>NW_027187368.1:7904753-7905812 GCF_028583685.1 Petaurus breviceps papuanus | reverse complement strand
AAGAAAGAAAGAAAGAAAGAAAGAAAGAAAGAAAGAAAGAAAGAAAGAAAGAAAGAAAGGAAGGAAGGAAGGAAGAAAGGAAGAAAGGAAGGAAGAAAGGAAGAGAAAGAAAGAAAGAAACAAAGGAAGGAAGGTAGGAAGGAAGGAAGGAAGAAAGAAAGAAAAAGAAAGGAAGGAAGGAAAAAGGAAATAAAAAAGGAAGGAAGAAAGAAAGAAAAAGAAAGGAAGGAAGGAACGAAGGAAAGAAGATCTATGTTGATTTCACAGGAAGAAAATAAATTGATGAGGATGCCAGCAATGTGATTGAATGTTTTTGTGGCTTTGTTGAGCTTTGTCTTCCCAGAAACAGAAACAGTGAAGGACTTGAGGTGGACCAGACACTGTGAACTTCAGTGTGGAATGGGAACTGGATGAGGAACTGCACAAGAAGCTGCACAAATAATTGAGAGCTGTCTGCATTTGAACTCACGTGACAGTTGGATAGATTTGGACAGGAGCTGGGACCATGGAAGAGGAACCATGGAAACTGAGATCCTGCCTTGGATCAAGATGAAATTACTTCTCTTTGGGTATTTAATGCAAACTGAGAAGATCATGATTTACTAGGGGTGGAGCACTTTGACATTTGTACTTTGTGACTGACTAAATTAATATACTTTGTTTAAAACTATGTGACCACTTTGGTGAAAACTACATGGCCGTTTTAGTGATAAGTTTTTATGCCATAACATGGTGAATGCTGTATTTTGATTTTTCTGTGAATGTTTTGCCTTAATTTGTTACTGAATAAATAAAGAGTTCACTATATTGTGTAATTGGAACCTTGAAAGCTGTTCACAGCAGCAGTCCTCTGGAAAGCTGCTTGTGCTTGGCTTTACAATGAGCTAAAAAGATCAGAAGAATTTTGGCTCCTCCTTTTCCCCCCTCCTTCCTTCTTCTTTGTTCTCCTTTTTTATTCTCTTTGCAAGTTATTCTTTCCTCCTCCCCTTCTCCTTCTCCTCCTCTTTCATCTCCCCCACCTTCTGCCCCTCCTCCTTCCCTTCCTCCCCCTCCATCCCC
>NW_027187368.1:7901584-7904743 GCF_028583685.1 Petaurus breviceps papuanus | reverse complement strand
CCCCCACCTTCTGCCCCTCCTCCTTCCCTTCCTCCCCCTCCATCCCCTCTTCCTCTTCCTCCTCTTCCTTCTCCTCTTTCCCCTCCTCCGCTTCTTCCCCTTCTCCTTTTCTTCCTCCTTTTTCTTTTCCTACATTTCTTCTTCCTGTTCCTCTTTCTCCTCCTCTTTCTCTTCCTTCTTCACCTTTGTTGTCTTCATCTTCTTTGTCTTCTCTTCAGGAAGAGAATGAAATACAGACCAGCAGATCATATGTGTAGGCAGCTGAGAAGCCATTAAAGAAGAGACATTGGAGATGCATGATTGAGGAGATAGTTCCTGGAGAAAAGTTGTGAAGGAGGCAGATGATCCTGGAATTAAGTGAGCAGATAGAAAGATTATCCTTGGAGGGGATATTTCCAGTTCTGTGACCAGAGGGAAGTAATAGTGAGTAGGTGGTGATGCTGAGAAATTTGGAGAAATTAAAAAGAGAAACTTAAGCTTGTTTCCTTTCAGAACTCACCAGATGTTTGTTGGCACAGGTTCTTGTAAAGGTGTTTGATGGCCTCCTTATATCACTTCACACATCTCCCAGAGGTGTGAGCAAAGGAATTGGCTGAGAGATGGGTTAAAAAAGGAGAAAACTTAGAAATATAATTATAACCAGTTGGCCTGTTCAGAAAGATTTACACTTAATTTCCATTTATCTGTCTCTTCCCCCAAGGCCCCATATTCTAATCCCAGTGGCCTTGTTTTTAGCTGAATATCAGCTACCCCTTTAAGGTATTAGCTAAGAATGGCTAAGAGGCTACAGTGTCCCAGCAAAATTTGCATTTTAAAATTGATTGTTAAAGGCAGAAAAACCTTCCAAATTCAATATAATGATGATGATGATGATGATGATGATGATGATCTCTGGAGGCAGAATTTCAGGCCTTGGTTGGGGGAGAAGTTATGTTGAGGAAAATATCATAACCATATTTCCTTCAAATTATCTTCTGTCATAGAAACATCATGGTACAGTGAAATGAACACTGAATTTTCACTAAGAATATAAAGAACTGAGTCCTAGCTTTGCTACTATTTAGTTGTATAACTCACAAGTCACATAACCATGTTGTACCTCATTTTCTTCATTTGCTATTTGAGATTGTTGGAAGTGATGATGTCAAAGATGAAAAACTCTACAAGTTCTTCATAATGGCACTCCTGGACCTCCTTAAAAACAGGCCTGGTATTTCATTGTTATAGTGTGGAGGTGACAAAGATGCAGCTGGTGGGTTCATGTTGCCCACAACAGTATGGTGGAAACAAAATTACATTGTAATTGAGAAATATTTAACAACAACAAATATAGATAGATAGATAGATAGATAGATAGATAGATAGATAGATAGATAAAATTACATTTTAAAACTTAGACATATGCAGGCCACAGGAATTCTTATGTACTTGTACCTTGAGTTCCAAATCCCATCAGCATTGAACTCTCTCCTCATTGGTGGAGATCATTGCCCCATCCCTGGGTGAGGAGTGGGGTGGACATGAGAGAGCAGGAGAGAGAAGCACTCTTCTATTCTCTTCTAGCTATTCAGTCACTTCTAGTTGTTTTTGTCCTTCGTTCTTGAACAAGATCGTGGTATCAGGGAAATGATGACATGATTTGCAGTTGACTTTGAGTGAGGGAGGATTGTGCAAGGCCACCAGCCTCACTTTCTCCTCCAGAGCCATCTGGGTGTAGTGACCAGATATTCATCAAAGATAACTGCAGATGGCCCAGGATGCAATGGGAGACCCCAGCCCTTTTAGGCTAAGGCCTTTCCAGTTACTGACTTAGAGTGAGGTAATGCCCATTCAGTGAATAGGCCTCTTCACTAAAAGTGAGTGAAGGGATGGCCCCTTTAATTATAAAAAAGGAAAAAAAAAATCAGCAGGGAGGGGAAGACCCTCAGGGTTGATATTCCAAAGAGAAACAGTTGCCATTTACATTGAGTCTAAGCCAGGAGGGCCCACAATAGTAGCATTAAGTGGAGTTTGGGTAGACACCTAGTGTAGTCCAATCTAAAAGCTTCAGTTAAGTGGGTTTAATGTTTTGAGGGGGGGGGAGAGAGAGAGAGACAGAGAGACAGAGAGAGAGAGAGACAGAGAGAGAAAGAGACAGAGAGAGAGAGGGAGAGAGAGAAAGGAAGGAAAGAGAAAAAGAAATAAAGAGAAAGAAAGGAAGGAAGGAAGGAAGGAAGGAAGGAAGGAAGGAAGGAAGGAAGGAAGGAAGGAAGGAAGGAAGGAGGGGGGAGCCAGTGAACCCCAAGTTAAGTGGGCAGCTTCTAGTCAACAAATTTTCCCTTCCTTTGGGAGGGAGAGGGAGAGGACAAGCTGAGTTACCCAACTAGCTGGTTCCCCATTCAGGCAGCTTGGTCTACTCACTGATTGTGTTTGTCCTTCATTTTCAAAGAGAACCCTGGCACTCAAATCAAAATCAACTGCAAGTCATGTCATTTCTAGTATCTTCAGGTTCTGTAGTCATTTTAGTTGCTTCCAGCTTCCAGCTTCAAAAGTGAAAATGGGAGGCAATGCTTCAGGATTCTGGAGGAAAAAAATTTTGGGAAGAAACTAACATGAGAGGAGCTGGTGATCTCTGTCATGTCCCCATTCTCAGCTTCTTACTGTAGAGACTTCAGCAATCTTCCCCTATGGTGAGATCTGGGACTTTCTTGTTTAAATTTTTAATGGGAGAGTTCCTTCCCCCTGTGTTACCTGGTATATATTCTCCTAAGAATTTTTCTTTTTCTTTCTGATTTTGTTTTGGCTGTTGAATTGATAAGTGGGTTTATGTGCTAATTGATATGTATGTTCATTGTGAAACTAAAATTCAAAGGCAAGGAAATCAAGCCTTGGTTATAAAGCTTGAGGGTCATCCTCCCCTCCCTGCCACCCCCCATTAATGGAACAGTGACGAGAAGTTAGCTTGTACTTGAAAATCACATCTGTAGGACTAAAAATGATTAAAAGAGAGCAGGTGCATATAATTCTACCCTGCCCAGTAATCCTACTTTCTGAGTAGAGAAGCAGCAGCTTCTGGTCTCAACTTCTTGTTTCCCCTCCTGGCAGGAAATAAAATAAAATCTTTCTTGGAGAAGTGTGTGTGTGTGTGTGTGTGTGTGTGTGTGTGTGTGTGTGTGTGTG
>NW_027187368.1:7898742-7901574 GCF_028583685.1 Petaurus breviceps papuanus | reverse complement strand
GTGTGTGTGTGTGTGTGTGTGTGTGTGTGTGTGTGTGTGTGTGTGTGTGTGTGTGTGTGTGTGTGTGTGTGTGAAGAAGCATCTATTCTGCCTCCCTTCAAGTCACACAATGACACCAATGCACCAATGCTACATGTAGGGGACAGCCCTCACTACATATAGACTAGTTACCTTCATTTCTATTTGAGTTTGACACCACTGATATAGGGAATTTCCAGGGAGAAATGTGCTCTATAAATGAAAATCAACACCTTCGCTACCACCTATAGTGTTAGGGAGAGGCCTGCTGCATCAATTGGTTAAGTGAATGACCCAAGGTCATATAACGACTCTCAGATATGGAACTTTAATTCAGTTTATCCTAGCTTCAAGGCCACTTTTTTTATCCACTATATACCATTCTACCTCTGATACTGGGTGATCTTTATTTTCCATTTTTCCCTATCAAAATTCTACAAAGAATCTATCTGACATGTTTAGCCCTTTATTTTTGTACTTTTAATGTTTAGTTCAGCACTTGGGCTTGTCCATCTGGCACCCTTCATTCTCACAAGAAGACCAGTCTATCTTCTTTTCAAAAGGAAGACAGTCCTTAATTTGTCTTTGATGATATATTTTGATCACAGATTTTGTTGATAATACTAATTATTGACCCTGATGTAGAATATAAAAGTTTGCAAAGGTCTTCCACGTGTATTAACTCATTTGAATTTGAGAAAATCCTGTGATGTGAGTAGTACAGTTGTTACAACCCTCATTTTACAGATGCAGAAACAGACTTAGAGAGGTTATTCCTTATATAGCTAGTAATTGTCAGAGGCAGGAATCAAACGCAGGGTTTGCTGAGTACTAGTTCAATACTCTAACCACTGTACCACATGACAAGCCTAGTATTCAGCACAAGATATATCTCAGATTTAGGGTATGCTATTCTGGTGAAACACAACTGAAACTCCATTTTTAATTGAGAGTTATTGTAGATAGTTCCTCGTAGAACCCCAATTTTGTTGTGAATTCTTCCCAATTTACAAATCCTTTTTGGGGCCATTTTAGTTCACAAAGGGGGATATAAGACTTTACCATTTTAAAGTTAAATCACAAAGTGCCTTGAAAAACTCAGAGAAAGGCTCGTGTAGACTAATAATTAATAAATAACTTCCCCCTCCAGTCCATCTTACTCAATAAAAAACAATCTTTCCTGTCCTGTATGTCCCTTCAGGGTCTGAGCAAACTTCGGGATTTTTATTAACTTTGCTTGTGTTCCATAACTCAGTTCCCATCCGAAGCCAGCCATATCACTGGCAGTGATGAAGCACAGGTGGGCGTGGAGCCTTAATAAAGGAGCACTGAACAGCCTGAGAGACATTGATTGAGGGGATAAGCCTTGGGCCTCGTTTTCTGACAGTCACTTGCCTGGAATGGGTGACCTCAGGTAAGTCATTTGACCTTTCTGGGCTTCTGCATTCCCTGCTTAGAATTATAACTAATCATTTCCTGCTTCCCACATGTGCTCAGACATGGAAATATGCATCTATCATTCTAGGAATATTTTGTGAGGGTTAGACAATATGCGTGTGTTATATGTGACTGGTTTTACAGGAAGATTAAAATTAAAGTTTGCAAAGGTCTTCCACGTGTATTAACTCATTTGAATTTGAGAAAATCCTGTGATGTGAGTAGTACAGTTGTTACAACCCTCATTTTACAGATGCAGAAACAGACTTAGAGAGGTTATTCCTTATATAGCTAGTAATTGTCAGAGGCAGGAATCAAACGCAGGGTTTGCTGAGTACTAGTTCAATACTCTGACCACTGTACCACATGACAAGCCTAGTATTCAGCACAAGATATATCTCAGATTTAGGGTATGCTATTCTGGTGAAACACAACTGTTAAAAGTGTAAGGAGGCTTACAAATCATGACTCCAGCCCCATCATTTTGTAGGTGGGGACAACTGGGCCCAGTGGAGTCAGACACCTGGCCCAAGATCACACAGATAGAAAGTATTAAAGCTACAATTCAAACCCAGGTCACCCTTACTCCAAATCCAGTACTCTTTCTACTAGAGCAAGATTTGCCTTCAGCATGACTTTACTTAGGTTAAGAGACTGATTATCTGATACATAGGAAATTCTGTGAGGCTAAACTTTCAGCATGTTTCCAATGTAGAAGCAGTAAATAGGATTGACAAGGGGAAATTAAGTCCTGGGAAAAAAGAAAATCTTTGAGCCAGGACTTCTGAAATTCCATGATACCACTCCCTACAATAATGAGTTGTTGATTAATATGCATCATAAAGATAAAATAATAGCACCTTTCCTTCATGTGACACATTTATAAATTGTTGGAAAGCACTTTCTCTGATCACAGTTTCATTTTATGTCAATAATTATAGCTATACAGTTAAATGTATGATGTGCTAAGAGTCAGGGTTATTTTACCCTTCTATTCAACATCCTTTGGGTTTGCTGTCAATGACAGAATAATATACTGGATGGACCTCTAGTCTGATTCAGACTAATATTTTTGATGATCTTAGGGTTCATTGAGTGATCAAACCAAAGATAAGGTCAATCCAGGAAGATGTCAAAGGGACAATGTCACATTCAAAAGTGAGAGAGAGACAGAGAGAGAGAGAGAGAGAGAGAGAGAGAGAGAGAGAGAGAGAGAGAGAGAGAGAGAGAGAGAGGAGAGAGAGAGAGAGAGAAAGAGAGGAGAGAGAGAGAGAAAGAGAGGAGAGAGAGAGAGAAAGAAAGGAGAGAGGAGAGAGAGAGAGAGAGAGAGAGAGAGAGAGAGAGAGAGAGAGAGAGAGAGAGAGAGAGAGAGAGAGA
>NW_027187368.1:7843811-7898732 GCF_028583685.1 Petaurus breviceps papuanus | reverse complement strand
AGAGAGAGAGAGAGAGAGAGAGAGAGAGAGAGAGAGAGAGAGAGAGATTAGGAGGAATGGGACATGGGAAAGAGAGAAAAATAGCTTCTCTCTACCATTCTATTTTAGGGTCAGTTTTGGATAACATCTAGGAGTATAACAGTTGGAAGGGACTGGTGAACTTAGAATATGAGAACTTCTCTGCTTTATGTTAATTTGATGATGGATAACTCATTTTGGGAGATTCTCATGACTATAAATTATACTTCTATAAGAAAGTATAGAAATAGCCCAAATTACAAAGTTCTGGGGAAGTGTTGCCCATTGAAGGCAAATCTTTCATGAAAAAATATGGGATATCTGGGAAGTGGGCAACCCATTAAGAAGATTATGTCTGTGAGTGGGATTTGTATTTGGACCATGAGTTAAGATATTGGAATAACAAGCTCCTAACCAGAGCCAGAATATCCCTAACAAAGCCTGGTAAGAGTGTATTTGCCAGCAGTCTTGCAAATATAACCAAAAGGGCTTTAAACTGAGAAAGAAATGTGAAGAATCAAGTTGCCTGTGGATAGCTGCCAAGTAGAGATCATAGAAAGTAGCTACAATGTGGAAGAAGAATATCATCAAAGACATTGAAGAGGTCAGAGGAGAAAAAAAATCTAATAGAAGAGCCAGTTATATATATATATATATATATATATTAAATGAACTTATATCTATATACATATAAAGAGTATCTCTAAGGCACATATAGGTCATCTGGGAATAGACTTGCCAAGCTCAGAAGTTTTAAAAGGAAAAGCAACATATGATATATAAGGAAAATGAGACAAAAGAGAATCCCAAGTGACTAGGTGGATGAAAAATAGAGATGGTGACAAGAAATGGCGGAGAGATTCCAAGAGACACATGGAGATCTAAGAGAATAATTTTGACCCTTTGGTCCTGGAGAAGAAATGCTCTCCAGAGCTGGGATTTCTGGTATACAAAAAGTGGTTGTTAATTATTTTATTTCACCTGAGAAACAGTTTTCCAATATGGTTACCAGGCTATGTGTGGTTTAATTATTTTTTGTTTGGTTTGGTTCACTATGCTTTGTTTTATCAATGACTCAGATTAAAGTGTATAGGGAACATCAACCAAATTTCCCTGACATTAATTCAGGAAAGGAAAACTTCAAAGACCAATACCAAATGTCATTTAAAAAATATCAATAAGTTAAAGTGCTGGACAAAATATGAGAGAGAATTTAATAGGACTAAGTGTAAAGTCTAGTGATGCACAAAAAGCAACTCCCCAAGTACAAGATCAGGAAGATAGTGTAATAGTGGTTTGTTTTCTTAAAAAAAAACAAAGAAGAACCCCCAAACCAAAACAAAACTGTGATTTTAGTGAGGTGACAGCTCAAAATGGGCCAACCATACGGTATGGAAGTCAAGAAAATTAAGATGGCCTGTAGTAAGAGAGGTTGATGCCTAGGTGGTGATACCAGGTCCTTGGAGGTGATAACAATGTATTCTACCCTGAAGAAACCATGAATAGAGTTTTCTAGTCTCTATATTATAAGAAATATATAAATAGAATAGGAAGTATTAAGAGGAGAGGACCAGGATTATGAGGGCCCTTTGGTTTATTCAAACGAAGATTGTTCAAAGACAATAGAAATGTTTAGTTTATAGAAGAGGGGACTTTGAAGAGTAATGTGAGGTGGGGGTGACATTTGTTTTTGAAAGCTTGTCATGTGAGAAAGAGATTAGAGTTATTCTACTTGGCCCCAGAAGGTAGAACTAGGTGCAATTTTTGGAAGTTACAAACAGGCAAATCTAGGCTTGAAGCAATAAAAAGCTTTCTTATGATTAAAAATGTAAAACTAAACAGACTTACAAAGAAGAGCTGGTGTTACCTCACTGAAGGTCATCAAGCAGAGAATTGCAGACCATTTTAGTTGTTTGGGCAACTTTAAGAGATTCAACAAAGAATAAGACAGGCCAATAATAGGCAAAACAGTAATATATGGAAGCAAGCACATGCATGCTTACATATATAATATATACATGCCTCTATATATATGTAGAGAGCTAGATATACACACATTTCTATATATGAATATATGTGTATATTTACGTATGTATCTATACATATATGTGTATATGCACACACAGAAGTCTAATATGGACTACTCAGGGTGAGAGTTTAGGTCAAGGGTGAGTAGGGACAAAGAAAAAGAGGTTCTGTGCAAGAGATACAAAGAAAGTCTTGGTCTCTACAGAGAATGAAGGGATGCAATTAGGTCTCAGTTGCTGGACATACTCCTCAATGATCTTCAGAGGAAGAATATTTAATGATGGTCCTTCAAATTATATTATGTTAGTCATCAATCACTCTTCTTAGTTAATGGATAGATCTACTTGGGTATTTGCTATGTCCCAATAAGGACCATTAATTGCTCTATTGTAGTTATAAATTTTCCTAGAAATGGAGAACATATGATATCACAGTTAAGAGTAACTATCCAGATGGCAATAAATTTCCAGGACCAATCCCATACCTCCTAAATGGAGAATCATTCCCAACAGGTTAATATTAATACTTGATGAAAAAATGGAAAATATTTTCATGAAGAAGCCTACATAGTGGTTTCATAGGTTAAAGATGGTGGAAGTTGTTAATGCATAGCATTGACTTGCAACTTGTAGATATATAACTGTCTTAGTCTAAGGTGTTCACGTACACCATGCAGGAACAAAGGGATCAATGAAAGGAGGTATGGATCAATCTTGACAAAACTGTGCCACCAGATGCTAGTGGATAAATAACTACTTAATAGGCAGTAAGGAAGCACTTTCCATACACATCATAGAGAGCATTTTAGTTCAGGTTACATTTGGTGACCTCTCAGGGTCCTTTCAATTTTAAGATTCTGTGAACACAGAGTCTTTAGAACATCAAAACTATAAGGGACATTAGAATGTAGACTTGGCTATTGAAAAAAAATGAATATTAAAGCTGGAAGAACTTTTAAAACTAGAAATCCAGAGTAGGAAAAGTCTTTAGAAACTAACTGGTCTAATTTCATCATTTTGTGAACAAGGAAGTTGAGGTTCAAAAAAGAACAATGAAAGAACAAGAAATGACAGAAGACATATTCAAAAAAGCATTGGAGTAAAATGTGAATAAAAATACAATAATATCTCCCAAACACCAAATAGCACTGAGGATTGATCAATCAATAAACAATTATTAAGCATCTACAGTATGCCAGGCATTATGTTATACTCTGGGGATACAAAAAGAGGCAAAAGATAGTCCCTGCCATCAAGGAGCTTACAATCTAATGGATAAGGCAACTAGTAAAACACACACACACACACACACACACACACACACACAAAGCAAGTGATATAGAAGATAAATAGGAAATGATTAACAGAGGGAATACAGTAGAATTAAGAAGGGTTAATGAAGGCTTCCAGTAAAATATGGGATTTTAGTTAATACTTAAAGGAAACCAGAGAGGTCAGTGGGCATTCCAGGCATGAGAGACAGACAAAGAAAATACCTGTAGGGCAGGTAGAATGTCTCCTTAATGGAAGAGCAAGGAGGCCAGTGTTACTGAGTATGTGTTTGCCAGTAAGGTGTAAGAAGAAAGGGAAGACAGGAGGTGACTAGGTTATGAAGAACTTTGAATGCCAAATAGAGTATTTGAACTGGAAGCAATAGGAAACCATTGGAGTTTACTGAGTAAGGAGGTGAAATGATCTGGTACATTTTAGGAAAATCACTTTAGTGGCTGAATAGGGGGTGACTGGAATGGGGGAAGATTTAAAACAGGCAGAACCATTAGCTAGCTATTACAATAATCAAGGTGCGGGGTTATGAGAGCCTGAACCAGAATGGTGGCAGTATCAGAGTAGAGGAGGGGAGTACATTTGAGAGATGTTGCAAAGGTGAAATCAACAAGCCTTGTCTACGAATGGGATATGGGTGATAGTGAGGAATCTAGGGTTATTCCTAGCTTGCAAAATTGAGGGACTGGGTGGAGAGTGTTGCCTTCCACAATAATAGGGAAGGTAGTGAAAAGTGAGAAGATGTATTTAAAGTGTTTTGTAAACCTTAGACCATCATATAAATATGCCTAATGATTACTGAGAAACCTGTCTAGCTCATAATTCCAGGGAATTAGGGCACACAATAAGAGAATAAGGCAGCAAGTGAGGGAACCCATCAACAAACCAGTTCCTGTCTCTGAAAATGAGAGATTCTACCTATGTTGATAAGCTTCTAAGTGGAAAGTTTTTGATAAATTGCTTTACAAAAGTAAGACATTACCTCCCTCCTGCCTTTGCAGAGGTGAGGGACTATGGGTGTGGAACATTCATGTACTGTCAAATTCAGTCAACATAATGGGTAATTTTGAGGTAGGTATGTGATTCATTGGATAAAGAGCTACACTTAAAGGCAGCAAAACCTGACTTCAAATCCTGCAGATGCTTGCCAGTTCTGTGACCCTGGACTAGTTGTTAATCCTCTGTTTGCCTCATTTTCCTCTTCTGTAAAATGAGGATAATAATAGAACCTACCTTTCAGTTCTGTGAAGATAAAATAAGATGACATTTTTAAAGTGCTTTGCAAGCCCTAAAGTGCTATATAAATTTTGGCTATGATTAGCCATATTTTGGTGAACTGCTTTCCCCATCTTTTTTTTTTTGTACTTTGTTATAAGGGATGGCTTTCTGGGAAGGGGAGAATGAAGAATTTGTTTGAAAATTGAGGATACGAAACCAGAACACATATGGTTTTGTATCTTCAATAAAATTTTAAAAATGAAATAACAGTCAGCAATTAGTGCCCAAAGTCAGATAGGACCAGGGCTTAGACTAGACACCAGGTCTCCTGATGCCTTCCTCATAACTCTTTCTACTCCATCCTGCTAGGCTTTTCAGTTTCCTTGCCTTCAGCCTGCTTTTACTGGCTTTCCATATTAACATGCTTTGGCCTACAGCCATTTACACTCAGTTCCTTCTTGTCCATTAAATTAAGTAATGATAAGTAACCACTGAGAATGTCAAAGCTAAGGATAACTATCACACAACAATTAGCACTGGGAGTGGGAACCTTTTATTTACAGCTTCCTGTGGGACTCATGGCACCTGTCACCATGGAGATGGCTGGGATCTAGTGGAGGTAGCTAAAATTCTGCATTCAATTTAGCAAACATGTATTAAGCACTTAGTAGGTGTAAGCACTGTGTTAGACACTGGGAATTCAAAGATGAAAAATGGAACATTCATTGCTTTCAAGGAATTCATGATTATGTAACTTTTCTATAGCAGAAATTTTGTAAATGTATATTGAATTAAAAATTGGAGGACACAAAATATGTATGCAAAGAAATATATGTCCAACCAAGCTTGGCTTCCAAGAAAAGGGACTTCTACAAAATGGGGAGTGAGTTTTGGGGTTGGTTAAATCAACAAGCGGTAGATCATAGATCTGGAGTTGGAAAAGTTCCCAGAAGACATCTAGGGTAACCTCACCCTTTTTGCTCATGAGAAACTCAAGACTGAAAGAAGCTAAAACACTAGCCCACAGTCAAGAAGGTAGTGAACATTAAAATAAGGACTTGAAGTCAGATCTTATTCCTTCAAATTGAGGACTATTTTCACTCAAACATCCAGTTGCCCCATCCCTTATATCAACAATGAAACAAAATAAGACAAAACAAACAGACATATCTCTTTTTTTTCTCTAAGGAGGAGATTGAAGAAGAAGGAGGTGGAGTAGAAGGAGAAGGAAAAAGAAGAGGACAAGGAGGAGGAGGAGAAGGAAACAATACTTGTAGGGAAACTTTTTAAATATTTAATCTTAGAGAACAAAGTAATTTGAGCCCAGAGTTTGTTAGGAGGTCTAAGTTGAATTAGCTTGGGCAACAAGTAAAAATTATGGGTAATTTAAGAGAAGCCTTAACAAAACTTAACTGTATAGATGAAGGGATTCGGTTACAGATACCTAGAAATTAGAGGATCATACTGTACAAGACAATATATGATGAAATTCAAAATAGCCTAGTACAGACAGTAGGTGTTCTGCTAAGGAAGTCCTCAATGTGTGATAAAGAAGTCAACCTTTCTGAAGGAGATAACACTTTTAGGAAGCAGGGAGTTTTGAGGGGCATAAAGATAATTCAAATCATTTAACATTTGCAATGATCCTAAGGAGTACATGGGCATAAAAGCCTGTACTTTTTTTTTGTCTCCACAAATGTTCTCCTAGAGATGCTACATGATTGAGAATCACAATGTACAACAATCTGAAGAAAATTAAGACCCCAAATGCAGCAAAAAGAGATGGAAAAATCCAGACTAGGTATAAGTGAGCTTGAGCACTATTACCATTGATGACTTATATAAGAGATATGGCATAAAACAATTCCAGGAGATAGAGTACTGAGTTTGGAATCAGGAAGACTCATTTTCATGGATTTGAATCTGACCTCAGACACTAGCTTTGTGACAAGTCACCTAATCTTTTTTTTTCCTCAGTTTCCTCACCTATAAAATGGACTAGAGAAGGGAATGGCAAACTACTCCAGTATCTTTACCAAGAACTTCCCAAATAGGGTCATGGAGAGTGACAGAACTGAAACAACTCACCAACATAAAACAATTTATCTAAAGTACCCAGTCACTCGGAGTGAAAAATATATGTATATTGAAGTGCTGCACTGGTCAATACTTCAAAGTCCTTTTATTTTATTAGGGCATGAATTCCTTTCATCTATGAAGCTAACAATCATATCTGTAAACTATGTTCTTTTTTCACATTAAATTTATTTACTTTTAGTTTACAACATTCAGTTCCACAATCCCTTGAGTTCCAGATTTTCTCCTCTCCTCCCCCCCTCCCCCATGGTGGCATGCAATCTGATATAGGTTCTACAAATACCTTCACACTAACATTAGTCAAGTTGTAAAGAAGAATTATAACCAATGGAATGAACAACAAGAAAAAAGGAACAAAACAGAGAGAGAGAGAGAGAGAGAGAGAGAGAGAGAGAGAGAGAGAGAGAAAGCAAATAGTGTGCTTCAATCTGCATTCAGACTAGTTCTTTCTCTGGATGTCAGTAGCCTGCTCCATGAGTCTTTTGGAGTTGTCTTATAACTATGCCACATTTCCTTTCGACCTATGAAATATCAAAGGATCCAGAGGAAAGCCTCTGCTACATTGGGTGCATCCTCCAAGGAGGATTTGTGGAAGGACACAGACAAGAATCATGGATAAGAAGATGTGGATGGGGTGCCATCAGCATAGGCTGAGGGAGTATGCATGCAAATGACATCAACGATCCATCTAAGTATCAAATGAGAGGAGCTGATGTGGAATGTTGGATGAGGAGGTAATAACCGAAACAAAAGTGTGGAGGCAGTGTAGCAGCAAGCACCCCAAGCGTCCTCAGGGTTTGCTGCCAACACAGGTTCTTAGATCTGCTTTGTTAAAGGAAAGCAACTCAAAATGGGTTAACAAGCTTACTTTAATCAGTCAAATATGTATCATTTACCTAGTTCAGGGGAAAAAGGTCACCACCCCCAACTTCAGAATATACAGACAAAATTATCAAGACAGAAACAGATCAAGTAGACAGATTTCCAAACTGTCCAACCATTACATCCATACCAAATCAACATCTGGGTTTCAAAGTCGGGGGGCTCTGGACAACGGCTTTCCAGAATCCAGATCAAAATCACAGAACACTTTTCAAAGGAGCTCCAAAACAAAGCCTCACATCAGGGCTTACATAGCCTTCTCCTGGCTCAGAGAATGTAACAACCTTATTGACCCACTGGCCAATCAAGAAGTATCTACTGAAAAACAAGCCTCCCACCCCAAGCTCCATGTGCACTTTAGCTTAGGAGCAGGGAAGATCTTAAAAATTTACATTCCCATTACAGGCAGGAATATGCATAACCTGCCTAAAAAGATTGTGTGGAGAATTGGCCACTGCAGCAGGGAGTCAGAGCTCAAGAGCAGAGGAGAGATAAGACTTGAGAGATAAATTATAATGCAGGACCAAACAGCTGACAACTGATGAAGGAAGTCACCTTATTTTTTTAAAAATAATTTCCCTTGTTCCTCTCTTAGCCCAGTGGAGTCATTAGACCTAACATGCACAAAGGCTTCCAGTCACTGGCTGTGTGACCTTGGATAAATGATCTTCCCTCTCTAAATCTCACTTTGCTCATCTATAGAGGTGAAACAATTAAACTGTTGCCCATATGTATCCCAAGATTGCTCTGAGTAAAAGCCCTTTGTAAATTGTTATAGAAGTAGAGGATAGTAAGACTCTAGGTAAGGGTGTTCAATGTGGCTTAGATGACTGGGGCTCTCTACCCCTATGAGCTGACAAGCTCTAAAAGTAGCTGGAGAAATTCAATTTATTCTCAAGAAAAGGACTTTCTGGTGCTTTGTCAGACAGAAACAGGACCTAGAAGACCAGGGAAACTCTTCAAGCATATCTGTTTGTGGTTCTTGGGCTGAGGGTGATAGAAAATGGGAAGTGTCAAGATCACTCCTCATCTGCTGAGCATTTCTGATATGTATTCTATGCCTTTCCCTCTCTGTAAAAAAATAATTTCTTAATTAACTAATTAATTTTAGTCAACATTCATTTCCCTAAGATTTTGAATTCCAAATTTTCTCCCTATTCTTCCCCTCCCCTCTACCCCAAGAAGTATTCTGATTACCCCTTCCCTCAATCTGCCCTCCCCTCCATCACCCCTTCTTCTATTCCCCTCCTCCTCACTTTCTTGTAGGGCAAGATAGATTTCTATACCCCATTGCCTGTACATCTTATTTCCCAGGCGCACCTAAAGACAAATTTTAACATTTGTTTTTAAAACTTTGAGTTCCAAATTCTCTCCCATCTTCCCTCCCCACTCACCCTCATTGAGAAGGCAATCAATTAAATATAGGTTATACATGTGTAGTTATGGAAAACACTTCCATAATAGTTATATTGTAAAAGACTAATTAGATTTCCCTCCATCATATTCTGTCCCCACTTCCATTTATTCCATTCTCTCCTTTGAGCCTGTTCCTTTACAAAAGTGTTTGCTTCCCAATACCCCCTCCCTTAATCTTCTATCATCTCCCCTCTTATCCCCTTTCCCTCTACTTTCCTGCAGGGTAAGATACCCAGCTGAGTGTGTGTTATTCCCTCCCTAAGCCAAATTCAATGAGAGTAAGGTTGACCCATTCCCTTTCACCTTGCTACTCTTACCCTCCATTGTAACAGTTTTCTCTTGCCTCTTTTATATGAACTAATTTACCTTGTTCTATCTCTTCCTTTCTCCTTCTCCCAATATATTCCTCTCACCTCTTAATTTTATTTTTTAGACATCATCCCTTCCTATTCAACTGATGCTGTGCCCTCTATCTATGTATATATGTACACATACATACACTCATTTATGTGTTTATACACACATACACTCTTCTATACATACATATATATTCCCTTCAACTATCACACCGAGAAAAGTCTCATAAGTTACAATTATCATTTTTCCATGAAGGAATGTAAATAGTTCAACTTTAATAAATTCCTTCTGATTTCTTTTTCCTGTTTACCTTCTTATGATTCTCTTGCTTCTTGTATTTGAAAGTCAAATTTTCTGTTCAGCTCTGGTTTTTTCCTCAAGAATAATTGAAAGTCCTCTATTTCTTTGAATGACCATATTTTCCCCTGTGGCATTATACTCAGTTTTGCTGGGTAGGTGATTCTTTGTTTTAATCCTAGCTCCTTTGACCTCCAGAATGCCATAGTCTGAGCCCTTCACTCCTTTAATGTAGACGCTGCTAGATCTTGTGTTATCCTGATTGTGTTTCCCCAGTACTCATATTGTTTCTTTCTGACAACTTGTAATATTTTCTCCTTGACCTGGAGACTCTGGAATTTGGTTAAAATATTCCTAGGAGTTTTCTTTTTGGGATCTTTTTCAAGAGGCAAGAGGTGAATTCTTTCAACTTCTATTTTGCCCTCTGGTTCTAGAATATCAGAGCAATTTTCCCTGAGAATTTCTTGAAGGAAAATTTCTAGGCTCTTTTTGAGATCATGGCTCTTAGGTAGTCCAATAATTTTTAAATTATCTCTTCTGGATCTATTTTCCAGGTCAGTGGTTTTTCCAATGAGATATTTCACATTGCCTTCTATTTTTTCATTTGTTTGGATCTGTTTTATAGTATCTTGATTTCTCATAAAGTCATTAGCTTCCATTTTCCCCAATCTAATTTTGAAGGAATTATTCTCTTCAGTGAGTTTTTGAAATTCCCTTTCCATCTGGCCAATTTGTTGCTGTTGTTGTTGTTGTTTTTGAGGGGAAAGGTAGGGCAATTGGGGCTGACCTGCCCAAGGTCACACAGCTAGTATTTGTGTGTGTGTGTGTGTGTGTGTGTGTTAAGTGCCTGTGGCCAGATTTGAACTCAGGTCCTCCTGACTCCAGGGCTGGTGCTCTGTTTCCTGTGCCACATAGCTGCTCCCCCCCCCCCAATTTAGCTTTTTAAGGCATTCTTCTCCTCATTGGCTTTTTGGGCCTCTTTTGCCATTTTTGTTAGTCTGTTTTTAAGGTGTTATTTTCTTTAGTCAGGCTGTTGACTCACTTTTCATGATTTTCTTACATCATTCTCATTTCTCTTCCCAATTTGTCCTTCACTTCTCCTACTTGATTTTCAAAATCCTTCTTGAGGTCCTTCATGGTCTGCAATCAGTTCATATTTTTCTTGGAAGCTTTTGATGAAGGAGTTTTGATGTTGTTGTCTTCTGGTTCCATGTTTTGATCCTTTTTCTACCAGAAAAAGGATTCTATGGTCTGATTGTGCTTCCTCTGTTTACTCACCTTGCCAGTAAATTACTTGACTTGTGAGCTCTTTGCCACAGAGTAGAGAGAGCCACATCCCAAATCGTTGTGTTTTTTTGCGTCTGTTGTCAGAGCTATGGGGAAGGTGCCCTCACTACAGCCACCATAAGCTCTGGCACACTGGCGTTCCTCACCCCATGACCACCACCCAAGACTGCAACCCAGATCCAAGCAGATTAAAGCAAGAGTAATTACTCTCTGAATGGTTGCTTGGTGCCCCCACGATCTGCAGGCCAGGAGCTCTGGAGGTAGCCACATTGCAGCAGCTACAGCTGCTGCACCTCCAACACCTCTCACCCCAGGGGCAGGGACTAGACCACACTCTTCTCTTACCCTGGATCAACAGGGTTCCTCACTGATCTTTTAATTTCTCTTTGGTGTTTAAGAGTTGAGAAATGTGGAAACTGCCACAGCTGCCAGTGATTCCCTCTCCTGAAGTCTGCTCTGGCTAGTCTGTGCCATGGTTGGGGCTGCCCTGGGTCTGTACTCTTGCAGCTCACATAGTATTGCACTTGGCTCCCAACCCAGTATGATATCCTTCCTGTCAGCCTGTCAGAGTGCCTTCAATGGGAGATTTGTTTCTCTATGTCCCTTTGTGCTTTCTGTAGCTCTAAAATTTGTTTAGAATCATATTTAACAGGTATTGCAGGTGTTTGATGCAGGAGCTTAAGCAGATTCCTGCTTTTACTCTGCCATCTTGGCTCTGCCCCAATTCCTTAATTTACAAGCTACTAGATCTTGTGTTATTCTAATTGTGTTACCCAATACTCAAGTTGTTTCTTTCTGGCTGCTTGACTTAGGAACTCTGGAATTTGACTACAGTATCCCTAGGAGTTTTCCTTTTGGGATCTCTTTCAAGAGGCTATCAGTGGATTCTTTCAATTTATATTTTACTGACTGGTTCTAGAATATCAGTGCAGTTTTCCTTGATAATTTCTTGAAAGATGATGTCTAGGCTCTTTTTTTTTATCATGATTTTTAGGTAGTCCAATAAGTTTTAAATTTTCTGTCCTGGATCTATTTTCCAGGTGAGTGTTCTTTTTTTTTTCTAGTGAGATATTTCATATTGTCTTCTATTTTTTCATTCTTTTTGTTTTATTTTATAATTTATTGATTTCTCATAAGGTCATTCATTTCTCCATTCTAGTTTTGAAGGAATTATTTTCTTCAGTGAGCTTTTGAACCTCCTTTTTCCATTTGGCCAATTCTGCTTTTTAAGGCATTCTTCTCCTACTTGGCTTTTTGGGCCTCTTTTGCCATTTGGGTTAGTCTATTTTTAAGGTGTTATTTTCTTCAGTATTTTTTGGGTCTCCTTTAGTAAGCTGTTGACTCACTTTTCATGATTTTCTTGCATCACTCTCATTTCTTTTCCCAATTTTTCCTCTACTTCTCTTACTTGATTTCCAAAATCCTTTTTGACCCCTTCCCTGGCCTGCAAGCAATTCATATTTTTCTTGGATGCTTTAGATGTAGGAGCTTTGACTTTGTTGATTTCTTCTGGTTGTGTGTTTTGATCTTGTTTGCCGCCAAAGTAAGATTCTATAGTCTTAGGTAGGTTTTATTTTTCTTATGCTGATGACTCATTTTCCTAGCCAGGTACTTGATTTTTTGACTCTTTGTCAATGTAGTACTCTGCTTTCAGTGGGGGAAGGGTGGTATATTGTCCCACCTTCAGGGGTTTTGTGCAGCTGTTTTCAGAGATACTTCTAGGGGCCTACAAATTTTCAGTTCTTCCAAGGTGATATGATAAAAGGAGAGGTGTTCACACCTTTCCTGGCCTGTGCTCTGGTCTGTGAATGACCACAAGCACTCTTTTCTCTCTTGGAACTGTGAGGAGGATTTCCTCTCTACTGTACCTCCTTACCCTACAACCGTCACCAAGGACTGTGATCCAGATCTAAGCAGGGCAAAGCAAGAGAATCCTGCCTCAGCACCAGGAAAGAGATCCCTGTAATTGCTCTCTGACCAGCCACTCGATCCCCACACCATCTGTGGGCTGGGAGCTCTGGAAGCAGCTGCTACTGCTGCCATCACTTCCACTGCCCCAGGACTGTGGCTAGACCATGCTTATCTCTCACCCATGCTAGACAGTTTTCCCACTTACCTTCTATGCTGTCTTTGGGGTTTGTGGGCCAAAAGGTCTAGAAACTGCCACAGCTGCCAGTGATTCAATCCCCTAAGGCCTGCTCTGGCCCCATCTATGCCAGCAAAGTGCATGCTGAACTGCCATTGTGAACTCCCACCCCACTGTGATACACCCTTCCTGTTGGCCTTCCAGGTTGTCTTGGGCTGGAGACTTGTTTCATTTCACAATTTTGTGGGTTCTGCATCTCTAGAATTTGTTTAGAGTAATTTTTACAGGTATTTGGAGGGGTTTGGGGGAGAACTCAAACAAGTATTTGCTTTTACTCCACCATCTTAACTCCTTCTGATCATATCTTTCCCGCCTTATTCTAGAATTCCCTCTTCTTTCTGGCACTGTGGCTTTAGATCAATATTTATCAATATTTACATATATCCTCCAAGAAGCCTTCCCTAACTTCCCAGAATATCATGTCTCCCATTTGTTTACATAGAATAATTTAACAGGATTTAGTGATAAAAAGAACCATAGGCCTCCTACAAGACAGACTCTTCATTTTATATATGAGGAAATTGAGCCTTTGAGCAGTTAGGTGACTTGTCTATAGTCACACAGCTAAGATTTAAAACCAGGTCTTCCCACTACAAATATAGTTTTCCACTCCAAATTTAGAGCTTTCCACTCACAATGCAATTCATCATAATGCCATTAAAAGGCCCAGACTGCCTTTTCTTCTTCTGTACCCTCCTTAGAGCATTCAGTATAGTTCTCAGGACATAATAGGTGTTCAAAAAATACTGCATGGATGGATGGACAATTTGCATAGAAGACTCTGCTTTAAAACAGGAAAAGAGAAATCTTTCCTCTAGATGGCTCTCTGCAACTAGAATGGCTGAATCTTAGCTAAACAGTATTTTGCACATCATAGTCACTTAATAAAGGTGTATCAAAATGAATCGAAGGAACACTTGGTGTGTTTGTGGTCTGCATCACCTTTCTTCTACGTTCTTGACCCACCTTTTTCCCAAAATATCAAGAAAACTTAGAGGCTGCTGTGTGAAAGGCAACCACATGATGGCAGTGCAGGGCCACAAAAAGGCCTAGGAACACTTGCTGTAGATCTGAAAATCTTTATAAAGAGACTTGGGAAGAATTCAAGCAGAGAACCACCCAGGGGGCCCCTAGGGAGGGAAAAAAAGTGGCTTTCACAATTTGAAAGGGATGATACAGTATCTCCTCCAGGAATATTCTGAATCCATGGTCCATCCTTGCATGAGAAGGCCAGATTGTTAACTAAGATGCAACATCAGATGAAGGTGTGTCTTATAATGGATTTCCCTTTCTAGACAAATAGGGAGCTGGGAGAATGGCCAAGCACCAGGGATAGTGCACATAAGCCCATCCCTCTTGCTACCCTCCAGTCTTTACCAGAGATTTCCTCATTTAACCAAAAAGACCTTTTGGCTAGAAGTCATGATTGGGGAGGGAGGTTAGTGGATTAACCTTTTTTGTGGTTCAGAAAAGAGTTACAGAAGCACTAGAGGAAAATCACAGAAAAGTGAGATGGTGAGAGAATTTCCAATGCTATCTAGCAGTAACTTTAGGAAAGCGCTAGGATTAAGGCTGTCTGTAGGATCTAGAACCACAACAGAAGCTAGAGACTAACTAGTCCAACCCTCACATCTTATTTCTAATGAAATCTAGTTCCAGAAAGGAAGATTGACCTAAGATCACATACTTACTAAATAGCAGACTTGGGATTATTCAATGTCACCAAATAATCAAGTTAGGGTTTGAAATCACATGCTCTGACTATAAGCGGTAGCTAAGTGGTTTGGTGGATAGAGTTGGGCCTAGAGTGAGGAAGGCCTGACTTTAAATAAGGCCTTGGAGTTTAGCTTTCTGATCCCGGATAAGTCACTTTCCTTATTTGTAAAATGGGCATAAAAATAAAAATACCACCTGCTTCTCAGTTTTGTGAGGATCAAACAAGATAATATTTTAATGCTATGCATAATGTGAATGTTAGCTATTTTTATGATCTATTTTCAATGCCCTTTCTATTACTCTGATGAACTCTGTAAGGGAGTAGGAGGCATGTTTTTTTTTTCTTGTCACAGGCTTCTCCTCCCTCTTTAAATCTCAATCCCCCTAATACAAACTGTCTTTTTTTGTCATTTCTTCTAAAAGCAACAACAAAAACAACAAAGGCAAAAACTATTGTCTTCCCATATGGCTGCTTCCACTCCCCATTAAGAGACAGAACCAGTAGGGTAAGCTTTCTAGTCAGGTCTCTCTACCTTTTAGCAAGCCTCCATTCAAAATGGGGAGGCTGGAAAGTGATTCACTGGGGACAGAAACAGGGTGGGAATGAGGAAGAGAAAGTAAATAAACCACCAAACCAAGTATACTGCCTGAGAGAGAAAAATGTAACCTGACATCTACAGGGCAGAAAATTGCCTAGAAAATGAACTGGGAAAAGAATCATACTCCCAGAATCTCAGAGTGGAAGCCTTGTCCTTTTTGGTTGCACATAGTCAATTTCCAGGGAGCTCAGGAGCACAGCAGATTGAACCCCATTCCCCTCCCCCTCTTCTTCCCTGGCCTAGTTTATTTTCACATAGATTTTTCTTTTTAAATTTGGAGATAGGAAAAAAAATCTTCAAATACTACTCTGATGGGCTGGGCAATTGTGAGATTCACCCTTTCTCTCTTTTCTCTTTGTGCTGGATGGTTCTGATGTCTGATGACTAAGGTAATTTTAATTTTTCTTTTCCCTTTAGTCCAGCTTCTGTGATAGAAGGAACTGTTTGTTCTGAAGTTGATGTTTTCATTTTTAAAAAGCACATTTTTCAGTCAGCAGCAAGTAAGAGAAGCTTAATGAGGAGGAGTTGAGAGTGGGAATTGTTAGTATTATTGTTATCATTATTATTATTATTAGCTAACCATCTATTCAAGGACTCTGATGGGGGATTGTTAAAGCATCCTTCCCCACATTATGATAAGCTAGAAGACAATGAGTATTTATTCAATATTTCTTTAACATTTTGGGGGAAAAATGGATTATACCAACTTCACCTCTCCTTGGGAGATCAGAACCTTTGTATTTAAATTCAAGGAAAGATGAAAATTTATCCTTTAATTTCAATGATCCTAAAAGATTAACTGGAGCTGATTGGACATACAGAGTTTTCCCCCCTTCATTCTTAGCAGCAAATTACCATTCTGGGAGGGGCACTCTCATTGATGATAGCACAAGTTTAAGAGGAAAATCTAAGTACTGAGGTGAGTCCTCCTTGACTTCTTCACTGGGAGGAGAAGACATGGGCTTCCTATTAGAAGCAAACATTTAGGAAAAGGTAGAGACACTCTTGGTAAGGAAAGGTGGAATTTTAAAGCCTCGGGCCTTATTTAGTCCAGACCCTGCCTGAACAGGAATCCATCTTACAATACTCCTAATAAGCAGAAAGCCAGGCTTTACTTGAATACCTCCAGTGCAAGATGACTTACTTCCTCTTGAGGTAGGCCATTCTGCTTTGGGAGACCCTAATTATCAGGAAATTCTTCTATATTTTGATCTTAAATCTATTTGCCAGCAACTTTAATTCAGTTCAGAACCTTTGTTGAAAACCTGCATGTGCCAATTAGCATGCTAAACTTCGGAGATTTAAAAATAAATAAATAAACACATAAATGAATGAACAAATAAGCAAAGAGATAAAACCATCAGAAAGAAAAAGGGACTGAGATAAAGATATAAAAATACAGTGTGTCTCAAATGTCTTAGTGCAGTTTTAAGTAAAGATTTAATAGTTGAAAACTACATTGAGTCTTTTGGAACACTCTGTTTATACAAAGTAAATAGAAAGTAATTTGAGGGCACTGGTGAAGAGCACAAACAATTGTGTAGATTAGGAAGGCCCTGAGTTATGTTTGTGCTTCTACAAGTTACAGATGAGATAGGAGAACATTTCAAGCCTGGGGAGAAGACTGTGCAAAGATACAGAGAAGGAATGTTGTATCAAGGGGAAAGACAAGTAGCCTGGAATATAGAATGTATGAGAGGAGAGAAGTCCTGTGAGATCAGTGGGGAATGATAGTTTGCAGCTTGACTGCTGAGGGCTTTCAGTGCCAGAGAGGAGGGTTTATATTTTCATCTAGAGGCAACAGAGGGTCATTGAAGCTTCCTGAGCACTTGAGAGGCATGAGTTTATCTGTAATATTAGCAATATAAATTTGGCACTTGTAGCAGAGACAGGAAGATGGATTTAGAGGCTGGTGTAGTATTCTAGGTGAGTGATAATGAAGTCTGTACTAGTGTAATGGCTGAATAAGTGTAAAGGATGGATATAAGAAACGTGCAGGTCTTTGCCTTGTTTCTAGTTTTGTTTTCTCAAGCCTTGATAAACATACCTTAAGATTCTTCCACATGAAAACCCTTCAGGTACTTAAGAGCATTGTCATTCTTCCTTTTTCCCCTTCTCTCATTCACCTACATCCAAAATATTAGTTTTCATTTGGGGATCTCTTTCATGTGGTAATCTATAGATTCTTTCCATTTCTAATTTGCCCTGTGTTTCTAGGATACCAAAGCAGTTTTCCTTGACCATTTCTTGGAATATGATTTCCAGGTTGTTTCTTTGACATTGGCATTTAGGTAAACCAATAATTCTTAATTTATCTCTCCTAATCTACTTTCCAGATCAGTTGTTTTTCAAATTAGTTGTTTCATATTTTCTTCTATTCTTTTGAGTTTGTTTTATTGTTTATTGCTATCTCATGAAGTTATTAGCTTACACTTGTCCAATTCTAATTTTTAAGGAATCATTTTCTTCAGTGAGCTTTTGTGCTTCTTTTCAATTTTGTCAATTCTGCTTTTCATGGAGTTATTTTATTTCTTCAGTGAATTCTTTTTCCATTGGACCAATTTTGTTTTTGAAAGTATCATTTTCTTTAGTATTTTGTGCTTCTTTTACCAAACTATTGATTGTCTTTCATGATGTTCTTTCTTTTTTTATTTACCATTTTATTTCTTCTCCCACTTTGATTTTTAAAATCACTTTATAGCTCTTCAGGAATTCTTATTGGGCTTATGTCTAACTCACATTTTTTTTTTCTTTGAGGCTTTGCTTATAGCTGTTTTGACTTCAATATCTTCTTGTTTGTGTCTTGATCTTCCTTATCACTATGGTAATTTTTTATGGTCCTTTGTCAGAGACATAGGTTGTAAAGATTCTTTCCCAATTTCCCACCTCCCTCTTAATCTTGGTTACATTGGCTTTGTTTGTACAAAACCTTTTCTTTTTTTTTTTTAATTTTTAAGCAATCGGGGTTAAGTAACTTGCTCAAGGTTACACGGCCAGTTATTTCTGGGTGTGGTGCTGTGACTGAGCCCGGGATTCGATCTCCAGGTCGTCCCAATACTGGAGCCGGTGCTCTTACTCGCTGTACAAAACCTTTTCAATTTCATGTAGTCAAAATTATCCATTTTACATTTTATAATGTTCTCTAATTCTTGTTTAGTCATAAAGTCTTTCCCTCTCCACAAGTCTGATAGGTAAACTATTCCTTGTTTTAAGAGACTGCTTACAGTATCAACCTTTATACCTAGATCATGAACCCATTTAGACTTGATTTTGGTATATGGTGTTAGATAATGGTCTATGCCCAGTTTATGCCATACTATATTCCAGTTTTCCCAGCAGTTTTTGTCAAATAGTGAGTTCTTATCCCCAAAACCAGGGTCTGGAGGTTTATCAAACAATACATTACTATAGTCATTGACTTCTGAATCTCATGTGCCTAATCTATTCTATTGATCCACTCCTCTATTCCTCAGCCAGTACCAAGTAGTTTTGATGACTGCTGCTTTATAGTACAGATTGAAATCTGGTAAAGCTAGTCCACCTTCCCTAGCATTTCTTTTCATTAATTCCCTTGATATTCTGGACCGTTTATTCTTCCAAATGAATTTTGTTACTATTTTTTCTAACTCTATAAAGTAGTTTTTTTTGGTAAATTAATTGGTATGGCACTAAATATATAATTTAATTTAGGTAAAATTGTCATTTTTATTAAATTAGCTCGACTCAGCCATGAGCAATTGATATTTTTCCAATTAGTTAGATCTGACTTTATTTGTGTGAAAAGTGTTTTGTAGTTATGATCATACAGGTCCTGGGTTTGTTTTGGCAGGTAGACTCCCAAATATTTTATAATGTCTATAGTAACTTTAAATGGGATTTCTCTTTCTATTTCTTGCTGTTGAATTTCATTGGAAATATATAGGAATGCCAAGGATTTATGTGGGTTTATTTTATATCCTGCAACTTTGCCAAATTTATTTATTGTCTCAAGCAGTTTTTTACTTGATTCTCTAGGATTCTCTAAGTATATCATCATATCATCTGCAAAGAGTGACAGCTTGGTCTCTTCTTTGCCTAAATTGATTCCTTTGATTTCTTTTTCTTCTCTAATTGCTACTGCTAACATTTCTAGTACCAGATTGAATAAGAGGGGTGATAGTGGACACCCTTGTTTCACCTCTGATCTTATGGGAAATGCTTCTAGCTTCTCCCCATTACATATAATACTTGCTGATGGCTTTAAATAGATGCTACCTATTATTTTAAGGAAGGCTCCATTTATTCCTATACTTTATAATGTATTTAATAGAAATGGATGTTGTATTTTGTCAAAAGCCTTTTCTGCATCTATTGAGATGATCATGTGGTTTCTGCTAGTTTTATTGTTGATATGATCAATTATACTGATGGTTTTCCTAATATTAAACTATCCTTGCCTTCCTGGAATAAATCCTATCTGATCAAATTGTATTATTCTTGAGATAAGTTGCTGTAGTCTTTTGGTTAGTATTTTATTTAGAATTTTTGCATCTATATTCATGAGGGAGATTGGTCTAGAATTTTCTTTCTTTGTTTTATCTATTCCTGATTTAGGTATCAGTACCATATTTGTGTCATAAAAAAGAATTTGGTATGACTCTTTCTTTACTAATTTTCCCAACTAGTTTGTAGAGTATTGGAATCAATTGTTCTTTAAATGTTTGATAGAATTCACTAGTGAATCCATTTGGCCCTGGAGATTTTTTCCTAGGGGGCTGACTGATGGCTTGTTCAATTTCTTTTTCTGAGATGGGATTATTTAAGTAATTTACTTCCTCTTCAGTTAATCTGGGCAACTTGTATGTTTCTAAATATTCATCCATTTCCCTAAGATTGTCAAATTTATGTGCATACAATTGTGAAAAAGAATTTCTAATTATTGTTTTCATTTCCTCTTCATTGGAGGTAGATTCACCCTTTTCATTTTTGATACTCATAATTTGGTTTTCTTCTTTCATTTTTTTTATCATATTGACTAAGGGTCTATCAATTTTTTTTTTCATAAAACCAGCTCTTGGTTTTATTTATTAGTTCAATAGTTTTCTTAATTTCAATTATATTAATCTCTCCTTTGGTCTTCAATATTTCTAATTTAGTATTTAATTGGGGATTTTGAATTTGTTTTTTTTCTAGGTTTTTTAATTGCATGCCCAATTCGTTGAGCTCCCTTTTCTCTAATTTAATCATGTATGCACTCAGGGATATAAAACTTCCCCTAAGAACTGCCTTTAATGCATCCCACAGATTTTGGTATGTTGTCTCATTATTATCATTCTCTTGAATAAAATTACTGATTGTTTCTATAATTTCTTGTTTGACCCACTCATTCTTTAGGATTAAATTGTTTAATTTCCAATTAGTTTTTAGTCTGTCTTTCCCTGGCCCTTTATTGCATATAATTTTTATTGCATCATGATCTGAGAAGGATGCATTTAATATTTCTGCCTTACTGCATAGAATTTTGAGGTTTTTATGCCCTAGAACATGGTCAATTTTTGAGTATGTGCCATGAACCGCTGAGAAGAAAGTATATTCCTTTTTATCCCCATTCAGTTTTCTCCAGAGATCTATCATACCTATCCTCTCTAAAATCCTGTTTACCTCCTTAACTTGTTTCTTGTTTATTTTGAGGTTGGATTTATCAAGTTCAGAGAGGGGGAGATTAAGGTCTCCCACTAGTATAGTTTTCCTATCTATTTCTTCCTCTAATTCCTTTACCTTCACCTCTAGGAATTTGGATGCTACACCACTTGGTGCATATATGTTAAGTAGTGATATTGCTTCATTCTTGATGGTGCCTTTTAACAGGATATAGTTTCCTTCCTTATCTCTTTTAATTAGGTCAATTTTTGCATTTGCTTTATCTGAGATAAGGATTGCTACCCCTGCTTTTTCTACTTTAGCTGAGGCATGATATATTTTACTCCAATCTTTCACCTTTACCTTGTGTGTATCCCTCTGTTTCAGATGTATTTCTTTTAACCAGAATATTGTAGGATTATGATTTCTAATCCATTCTGCTATCCACCTCCATTTTATGGGAGAGTTCATTCTATTCACATTTACAGTTATGATTGTTATCTGTTTCTTTCCCCCCATCCTATTCCTGACCCTGTTAATGTTCATATTTTCCCTCCCTTCTCCCTTCCCCCCCCCTTAATAGTTTTCCTTTTGACCACCACCTCCCTCAGTGTTCCCTTTTTGGCCCCCTTCCCTTTTCCTCCCCTTTCCCCTTACTACTTCCCTCCCTACAAACCACTCCCACCCCCCTTTTGTAACCCTTTCCCCCTCTTACTGCCTGTAGGATATTGTTATACTTAATGAAGTATGCTATTTCTCCTTTGCATCAAGAATGACAGAAACAAATCTCATGCAAATCTCCTCTCCCTCCCCTCTTTCCCTCTAAAATGATACTTTTTGTGTTTCTTCTCCATAGAGTCCTATGCTTAACTGGTTGTTATTCCCTCCTTGTACCAGAACCAATGAGGGAAAAGCTCATATGCTTCCCAACTCCCTCCCTGTTTTTGCTCTGCTATACAGTTTTTATGCCTCTACGAGTGGCATAATTTATCCTTTTCTACATCAACCATTCCCTTTCTTCCATTGCAGTTCCTTTGTAGCCCTTAACAAGAATTTTAAAAAATCATCATTTTGTGTATTTTATAGTCATATCCTCTACTTGTCTATAACCAGTTTGCTCTTATCAAATAGCAGGGTGTGTGTGTTTTCCTTGTTTACCTTTCTAGGTCACTGTTGCATCTCGTAATTGGAGGTTGAATTTTCCATTGAGTTCTGGCTTTTTTATCAAGAAGGTCTGGAACTCTGTTATATAATTGAATGACCATCTCTTTGCCTGGAAGAATATGCTCAGTCTCTCTGGGTATGAGATCCTTGGTTGTAACCCGAGCTCTTTTGCCTTCAGGAAAATTGTATTCCACTGCCTCCAATCTTTCAGTGTAGAGGCTGACAAACCCTGTGCAATCCTCACTGTGGACCCTCAATATTTGAATTGTTTCTTTCTGCCGCTTGAAGTATTTTCTCTTTTATCTGGTAGTTCTGGAGTTTGGCCACAACATTTTGAAGACTTTTCAGTTTGGGATCTCTTACAGCAGGTGTTCGGTGGATTCTCTCAATTTCTATTTTACCCTCAGGTTTTAGTATCTCAGGGCAGTTTTCCTTAACGAGCTCTTGGAGAATGTTGTCCAGGCCCATTTTTTCATCATAAGTTTCTGGCAGGCCTATGATTCTCAGATTATCTCTCCTGGATATGTTTTCCAGGTCAGTTATTTTTCCTTTGAGGTATTTTACCTCTTTTTCTAATTTTTCATTCTTGTTTTGCTTGGCTCATTCTTGGTTCCTCATAGAGTTATTTGTTTCCATTTGGTTAATTCTAGTTTTTAGCAAATCATTTTCCTTGGTTAATTTTTGAAGCTCCTTTTCCATATCATACACTTTTCTTTTTAGAGAAATGTTTTCCTCATTATAATGTTTTTCTAATTCTGCTATTTTCATTTTGAGAGAATTATTCATTTTGTCTTCTATCTCTCTCATTTTGTTTTCAAAGTTCCTTTTGATCTCATCTAGGAGAGCCTTCTGTGCTTGGGACCCATTCCCTGTTGAAGTTTCAGCTTTGGGTGTGGAGTCCACATTGTCTCCCTCTGAGGTTGGTTCCTCCCTCTGAGGATAGTAGGACTCCAGAGTCTTTGTCTTTGTAGTGTGCTTTCTACCCATTTTGGGGCAGGGTCCTAGCCACGCCCTTCCTCTAAGATCCCAAACCTTTATTGTAGAGGGTTTTGCCCTGGGCAAGAGTTACTATGTTTTCAGGGTCAGAGGGGGGGTTTGGAGCAAGTGGGGTTCACTCTGTCATCCTCGTCTTTGGAGTTCCTGAAAAGGGCTTTTAAAAAAAAAAAATTTCTGGGCTATGAAGTGGTAGCCCCAGGAGTGTTTGCTGTCCAGGACAGGGGCCCCTGTATTTGCTTCTTACCTTGCTCTTTCCAGTCCCAGACCTTTGGTGATAGGCTTGGTAGTGGACCTTGTGGTTGGTGGGAAGACTTGCCCTCCGAGTTGATCAGGCCCCTTCCCGGCCTGCGTCTGCCGCGCCGCGCCTCATCCGCTCAATTTCTGATTCTTTGCCAAAAATAAAAGAGCTACTATAAATATTTCTGTACATATTTTTGTATTTCATCTCTTTGGGATACAAACCTTATAGTGGTATTGGGTCAAAGAATATAACCCTTTGGGCATAGTTTCAAATTGTTCTACAGAAGAGTTGATTCAGGATACAGCTTTACCAACAGTGTGTTAGTGTATCAATTTTCCCATATCATTTGGAGGGGAATGTTAAGAGAGCTCAGCTGGGTGCCTCTTTCTTGCACCATTTTGGATCCAGCACCATCACCTCCCCTTGTACATTTTATTAAGGAAACCTTTGTCAGAGAACCTTGTTGCAAAGATTTTTATTTTTCCTAGTTAATAATGTCCTATATAATCCTAGCTATATTGGATCTATTTGGTCAGGATATTTTTACTTTGTGTAAGCAGAATTATTTTTTCTATCTTCTGTGATCCTCTTCATTCCTTGTTTGGTTATGAATTCTTTCTCTGCCCATATATCTGACAGATAACTTCCTTTTTTTGTTTCTTCAATTTGTTTATTAAGGTAATCATATATATATATATATATGTGTGTGTGTGTGTGTGTGTATGTATGTATGTGTATATATCACATATATGAGGTGTTGATCAATCATCAAACATATAAAACTTTGATTCTATATCATAAGATTATATCTTTTACAAAATAGTAAAAAATAGCCTTTGCCATAATTTCTTCTGCTGTGATATGGCTTTCTCCTATTTGAGAAATGTTGGAAGCTACTGGGAGTTCTCTATGGTGGCATTTGGAAAACGTTAACTGAAAATTCCTTGGGATAAACTAGAATGGAAGATTTAATATCATATACCTCAACCACTTACTAGCCGTGTCACCCTGGGCAAGTCACTTAACCCCGTATGCATCAGTTTCCTCATATGTAAAATGAGCTGGAGAAGGAAACAGCAAATCACTCCAGTATTCTGCCACAAACCCCCCAAATGGGTTCACAAAGAGTCACAACTGAAAATGGATGAACAACAAAAAACATGGATTAAAATGATAGCTGGTAGATTGATCTTGAGAAATCGTGTATAAATTATTTACTCAATATGTACACTCTTTGAACACCCAGTTTCCTTGAGCTCTAGTTTTGAATTCATCCTGATTCCTACTTGTTCCCTTGGACTTTATTGCTACCACATTGCTTACTTTTTTTGCTACCCTTAAAAATCTTTCTTCCTGTTTCCTTTCTTCTTTCCTTCCTCATGTTCACTTTTTTCAGTCATTTGCCATTTTTCTCTCTGGATTCCATTTATTTCTTCTTACTCCTTTGTGAACTGCCATACCCTGGCTTTACTGTCCTTATTGGTACCATGGGTATGAGTGTGAAGCCTGTATCTAAATTGAAAACTCTGGTAAAACACATCAAAAGCAGATTACTATATTTGAAGGAATTCTTATTCTGGTATCACAGATAGAGCACACTAGCCAGTTTAGGTGAAATAATAAGGACAAAGTGGTAGATACAAGATATGCTAGGTGGGTCAAATCACTGCAATTGCACTAACAATCACCTTCTCACAATGGTAGCAGTGAAAGTCTTTGCCCTTGAACCCATTTATTTGCTTATTATTTTTTATCAAGATTTAAATTCTTAAAGAAGCAACATGATGTGGTGGATGGAGAGACCACATTGGAGTCAGAAAGATTGGGTTCAAGTCCTTTCAATATTTACTGTCTTTGTCAGTCTGGCCAACTCACTTTACTTTTTAATGCTTCAGGCAACTTTCCAAGACTAAATTGAAATCTCAAGTCCAAACCAACCAACCAAACAAACAACAAAACAAAATATCCCTAACCCTTTCACACAGTACTGTTATGGTTTGTTAATTGCCCCCCATTGGATACACTTTAAACTTCTCAAAGTCCTTCCTAGAGTGTAATTCCAGAACTGAATATCCTACTCCAGATGCAACCTGATAGCATTATCATCTCCTTAGTTTTGTACAGACTCTCAATGAAACAAGCCTAGCATGATTTTGCTTTTCTGGCTGCCAATCATTCCACTACTTCTGATTGAGCTGGGTGTCCCATCAAATAGCGAAGGCTTTATCATATGAATTCACAAACAACCAGATACGTATCCCTCCTGCTATACTTGAGTAATGAATTTCTGTTTTGTTTTGTTTTTTACTTCCTGTGCAATTTCATTCCCGTACATTTGGCCCACCATCTTAGCCTGTCAAGATCTTTGTGGAGGGGTGGTTTAGGTGGCTCAGTGAATAGAGTACCAGCCCCGGAGTCAGGAGAACCTGAGTTCAAATCTGGTCTCAGACACTTAACATATACTAGCCGTGTGACCTTGGGCAAGTCACTTAACCCCAATTGCCCCTCCAAAAAAAAAAAAGATCTTTGCGGATCCACTTTGTGCTATCCAATGTTAGTGATCTTTCCCAGTCTCCTGTAATGCATAAGTTTGGGAAGCATGCTTTTATCCAAAGTTAATGGTAGAACATTGAATGAGTTGAGACTCAGGTATGATTACCTTGCTATGGGCCTTTCATCAAATATATTTGCTCTATTAATGCTAAGTCTGAGTAAAATCATTCAGCTAGTACTAAACCATCTTTACTGTACTATCAATCAACTCCCACCACTCTATTATGTCCTTGAGATTATTGAGGATATGAACAAGTCAACAAACAATTATTAAGTACTTACTCTATACTAGACTGTGCTAAGCCCTGAGGATACAAAGAAAGTTAAAAACAAACAAACAAGTAAACCCACAAATAGTCCCTGCTCTCAAGGACATAATACTCCAATGGAAAAGAGTTCATACAAACAGTATAGATACAAGATAGACTAGAGATCTTCTCAGAGACAAATTGCCAACATTTAAGGTAATTGGAAAAGTTATCTTGTGGATGGTGTGCTTTTTTCTATGATTTGAAGAAAGCCAGAGAAGTCAAGAGATGAAGATGAAGGAAGGAAAGAATCCCAGGTGAGAGGAACAATTAATAATATCTAGAGTCTGGAGATGGAATATTTTTTTCCCAAAGTAGTAAGGAAGTAAATCTTTGGTTCTAAAATTATAGGGATGATATTAAGGTTTAGGAAGACCAGAAAGGGAGGAGATAGCAGGCAGAGGTATGATATTAAATATTTAACAACATGGTGCTAGCAGGATATACTTTTAAGTTTAGTATGCATTATTAACACTGTCTCAATGACATTCTTTAGTCTAGATAATCAACAAAAACAAAAAAGGGAAGAAAAGATGGTCATTGAGACTTTTTTTAACATACAGAAAATGAGGTCAGAAAAAAATCATAGAGAAATGGGGCAGCTTTGAAAGACACATATTGAATGTGTTAAATGCTTCAGAAGAAAAATGAGCTATATGTATAATAGACATCTTCAGTTTTATGTAAAATCCATCTTTTATGTTCTACTTTGTATATGTAAATGCATATTTTAATTAGTATTTGTTAATTTTTTTCAAATGTTTCTTTCAATACTAGATTTTATAAACAGTAGGTCCACAGATATAGAGCTGGGAAGAACCTCAGAGACTACCTAGTCCAGAGTTCCCAAACTTATTTGATCTACTGCCTCCTTTAAAAAAATTACTCAGCTCCCTCTGAAAATCTCCTTTTTTTTTATCACTTTAATGTTTTTTAATTGCATCATTTTAAAAATGTATAAAATATTTTTAAATGACACATCTTAAATTTAATTATTATAAAGTTGTGTTTTTTTTCTTCATTGATATTTTGATGACTCAATATTGCATCATGTAACTGTATAGTATTGTATTGTAAATAATTTGTTATGAGTATATATTACTGCCAATGCATGCTTGACTTCCCAACAATGTGCTATATGCTTATCTGCCAATACTTGCTGTTAAGATCTATAGATGGACTTGACCATTGATCAATTTGTGTGTTTATTCAGAAAACAATGTAATAACTCTGACTTTAACTCTCTTACACAACAGATGAAACATGTACAAATGATTTTTCAAAATTTTCCTTCTCTTCTTTCCTTCTCCTTCCAATGCCCCCTCATTTTTATTCAATGCCCCACCATTGCACCTGAGGCTACTACCACCCTACTGGATCATTCCAGCACCCCCCAGGGGGTGATATTTTCCACTTTGGGAAGCTACAATTCTAGTCTAACTCCTTCATTTTCCAAATGAGGAAACTGAAACCTAGGCAGGTTAAGTAACTTATCTCACTTCACTTTGCATCTGCTATTCTGCCTGGATTTGACTCCATGAAAAAGATGTCCCCATTCTGGGCAACTCCTGATCACTGTGCCACCTCTCCCCTCATCAACCATTTTTGTGCCTCCTTTTGTATGTTTTCTCCCCATATTCAATTGTAAGTTCCTTGAGGGTGTTGACTGTCTTTTTTACTAATTATATACTTGGCACACAGTGCCTGGCACATAGTAGGAGCTTAATAACTGTTTACTGGGATGACACAAAATCACACATGTAATAAGCATCAGAGGCAAAATTTGAACCCAGATCCTCTGACTCCAAAGCCTTTGTATTATACCTCTATGTACATTTTATTCTAATAGCATCTGATGAGAGAGGAGAAAATGAAAATTATAAAGGGCTACATAGGCACTAGTGCTATACAGCATGATAATTACAGGGCAGGAACTAGAAAATAGAGTTTCTGATTCCAAATCTGAAACTCTTTGTCTCCATTGTATAGAAACAATTCTGCTGCTTGAGTGCTGGAAGGAATTAGACAAACTTACGCACTTCTCCTTGTCCTGGAAGATTCTCACTGGGAGAGCAGAAGATAGATAGTTGAAAAGCCAGAGCACATGTTGGCTTTTTAAAATTGTGCATAAAACATCAACCTTTTGTTTAATGCTTTCTCCCCATTAGAATGTGAGCTCCTTGAAGTCAGTGATTACATTTTCCACATTTTGTTTTGTTTCCTTTCTTTGTATCTCTAATACTTAGCACAATAAGTCTGAATACTTATTGACTGACTTTTTAATCAATAGGAATTGTAATTGTCTAAGTAATTACTACTATAACATATAACCCTAAACCCCAAGCTCTTAGTTTACACAAAGCTTACTTAATCCAGAAAACTTCCCATAAAACACATATCTGTACCAGGGGGAACATGTCACATTAGATAGTAAGTAAACATCAGAGTTAGGAAGAACTGGGTTCTAGTCTTGCCTCTTAAAATCTTCTGTCTATATGATCCTCAGCAAGTCACTTAACCTTTTAATTCCCCAGTAAACTAAGACTATATGTTTAAACATATTTGGAAATCTGCATTTTTAAGAGACTTTCTAAAATGGGAGTTATCTATATCAATTAAATCCCAGGGGCATTAAAAATTATTATGGTAGTTTAACTTTCCTGATATTTAATATTTTTAAGGTATTTTAAATGAGAGTTATCTAAATCTTTTCCTCCTGGGATTTATTAACACTATGTATAAATTCTGGTGATTTTTGTTGATTCATTTTATATTCTGCTACCTGGATAAAGCTATGAATCATCTTGATTATTTCCATTATTGATTCTTTAGGGTTTTCTAAGTAAATCATCATCTGCAAATAAGGCTAATTTGTTCCTTCCTCTAGCTGTTTTGTTGAGATTTATTCCCTTCTTTTCCTACTGCTAAAGTTGCATTTCCCATACTGTTAAATAATAGGTGGGAAAACAAGGCATTCTTTCTCTTTCTCTGATCTTCCTTAAACCTTCTCACTACAGGGGTGGCTAGGTGGCGCAGTGAGTACAGCACAGGCCCCAGAGTCGGAGGACCCGATTTTTGTTCTGGCCTCAGACACTTAACAACCACACAAAAATACTAGCTGTGTAACCTTGGGCAAGTTACTTAACCTCAATTGCCCTCCAAAAGGCAAAAAACAAAAACAACAACAACAAAAAAACTTCTCACTACACAGATAAGGAAACTGACACTAAATAGATAGAAAATTATTTGCTCAAGGTCACATAGTTAATGCAAACCCAGATTCCCTTATTCCTCATTTTCTACCTTGTCTATCAAACCTTACTGATTGGTTCTTTTGCCTGGCTTTCCTGAAACCAGAGTCTGCCTCGAAGGGGCCTTCTATGAGGTAGGAATCCCAGAGGTAGACATCCCCAGAGTCCCACAAATATAAATGGTACAATGGTAGTCCCCATCACTCTCATCTGTAATCTCTCCAGCCCTGATAACTCTTAAAATATTTTGCTCCTTATGGTACATTGCTTTGTTTCTTTTCTCATGCTTGTTTCTGGGATCCCTATGCTAAATTTAAACTTGTATTCACTCCCATCTATACACGCACACATACACACATGCAAACACACAATATGAATATTGATTTTTCTTCTGTTTGGACTGGCAGGGGGGTCACTTGGAGATAATTTCTATGCTAAATTATTTTTTGCTCTCATCTTTAAAAAATAATTAAAAAAATTGGCTTCTTTACACATGTATTTCTTCTTTCTTCTCATTTCCTGCTGTGGAGACAAATACTTTAATTAAAAAAATAATGTCCCCATGCACTTGCATAATCAGTCTGCTAACAGTCCTAACCAGGTCTTGGTTTTCAGTCCAGCAGCCACTTAGAGAAAGAAGAAGTGAGAGGGGAAATGTTCTGTTTAACATCAGGCATTACTCTCTAGAATCCCAGTGTCTACATATTGCCTACAGGATTTGGAGCTAGAAAGGACCTTATTGATCATCTAATCAAACTCTGTTATTTCATAGATGCAGAGACTGAGGCCCAAGGAGGCCAAATAAGTACAGTTCATAAGTAGGAAAGGTAAGGTAAAAAGCCAGGTTGTCTGACTTCAGAAACATGTAGCTGGGGGAGGCCAGGTAGCACAGTGAGTAAGAGCACCAGCCTCAGTGTTGGGATGACCTGGGGATCAAATCCGGGCTCAGATACTTAGCACCACACCCAGAAATAACTGGCTGTGTAACCTTGAGCAAGTTACTTAACCCGGATTGCTTTAAAAAAAAAAACAACCCAAAAAACCAAAAAAACCAACAAAAAAACATGCAGCTGCTCTGGGTGGCTAGGCCAGCTAAATTGTGAAATTCCTCTCTCATGATCTCTGTTTCTTGATCCTTTCTCCCTATTTTTGAGTCTGAAAAAATTCATGTATGATAAGGTATTAAGAATCCCTTCTCACACCTGGCCCTGTAACCTTGAGCAAGTTACTTAACCCCAATTGCTTAGGGGAGGCCAGGTGGCTCAGCGAGTAAGAGCACCGGCTCCAGTGTCGGGATGACCTGGATCAAATCTGGGCTCATATACTCAGCACCACACCCAGAAATAATAACTGGCCGTGTAACCTTGAGCAAGTTACTTAATCCCAATTGCTTTAAAAAAAAAAGAATCCCTTCCCAATGTATTTGCCCTATAAAAGGAGAGGGAAGAAGAATGTGCTGCTAAATCCAAAGGAATGATCCTCTAATGGTAAAATGTCAACAATATAAAGGAAGTAATTTTTAAACACATAACAAAGGACTTTCTGACACTGATCAATTCACACTACATGACTTGCTGTTGCCTCCTTTTGTCTTTACAGTCAACCTAGTGACTTAGCTGACTAGAAAATTTGAAAGCCCACTCTGAATACCTCCTGTCATATAAGCTAAGCCCAAATAAAAGTCATTACCAAAGGTGAGGTTGGTTATTTCCAGAGTGGTCTATCAACTTCAATTTCATTTCATATAATTGATAAAAATAACATTTGAGGAAAGAACTAGGTGAATTCGAACATAGAGAATCAGATTTGATGTTGGAAGATACTTTAGAAGTCACCTCACACTCATTTTATGGAAGAGGAAACTAGGACCTAAAGAAGGGTAATCTTTTGCCTGAGGTCACATAGATAACAAACCTCAATGCTGGAGTTGTAAGTAGGTTTTCTGACTTTCTACTTCACCATTTTATTTCCTGGAAATGAGGTTTCAAGGGTGACTTCCAGCATGAGAAATGTGTCAAAAACTGCGTGCTGTGCAACATTGGGCAAGGCATTCAACCTTTCTGGATCCCAATATCATAATTTGTAAAATGAGTATATTAGTCTCAAAACCTGCCTTAAAAATGTATCTGAAGATCAAATGAAATAATGGATAAGGTATACCCAGCAAACAAAAAAATCTCTATACTTACATGAGGAACTGTTATTATTATTGTCTTTGTTACATCTGTTTCCATGAAGAAAAGTTAAAGGGAACAAATATCGGTTAACTGGAATCATAGTAAAATGGATTGTTCAAACTTGTGGGTCACCTGTTAACTTCTTTTTGGTTTCAGATGACTTGTAGAATATTGTGTCACCACGTTTAAATTATATTGACTGCCTAAATAAGATTGTAGTGATCATAACTCAATCATCTTTCCTAGTCAGATATCTTCAGGACAGGTAACACAGGGCTGTAGAAAGCCTGATTTGGGCCAGGAATCTATGTTTACACTTATTAGCAGTGTGGCTCTAATTAATTAAGATTTAGTTGCATGGGGGGGGGGGGGAGGCGTAGGGCTGGGAAAGAAAGGCTCACAAGTGTAAAAACAAGCCATCCCTCACTAGAAAGGACAAAGCAATGAGCTGTTCAGTGCCTTAATGTACTTATCTGTAAACTAGAAATAACAATACATGTATTGTCAGCCTTACAGGGTTGTGTGAACATGGCAATTTGTACATTTTAAAGCATTATTTAAATATAGGAAATAATCATTATCTTGCTGGGTCTTGGGACCATTCACCTCAACAGGAAGGCTTACAATTTAGGGCAGGGAATGAAAATGGAAAAGGTACAGGTTAGAGGTGTCAAAAAAAGAAGCTGGTATGCCCCAATGTAGCCAACCAGATTAAAATGTAATTGGGAAGTATTTAACAAAATAAACAAAAATACAACAGAACAAAGACAATGGTGTTTTTAAAATTCTTATTTAAGATATAATTTTCCCAATTACATGTAAAAAAATTTAACATACTTTTATTTCAAATTTTGAGCTCTAAATCCTTGTCCTCACTCCTTTTCACCCCCTCATTGAGAAGGCAAGCAATTTGACATATCTTATACATGAACAGTCATGCAAAACCACATTTCCATGTAAGTCATTCTGTACAAGAAAATAGACAAAAACAAATCCAAGAAAAATAAAAGAAAATAAAGAAAAAGTATCTTTGATCTGCATTAAAGCTGTAACCAGTTCTTTGAGATAGCACCTTTCATCATAAAGCATCTTCCCAGAATTCCCTCAGTAGATTCTTTAAAGAAACAGAAAAGGTAGGCTATTTAATTACTTTATAATTGGAAGGGACCATAAGGACCTACTTGGTTTTTCTTATACATCATTCAATCTCCCATCTCTATGCCTTTCTATGAATTGCCTGCCTTACCCCCCCCCCATAACTGTAATGCTAGCCTGCTTTCCCATCATGTCTTAGAATTCCTACATACCTTCAAAGCATAGGGAAAAGTTTGTGTAGCTGGGGAGGAAGAGCACCACAAGATAGTACTCAGAACAAAATGGGAGTCAGCAAAGAGACAATAAAGGAGATAAACTTCACTGAGGGGACATATAAGAGGCAGTGAGAAGGAGTGGAAGTAGTTCAGGTCTGCTTGGGTATGTAGTTGAGAAAATGGAATAAAACCTGGTAAACAGGGAGTTTCTGTAGAATTCTTATTTGAGCCATGCAGGTCAAGATAATATAGCCAGAGAACAGGAATCCTGGACCGTTCAGTTCATGGTTTGAGGATTGGTGGTGACTTATTTTAGTTAGATTCCCTGATATAGCAGTAATCTGGTTTAATTTTGTTTTGGATCAAGAAATGGGCTTTCTAACTATTTCTATACTAATGTATTCAGTGTCAATAGATTTCCCCTGTTTCCTTCTTGAGGTTGCCAGGACCTTCAAGTTTGATCCTATGTTCAAACATTACAATTATCATGTTGTGTGGTGCAGGGGCTAGAATCTAGGTCACCTGAACTGAGCTAATTTATCAAGACACATGACAGTTGTCTTGAAGTATGTGCAGTGCTGTCATAGGGATGGGATTTGAGATTCAGTCCACTTGGCCCAAGAGTCCAGAACAAAGAGCCATGAGTGGAAGTTGTTTTAGAGTTGCTTAAAGTTGCTTTGGTCTCATGAAGAGAAAAAACTTGCTAACTCTTCCAAAGTGAAATGGACTGTTTATGTGAGGCAGTGAGTTAATTGTTTATTACTGCATGTCTATAAGCCAAGGCTGAATGACTACTGGCTGATGATACTTTAGGGATGATGCCTGTCCCTGTTCCAACACTGGAATTGTATCACTCCAGGTCAGGTGTTCTTTCTAGTAGAATATAAGGTTCTTGAGATAAGTCTGTACTTTCCCATTTTGTTTTTATATTCTCAGAATCTACCTAGCACAGAGTTTTGAAGTTGGTGCTTAATAAATGTATGTTGGAGTAGATTAGAAATCTATTGGACCTCACAGTTATCTTTCATTTATGTGACATAGATATGCCAATACCCATGAAATAAGCATTCTTGTTCAATTGGCCAGTAAAGAACTAGGTCTGTACCTCTCAAACAGCAAGACCCATCCCTGGGAGCATGTAATTAGAATCTTATAATCTGTATAAATAAGTATGAGAGCGTGATAAATATCACACACAAATCCTTAAATAATACATTAGACTTAATTGAATAAATGCATATATTACAGCCTTATAATGCATATTTGCCATAATGAGTTACCTTCTATGCACAAACAAACAGCAATTCTGATTAATCAGTTGGGGTAATTGTGCTATTAAAAATCCCAGCTCAGTGAGAGAATTTCTTGTTGTCCAGGTGGGGTGGGGGAGGAGAGGAACTGTTTTCTTTCTTAGAGTTTTAATGGTTTCTGCCTTCCTCCGGAAAACTACCTTTCTTCTCTCTCATTTAGCAAACATCTATAAAGCACCTACTATGGGTAGGGTTCTGACCTTGGTTTTGGGGATAGAAGATAGAAAAAAATAGGCCATGTCCTCAAGGAGCTTCCATAGTAATAAGGGAAAAAGACACATACTCAAAGAGCTATGACATGAGTAAGTACTAAGACAAGGTCAAGGCAAGGTGCTATGAGAAATTTAAGAAGAAATCACATTGGATTACAATCTAAGAGATGACAAAGGAAGGAAATAAGCACCTACTATGTGTCAGGAACTGTGCTAAACATCCAATTTAATCCTCACAACAACTATATAGAAAAAAGTGAGATAATCCTTACTCTCAAGAAGTTCTTATTCTAATAAGGGATGACAACAAATATGAAAGATTTTAGCTGTAAGTCAAGTTAAAAAAAGTCCATTGGTCCTCAAGATGCAGCATCAAAGCAAATATTAATTCTTCCTCTTTAATATCATTTCCACTGATAAAATCATTATCAGTTTGTTATGTAGAATGATTTGACAGTGCATGGACTTTGGTGGCAAGAATTTACTTTAATGGGTCTTCTATGGTTGTAGCAATTGAAGGAACAATGAATAGGCTGCATCTCTGTAGGTATTGCTTTTCAGGATGATGTTTGAAGGTGATGGAATGGAGGCTTTGCTATTCCCAAAGGCTCTTTGATTAAGGGTCCTGGGCAGACTAAATCAGGATCTGAGGGGAGATGGTAGTCAAGGTGGTGGTAATGGTTTGACTTGCTTAGCGCATACTGCCTTTTGTCTATAATATAAAGGAAAGAAAAGGAAAAAAGGTGTAATAAAAGACTACTTGGTACCTGCTAGAAACTACAAAAGGAAATGGAATAATGAAGAAAAAGAGCTGGAAAATGTTAAAAGTCCTTGAAAAAGCCCCCAGATCATGGGTTAACTCCTTGGAAAAGAATTGTCACAGAATTAGAAGGCACGGACAGGTCAAAATCTGCATCATCTGTATCAATAATGTCACAGACTCATTGAATCTTGGAAATAGAAGTATATGATAAGCACATAAGAAAAGTATAAAGTGTTATAATGTCAGATGAGGGAATAGTTGCTTCCGAATGAGTTGTCACTATCATTTCCTACAACTGTTATCTGTTCCTCATATTTTTTGCAATTGCCTTGCAACTATATGTTTCCTCTCAGTTTCATAATTTTCTTTTCTGTCAGATCAACTTAACCTTAAATCCTGTTCCTCTTAACTCCCCTCCTTCCCTGGCCTTAGTGGGAAAACACCTATGGAAAATGTGTGATAAGGGGCGGCCAGGTGGCTCAGTGAGTAAGATCACCGGCTCCAGTGTCGGGATGACCTGGATCAAATCCAGGCTCAGATACTCAGCACCACACCCAGAAATAACTGGCTGTGTAACCTTGAGCAAGTTACTTAACCCAGATTGCTTAAAAAAAAGAAAAAGAAAAAAGAAAATGTGTGATGAAATGAAATCTGTTTGGAAAGATAAGTCCAGAGAGGGTGAATGTTTCTCTCTGGACCTTTTGTCAATTAAGCTGTAGATTGTTCAGCCGTTCTGAGGCCCACTCATGCAGACTACATGTGGGGAAATCAGGGAGTAATATATGTGGAAGAGTCACTATCAGATAAACTGCACTCTCCCAAGAGCAAAACAACAACATAATTAATTAATAATAATAATAACAACAAATCACAGGGGTCAGGTATAGGGGCTTTGTCTTAACAGATTTGACAGGTGAGTATAGATTATGATTTGAAAACTAAAAACATACATAGAATAATAGAATACTGTAAAAGAACTTAGTAATCATCCCCTTGTTTTCCCGATGAGAGACTTTATAGTAAGGTGAAGAAAGAGAAGATCAGAATTTTTGTTCTGCGTCTAACTAGCTGAGTTAGAACAAGTCACTTGACTTCTCTGAATTAGTCTCTTAATTTTTAAAATGGGAAGGAAACACATGCATAGGTATGTATATATTAATACATTATATGTGTATATGTATTTATTGCACACACACATATATAGCAGGACAGACAGACAGACGTGCACAGATGCATCAACTCATTATTTCATTACAACAGGGAACTCCCAGTGAGGAAATTGTCTTTGCCACCAAAAACTAGTATTTCTTTTCAAATTTACAAAATAGCATATTGCCCTGGGCACTGAAAGGTTAAATAATTTGCCTGGGGTCATATAGTCAATATATGTCATAGGGAAAAGACTTGAAAGTGGGTTAAACTGATTAAATCTAAGTCAACAAGTCTACAAGAATTTATTAAGTCTAAGTTTCAGGCAGTGAAATGTAATGGAGGTACAAAAAAAGGCACCCCCCCCCGCCAAAGTACAAAACAAACCTGTCCTCAAAGAACTTACAATCAAATGAGGAAAATAACATGTAAAAAAATAACTATTTAAAAAAATATACATACAAGATCAATTGGAGATAATCACAGAATGAACAAGCATTAAGGTGTACCAGGAAAGGTTTCTTGTGGAATTTATTTAAAATTTGACAGAAGCTGGGAGGGAGTTAATTCCAGACATGGGGGACAGAAAGTAACTCTGAGGCTGGTTCTCTATCCATTATACTACATATGGGGAAGAATAAAGTATCAATAAACTCACAGGTCTAGATTACCCCTCCCCCCCAAAATAATTCCACTACCTTCCTCACATGGTTGTAAAACCTTAAGGTGTAATATAAATATGTTATTATTAAGAGGAAGTTGGGGCCCAGAGAGAAAAGGTAAAAGGCTTTAGAGAAGATAAGGACCTTAGGGAACACCTAGCCTGATCCCCTTATTTCATACATAAAGAGAATGGAAGTAGCATGCCCAAGGAGAAGAGAAAGGCAATGACAGAGTACAGCAGAAATGTATATGTATGTATATGTGTGTATACATGTGTATATGTATGGGTGTATGAATATAACATGTATATATAATATATATACACACATACATAAATACTTCTAGTGACAGTAATATGTGTGTGCATGTGTGTGTGTGTATCAGCGGTACATCTGTGCATGTGTGATTATGTAGACACTCATCTTAATTTATTCAATGACAGTTCCCACAGCAACAATTTCTCATTTACTATGTATATGCAATCTTAATATACTGCTAGTGTAGGCAAACCTATGTAGCTCACATTACAGATGCTATAAGAACCAAATCTAAGAATTTCTTGATATTTGCATCTTGTCAAAGCTTTGTATAGTTGAACGAGCTCTGGGTCTGGAGTCAGAAAATCTAGATTCAGTTTTAGGTTCTGATACTTCCTATCTGCATCACTGCAGGCACATCACATCTGAATCTCAATGTCCTTATCTTCAAATGGGGAACATAATCCTTGTCATACCCATCTCATACATCCAGAACTAATAATTGTGTGACCTTAGGGAAATCACAGAATTATAGACCTTTAATTTTGGAAGGAATCTTTGAAGTCATCCAGTCCAGGGCTCCACAAACTTTTTCCACTCACCCCCCCTTCAGCACTTCATAAACTGTGGGAGACTAATCCTTCTTATTTTGTGGGTGAAGAAACTGGGGTCCTGAGAGATTATGCTACTTTTTCAAGGTCATATAGCTATAAACTGGTAGAACAGAATTTGAATCCAGGAATTTTTACTCCAAATCCAGTTCTCTTTCCATTCAGTTCATGCTGATACCTGAAGCCACTTCTCTCTGGGCTTCAGTTTTCATGTCTGTATAATTGTTCTGTCTAGGTAGCTCAGTGGATAGAGTAGAATCCTGGAGTGAGAGAGACCTGAGTTCAAATAGGGTCTCAGACACTAACAGTGTGACCCTGAGCAAATCACTTGAACTGTTTGTCTCAGTTTTCTTTAACTAGAAAGCAGATAATAATAGTAACTACTACTTCCCTGAGTTGTAGTAAGTACCAAATAAGATAATATTTATAAAGCACTTAGAACAGCTCCCAACACATAGTAGGAGCTCAATAAATGCATGTTTGTTTTCCCTTCTTTCCATGCATGATCTATCATGTCTAAAATATTTACAAAGAACTCCACAAATCTAGTCCATTGAGCTGAACAGGCACGGAACTTCTAATTCAAGAGACTTAAATTTAATCAAAGCCAGGTTCTGGTCTTGGCTCTGACACTTAATAATTCTGTGACTATCCACAAGTCTCCTAATTTCTCTGAGCGTTAATTTTTCCAGCCATGAAATGCTTGTCCTGCTTCCCTGAGTGCCATAGGAGTAAAAATTATTAGTTTTCCTAATCTGCAATGACTTCAGGGTCAGCTACTGGAAAGAGTCCCACCCCCCACCCCTGTCTTTGCATTTATTTGGTCCAAGCCACATAGGTAGTTTCCATGTTCTAATTCCACATCAGCTTTAGGTGATGGCTCTTGGAAATAGTGTACAGCATTCTGAACATAGAAAAGTGTTAAACTGTTTTTGCTGATGAAATCTATCTTAATCCATTGTTCAAAATTTGATCTCTCCATGACTTCTTGTGTCTTCAGAAATTTTGCTGTGTGATTCAAACATGAAATGCTGTGCTTAGGTCATGGATTTTCTAAGAGAAAAGCATGTGTCTGAAGGGGATCATGTGTTAGAGAAAGGGTACCCAATCTGGAGTCAGAGCACCTGACTTGAGTACCATCTCCTCAGATAATCAGGGATTCTCCAATTTGCAAGGAACCTCTGAAATCTAGACTGATTAGCCTTAGTCAGAAATATCCTTTGCCATATTCAATTGAATAAGCTTTTTATTAAGTGTCTACTATGTGCAAGACACTCTGCCATGGTCTGTGGGCATAAAGACAAAATATAAAACAATTCTTGCCCTCAAGGAGTTTACATTTGATTGGGGAGATGTAATATTTGCACAAACAAAATACTTTAAGTGGGGAGGATACTATTGCATGGAGGGGAGGGAAGTTTAGGGAAAGTCACTTTTTCATTCTTTTTTGTAATTTGATATTTTATTTTTCCCAATTAAATATAAAAACAATTTTAGCATTCTTTTTTTTTCCAAATTTTGAGTTCCAAAGTCTTTCCCTCTCCCCCCTTCACTTCCCCAGTGAGAAGGGCAACAATTTGACATAGCCTATTCATACAAAGTCATGCAAAACACATTTGCATGTAAGCTATTCTATGAAGGAGAACAAGACAAAAACAAATCCAAGAAAAATAAAAGAAGGTAAAGAAAAAGTATCTTTGATCTGCATTCAGGCTCTACCAGTTATTTCTCTGGAGATAGTCAGCAATTTCCATCATAAATCTTAAAGACTTGGATCATTGGATTACTGAGAATAGCTAAGCTATTCATAGTAGACCATCAAACAATATTGTCATTACTGTGTACAATGTTCTCTTTGTTCTTCTCATTTCACATTGCATCAGTTCGTATAAATCTTTCCATTTTTTTTGAAAAGCATCCTGCTCATCAGTTCTTAAAGCACAATAGTATTCTATCAGAGTCATACACAATGACTTGTTCAATCACTCCCCAATTGATGGACTCCCCCTCCACTTCCAATTCTTTGCCACCACTAAAATAATTGCTTAAATATTTTTGTACACATATGTCATTTTCCTTTTCTGGTTTTTAGCTCTTTGGGATATAGACCTAGTAGTAGCATTGCTTGGTCAAAAGGTATGCATGATTTTATAGCTCTTTGGGTACAGTTCCAAATTACTCTCCAGAATCATTGAATCAGTATACATCTTCACCATACATTAGCATCTTAACTTTCCTACATTCCCTCCAACATTTGTCATTTTCCTTTTCTGACATGTTAGCCCATCTGACAAGTATGAGGTAGCAGCTCAGAGTTGTTTTAATTTGCATTTCTCTCATCAATAGTGATTAAGAGCATTTTTATATGATTGTAGATAGCTTCAATTGCTTTGAAAACTGCCTGTTCATATCCTTTAACCATTTATCAATTGAGGAATGACTCATTTCTATAAATTTGACTTCATTTGAGAAATATATTTTTGATAAATGAAGTCTTTATCAGAGAAACTGACTGTATTTTTTTTCACAGTAATGATTATCAACTACGTATTTCCCTCCATCTTATTTTCCCCTTGTTTATCCTACCGTCTCTCTTCTTTTACTCTGTCCAGTCTCAAAAGTGTTTTGCTTCTGACTTTTACGTCCCCAAACTGCCCTCCCTTCTATCAGTTACCTCCTTCTCTTATCCTCTTCCCTTCCTACTTTCTCGTATGATAAGATAGATTTCCGGACCTGAGTATGTATATTATTCTCTCTTTAAGCCAATTATGATGGGAGTGAGGTTCATGTACTTGATTCCCACTTCCCCCAGACTGTAAAATGTACTTCATGCCTTTTTTATGTCAGATAATTTATCCCATTCTACCTCTTCCTTTCCCCTTCTCCCACTGAATTCTTTCTGATTCCTTAATTTAATTTTTTTATACTCATACTATCACATTCAACTCACACTTCTGATTTCTGTCTATGTAAAGTGCTCCAACTCTACTAATAATGAGAAAGTTTTTGGGAGTTATTAATATTACTTTTTTCCCATGTAGGAATATAAACAGATTAACTTTATTGAATCCCTTATGATTTCTCTTTCCAGTTTAACTTTTTATGCTTCTTTACCACCTCATATTTGAATGTCAGATGTTTTTTATTCAGCTCTGGTCTTTTCATCTGGAATACTTGAAAGTCCTCTATTTCGTTGAGTGTCTATTTTTTCTCCTGAAGAATTATACTCTATTTTTCTGGGTGTATGATTCTTAGTTGTAATCCCAGCTTCTTTTCCCTCTGAAATATCATATTCTAAGCCCTCTGATCCTTTAAGGTAGAAGTTACTAAATATTTATGTTATCCTGACTGTAGTTCCACAATACTTGTATTGTTTCTTTTTGCCTGCTTGTAATATTTTCTCTTTGATTTGGGATTTTTGGAATTTGGCTGTATAATATTCCTGGGAGTTTTCATTTTGGGGTCTCTTTCAGGAGGTGATCAGTGGATTCTTTCAATTTATATATTATCCTGTGGTTCTAGAATATCAGAGCAGTTTTCCTTGATAATTTCTTGAAAGAGTATGTCTAGGATCTTTTATTTATCATGACTTTCAGGTAGTCCAGTATTTCTTAAATTATCTATCCTGGATTTATTTTCCAGATCAGTTGTTTTTCCAATGAGATTTTTTCATGTTTTCTTCTATTTTTTCATTCTTTTGATTTTGTCTGATTGTTTCTTCATGTCTCATAAAGATATGTGCTTCCATTTACCCAGTTCTAACATTTAAGGTGACTTAACTTTAACTTTTAACTTTCAGTGAGTTTTTTACCTCCTTTTCCATTTAGCCAATTTTACTTTTTAAGGAGTTCTATTTAGTGAAATTTTGTGTATCTCCCCCCACCTCCAATTTGGCCAATTCTTCTTTTCAAGGCATTCTTCTCCTCATTGGATTTTTGTGCATCTTTTGCCATTTGACCTAGTCTGGTTTTTTTAAGGTGTTATTTTCTTCCATATTTTTTCTGCTTCCTTTACCATGCTGTTGATAATTTTTTTCATTATTTTCTTGCATCACTCTCATTTCTCTTCCCATTTTTTCCTCTACCTCTCTTACTTCATTTTAGAGGTCTTTTTTGACCTCTTCTGTGGCCTGAGACCAATTCATATTTTTGTTTGGGGTTTTAGATGCAAGAATTCTGATTTTGTTGTCTTCTGAGTGTGTGTTTTGATCTTCCTTGTCATCATAGTAACTTCCTATAGTCAGATTTTTTAATGTTTTTTGCTTATTTTCCAGCTTATTTCTTGACTTTTAACTCTGTGCTAAAGTGGGTTCCACTTCCCAAGTGGTTGGGGCACTGTCCCAAGTTTCAGGGTTTTTTTTTTCGTGCAGCTGTTGTCAGAGGTAATTCTGGGGACTTGTACGTTTTGGGCTTTTCCGATGTGGTGTGATCTAAGGAGAGGTGTGTTTCCCCCACTCCTGTACTGTGCACTGTTTTGTGAGACACCGCAAGCACTCTTTTCAACCATGGAACTGTGACCAGGGTGCGTGCACTGTGACTGCAAGCTCAGCTTCACTAATGCTCCTTTTCACAGTGTAACTAAGACCTAGAACTGAGACCCAGATCCACATATAGGCAATACAAGAGAGTCCTGCCCCTGGTGCCAGCAAAATGACCCCTGCAACCCCCCCCCCCTTACCATGTGTGCTGAGATGTCTGGAAACCACCGCTGGTGCCACTTATTGAGTCACCCCAGGCCTACTCCTGGTTTGCTGGGGCCCAGTCTGCATTGGCAGATTCTACACTGAACTGCGCTCCTCTCACATCATGGTGTAACAGACCTTTCCTGTTGACCGCCCAAGTTGTCTTGGGCTGGAAAGTTGTTTCATTCCATCTTTTTCTGGGCACTTCCACTTTAGAATCTGTTTAGAGTAATTTTAAAGGTATTTGGAGGGTTTGAGGGAGAGTTCAGGTGAGTCCCTGTCTTTACTCTGCTATTTCAATTCCATCTCTGGAAAGTTACCTTTGAAGGCAGCACCTGAGTCAATCCTTGAAGGAAGAGATTCTAAGGTGTCTAAAGTTCTTTAGTGAATAAAGTATTCCTAGGTCAAAAGGGTGGAAGATACAGAGAAGCAAATTTTGGATTAACAGAATTATGACTATTGTCCCTATATCAGAGCTTGTAATGTAATGCCAAAAGAAAGGCAACTTCCCAAGGTTCAAAATACCAGCATAGGTGCTCTCCATTTTATTCAGTGACAAACCAAAAACAGAGAAGGTCAAAACATGACATCATTCCAAATACAGCATTTACTAAGTGTGATTAAATAATCTCCAAGCACTACCCCACCCCAGGACCTTCCAATCATTCAATCAATTACAAAGTCTCAGTTCTAAATACTTCTCCACCCCTAGGCTATACCTTCATTTAGTCCACCACAAAGCCCCTCTTCTCAAATGGAGATTAGTTTCCAAACATAAGTAAAGTACCTTCATTTGTTCAATCACAGAGCACAGAAAGGTCAAAAGTTCCCCACCCCTGGATCACAATTCAATCTACCCCAGAGTTACATCAAGTTTAAACACAGCACTTAATACCCAGATGGAGGTCTTTTCTTCATCTTGACAGGAGGCAAGTTCTCAGCAATCTTAGTTCCTGGGGAGACAAGGCTTAGCAAGGCCATAAGATACATTGCCAATCCCTTCATGAATTTATCCTCTGTCTGTAGAACAGTCCTAGAACCCCTGAACACATTAGCAAAGCCCTCTCCCAGGATTTCTGTAAACATACAACAAGAAAATCCTTCTTCAGGGCTTCTGAACCAACAGAAAGGCTCCCAGACCCCTGCAACAACAGCACTGTCCTTCACCAGTGGACAGTATTCACTCTGTCTGCAGGACAGTCTCCAGACCCCTGCAACAACAGCACTGTCCTTCACCAGTGGACAGTATTCACTCTCTGTCTGCAGGACAGTCTCAGGGCTTCTTAGTGAACAGCCAGGTTCCAGGACTTCTTCAACAACAGGACTGTCTTTCACCAGTGGACAAATCTGGCAAAACAACATCAAAACAGACAGACAAAGTACCAGCAAAACAGCCATGTCTCCTCAGTCCTTGGCAGCTCAGGGGGCAGGTCTCAAAAGTCCAGGGCAATTCAAAGCGGCCACCAGCAATTCTCTTAGTCTCTCTCTCTCCACGAGGTGCTGCTTCCAAAAAGGTCTTCTGCCTCTCTCTTGTCTCTCCAAATTTAAGTCACCAGCTCCTCCCAGTTCAGGACTCTCTTTTCACATCAACAAGTCCATCCCACAGGTGGGATTAACAAGCTCTGGGTTTTCACACAATCAATTTGAAAACCAAGCCCAATACAGGGGAATCTCCACATTCCATTACTATCACAGAGCTCTGGATTTACATATATTGGCTCAATCATAGAAGCTTTTCACTAATTTTTCTTTTTGGGTAATGCCCATTTCAATATAGAGCAGCTGTGATTGTTAGAATGTCTTTTGCCTCCCCCCTCTTCCCAATCTTATGTAGAGGGCCATAAATCCCTCCTATGTGTTTCTGTTAATAAAAATTAATTCCTTGCCAAGGTTACATACTTGTTGATAAAGATGAAGTCTTTGTTGTCTGGGTATAGGATGGATTTGATGGCCTCTGAGGTACCTTCCTAAACTGAGATTCTGTGATCTTGGTACTGAGTAATGTCTCCCTAAAAAGATGTGAGATTTCTATGCCTTGTGTACTAGTTCATCATTTAGTACCATATCTGAAGATTGTTGATTGAATCATGACTGTTCTTACCCCTGAGCTATGCCCTAGGACTTGGACTTTGAGAGGGTTTGGAAATCATGAGCCAGAAGAGACAAGCCAAATACATGAGGTCTCTGTTTCCCTAGAAGGAAAACTGGACAGCTTTGTGACTATTGTAGGAAACCATATGCACCACATTTCCATATAACCCCAGAGAACAGGGAACCATGAAACTCCAAAGGTGGAAGAAGACAGAACAAAAGTGAAAGTGAATGAAATACAGTTCCTATTCTCATAAATCTTTTATTCTTTTTGTGTAACAGTAGATAGAGTGCCAAGTCTGGAGTCAGGAAGACCTGAATTTAAATCTGATCTTAGAAAATTACTACCTGTGCGACCCTGAATTTAGCACTGTGTGCCTCAGTTTCCTCATTTGTAAAATGGGGATAATAACACCTATCTCATGGGGTTGTTATATGTTTGAGACATAATAATATACATAAAGTATTTTGTAAAATTTAAAGTATTTTATAAATGTCACCTGTGTTTTCATTATTATGGTTGTTATTGTTATTGTTATTATTACTACTATTACATGAATTTTAGGGTGGCATATAGATATGCCAAATGATCGCTCCCTCTCTGTTCTTGAATTGTGCTAGCCAGAGTTCAGGTGGGGGGTATTTTAATTGGAACTCAATTGAAAATGAAGATACTGACAGCCAAATGGATGTTAAGGGATAGTGAATAGTATAAAGCAAGGGAAAGAGAGGACATGGTGTAAATGGAGAGTGTTTTGTAATCTATGTAAATAAGGGCTTATTTCCCAGGGAGCAGAAATTAACCTGCTGAGAATGCAAGGGAAGAGGGAGTTTGAAAGGCAGCAGGAGGGTAATATGTTTTGAGTCATGATGTGAGGAAAGAGAGTTAAGTAGAGTCCCACAAGATGGTGTGAAAGGGACCAGAAAAGGGCTAAATTGGAGCTGGTGGATAATAGTGCTGGTTATTGGGAGCTGTCCATCTCAGTTTCTTTCTAGCTAAGTAATGATAGCTGTTGGGAGAAAGCAATTGTGAAAAGTGGCTTCTTCCAGGAAGTCAGAGCTAAGGATGCATGTGTGGGTGTGTATACACAGGGGGAAAGGAGGTCAAGGAGTGAAGGAACATATTGCTTTATCATCTCTGGATAGAAGTAGTTACAGGAGCAGAGATTTAAAGACAAAATAAAACTTAGAGACCATTGACTCTAACACCTACCACATTTTATAGGTAAGGAAACCTGGCTTTAGAAATGTGAAGGTATTTATTCAAGGTAAGTCACATAGTAAGTAATAGCACTTCAAGAGACCCATAATGCACATGTCATTCTTTTCAATTTATAGATGGGAAAAATTGAAGCTTAGATTGATTCTGGAATTTCTCCATTGTCACCTAACAGGTATCTAAGCTGGAGCTATAACTAGGTCTCCTGAATCCAAGTCCAGAACTCTTTTCATACCACCATATTGGAGAACAAAATATAGGTCTCTAGAAGCATATCTTTCAGGCTCTTTTCAATCAACCAACCAAAATGGATTTAAGTACCCACTACATACCAGACACTATGCTAAACACCAAGGTTACAAAGATAGGCAAAAGGCAATTCCTGTTCCCAAGTATTCCACTGGTTAAGAAGTCACCTGACAATCAGTCAACAGGGTCAAATATTTCTCAAAGTTGAGGAAAGACCCTAAAAGGAACAGAAAATAGAACTGTGAAAGGATGTATCTCCCTTAATTGAAAGTTAGTACTCAAAGCCCTCTACGGATATTTAGAGAGAGACAGATTGTAGCTGTCATGGATTTCTGCCCACATACCTTCGGGTAGGATTGAAATCGGACTCTTCCTTCATGGGAGAAGGATTAGATCCAATCTGTATGACTACAGAGAGCAAGTTTAGGCCCAATGAATAAAATAACTGTAATGAAATTTATATCATACTCTGCCGTCTAGAAAATACTTTGTATATATTAATTCATTTTGATTCTCCTAGGAGCCCTGAGAAGCATATAGTAAGGAATTCTTATCCCAGATTTGTGGACAAGGGAAATGGAAGACAAAAAAGTTTAAGCAACTTCCTCAGGAACACAATTAATGTAAAGAGTCCCTTAAGAGAGCTGCAATATTTTCATAGTGCTTAAGGACCAAAGACATTTATTCCTTTGAATACTGAACTATATGTTTCATGATGTTTTGGGACCAGAGGTACTTCTTCACTGAAAAAGAGTCCTCTTTGTGAGAGAGCCACTTGTGTGGGAAGGGAGGTATCAAAGTTGAAATGAAGGAAGAAAGAGAGAAACAGACACATAGACAGAGGCATGGAGATATGGAGAGACAGAGCTGTGGGAGAGACAAATAGACAGACAGACAGAAAATGGTGCCTTTTGCTACAGGCATACAAATGATTATGAAATAACCAGTAATCTTTCTCTTATACCTATGAGGTACAGAGCTATTTGGTGAAAAAAATGCCTCCATTCTACTAAAGTGACTCAATACACACAAAAAACACCATTTCTGTCTGTCCGAGATGCTGTCCTTCAATGTTGATTCATTTCTTCCAAATTCTGGGTGAACCTGACCTCTTCTGTATCAGCAGATTTCTCAGACAAGCATATGCACTTCCCCACTCTGAGAGACCTAATGTCCCTATGATGATGAAAAAGTTTCTACACCATTGTTTCCATATTCTATAGAGATTGGCCATAGGGACAGGGCCTGGGCTGGGCCTGGGACTAGAATGGATTGGACTCACTTTTCATCTCTAATAGAATTCAGAGGAAATGAAGTGGCTTGCTTGGGCTACAGTTGTTGGAAATGTTGCTGCTAAAATTTGACCTTGCATTTTATATAACTTCATTTTGGTCTTCACTACTGTTCTGATGTTTAAGGGATTAAATAGAGGAGCTGCTGCTAAAAGAAAGTGGAAAATTTTGGAATGGATGGAATCTGTGTCAATGTCTTCATGAAAAATAACCTTAGCCTGTAAGTACTAAGGGAACCAGGACCCTCCTTACCAAGGCATATAGTCCCATATCAAATTAGCAATGTACTGAGCCAGAATTTGAATGTAGGTCTCCAAATCCAGTTGGATTTCTATGATGCAACAGAAGACAAAAGAAAGTTACAGAGAGATTGACTCCAAATCAGTATTCATCCATTGAATGGAGCCTCTCACTAGGAAACAAACTCCTTGTCATCAAAAGTATTGAAGAAGAAATCTTTATAATCATTTCTATTTTAGAGATACTATGAAAGGAATTCCTGAATTTAGCTGAGGATTGAACTAGAAGACCTTTAAGGCTCCTGGGTCCTATGATTCTAAATAACTTATTTTAACTATTAAATATGTAACTATTATTATAAATAACTTATTTAAACTCCTTTATTGAACAGCAGATGATGATGGATACTGGACTTAAATAGACAAAAATAGCAAGTATTCCAGAAATGGAAATACTTAGGGGCATAGAGTCAGTAAATATAGGACACCTGTCTCTTCACTTCACAGGTTGTGATTTTACTACTTGACCAGATATTTTTTTCTTGCCCACTGCTTTTCTCCTTCCTGTCTCCAATCAGTTACCAAGTTTAGTTGGTTCTACTTTCCTCATATCTTTCATGTTCCTTCCCTTTATTACCACAATGTAACCATCACCCTAGTTTAGGGCCTCATGAAATCTCAGTGAGACCATTGCAACAACATTCCACACTAATTGGACGTTATATTTCATGTCCTTCCCTCTCTAATCTGTTTTCTAAAGATCTGCCAAATAATATTCCTCAAGAATTCATTCCTAAAGTCCTAAAATCATAACATGTCACTTTGTTAGTAAAACATCTTTGGTGACTCCCTATAGTTGCTGGGATAAAAGACAAATTTCTAGCGCAGCCTTTGAAATCCTTTAAAAAATGACTCCAGTCTACCTTTCCAGTTTTGCTTTATGTTACTCTCCTTCATGCACTCTACAGTACAGCTTCCTGATCTATCTGCTTTTCCCCAAGCTTTTGATTCTCTTTCCCATCTCTATACCTTTGTTCAGGCTCTGCCACATGCCTGAAATGTTTTTTTAAAATTTTATTTACTTCAGTCTCTTAGACTTTAACTTAGGTTCTTCTTCTTTTTTTAAGCCTATAAATGCATCTTTATTTTTAAAATTTTATTATTATTATTTTTAATGCTTTATTAAACTTCTGATTTACATCATTCGTTTCTGCCAGATTTTGATTTACAAATTCTCTCCCTATTTTTCCCCTACCCACTGCCCCAAAATAGAAGTCCCATGGATATCCCCTCCTCCGATCTTTTCTCCCCCATATTTTCTCCTATACCCCTTTCGACTTTTCCAGTGAATCTCTATGCCCCAGTGCCTGTATATATATTTCCCAATTACATGTGAAATAGTATATATATATATTTGAATATTTGATTTTAAAACTTTGAATTCCAGATTCATTCCCTTCCTTCCTTGTCATCCACCCTTACTGGGAAGATAAGCAGTTCAGTATAGGTTGTACGTGTGTGGCTAATGCTAAACAATAACATAGTAGATATATTGTAAAAGACTGACTATATTTCCCTCCCTCCTATCCCACCTCCCACTTGTTCCATTCTCTACTTTGATCCCGTCCCTTTTCAAAAGTGGGTGCCTCCAAATTCCCTCTCCCCCACCTCCCCTCCCTTCCATCATCCCCCCTCTGATCCCCTTCCCCCCCATTCTCCTGGAGGGTGAGATACCCTATTTAGTGTGTATTTCACTCCCTCCTCAAGCCAGATTCAATGGGAATAAGGTTGACCCATTCCCTTTTGCCTTCCTAATCTTCCCCTCCATTGTAACCATTTTTCCTTGCCTCTTCTGTATGAGATAGTTTACCACAATCTGTCTCTCCCCATCTCCTCTCATTATATTCCTCTCACCTCTTAATTTCACCTTTTAAGTATCATCCCTTCCTGTTAAGTTGGTCCTGTGCCCTCTATCCAAGTATACCTGTAAACATATATACACACATTCACATATGTATTCATATGCCCATATACCCTCATATATAGACATATATACATATTTCTAATCCCTTCAACTACTGAGAAAAATTTCATGTTACAATTATTGTTTTTCCATGTAGGAATGTTAATAGTTCAACTTTGATAAGTTCCTTATGATTTCTTTTCCCTGTTTCCCTTCTCGTGCATTTCTTGCTTCTTTTATCTGAATGTCAAATTTTCTATTCAACTCTGGTTTTTTCAGCAAGAATGCTTGAAAGTCCTCTATTCCACTGAATGACCATATATTCCCCTGAAACATGATACTCAGTTTTGCTGGGTAGGTGATTCTTGGTTTTAATCCCAGCTCCTTTGACCTCTGGAATATCATATTCCAAGCCCTTCGATTCCTCAGTGTAGAAGCTGCCAGATCCTGGGTTATCCTGATTGTGTTTCTACAATATTCAAATTGTTTCTTTTTGGCTGCTTGTAATATTCTCTCCTTAATCTGGAAATTCCAGAACCTGGCTATAATATTCCCAGGAGTTTTCTTTTTGGGATCTTTTTCAGGGGGTGATCAGTGTATTCTTTCAACCTCTATTTTGCCTTCTGGTACTAAAGCATCAGGGCAGTTTTGTTTGAGAACTTCCTGGAGGTTGATTTTTAGGTTTTTACTTTGGTCATGGCTTTCAGGTAGTCCGGTAATTTTTAAATTATCTCTCCTGGATCTATTTTCCAGGTCAGTGGTTTTTCCCATGAGATATTTCACATTGTCTTTGATTCTTTCATTTGTTTGGATCTGTTTAACAGCATCTTGATTTCTCATAAAGTCATTAGCTTCCATTTGCACCAATCTAATTCTGAAGCAATGATTCTCCTCAGTGAGCTTCTGAGATTCTTTTTCCATCTGGCAAATTTGGCTTTTTAAGGCATTCTTCTCCTCATTGCCTTTTTGAGCCTCCTTTGCCATTTGAGTCAGTCTGTTTTTTAAGGAATTATTTTCCTCAGTCAGGCTGTTGACTCTCATTTCATAATTTTCTTGTATCATTCTCATTTCTCTTCCCAATTTTTCCTCCACTTCTCTTATCTGCTTCTTAAGGTCCTCTGTGGCCTGTAACCAGCTTGTATTTTCCTTTGAAGCTTTTGGACAGGAGTTCTGACTTCACTGTCTTCCTCCTGTTGCATGCTTTGCTCCCTTTTGTCCCCAAAATAGGAGTCTAATGTTGGAATCTTCTTTCTGCTTTATTTCCTTTGCCTGCTCATTTTGCCACTCAATTACTTGACTTTTGGGATTTTTGCCACAGTAGAACTCCGCCTCCAGGCAGGGGAGCTTTTGTTCCAAACGCTGGGGTTTTCTCAGCTGCTGGAGCTATTAGATGGTTGCCCTCTCTCAGGTCTCCACACGCTCTGGCAAGCTGGACACACACTCCAGGACCTCCACCCTAGACTGAAATCCAGATCCAAACAGGTTGAAGCAAGAGTGATTACGCCTCAGAGTGGTGCTTGGTCCCCCTACATTCTGCAGGCCAGGAGCTGAAGCTGCCACTTGGCACTGGTTGGCTGTGCCGGTGTCTCAGCGGCTTCTTGCCCCGGGGGGTAAAAGCCAAGTACTCCCACTTACTGGTCCCAAAGTCCAGACTGCACTGGCCTCTCACTTTGTCCTTCACATCTATGTGTTGATAAATCTGGAAACTGCCACCACTGCTGCTGATCTGGAGTCCCTCCAGCAGTGGCTGGTCAGGCCCACCCTGGGGCTAAAGCCTAGCCGTGGGGTTGGGCTTAGTGCTGGATTCCTGCCGGCCTGAGGGGCTGTCCACAGCGGGAGTTTAGCTTCTTTCTGTCATTTTGTGGGTTCTGCATCTCCAAAGTTTGTTTAGAGTCCCCTTTTTACATGGATTGGTGAAGGTGGAAGCCGGAGCCATGGAAAGGTCGTGCTTCTACTCTGCCATCTTGGCTCCCAACCTAGGTTCTTCTAAGGCTCAAATCAGATGCTGTCTTCTGCATGATACTTTTCCTGATCCCATTAGTTGTTAGTACTCAACATTCCTCAAATTATATTGTTTATTAATATGTTGAAATGTGTCTTTCTGCAGAATGAAATTATGTCATTTTGGACATGATAAATGAAGACATTTGTTTTGCTTTTCTATGTTGTGTGTGTGTGCTATTGATTTTTCTTATCTTTTTTCAATGGAGGAAGGAGGAGGGACAGAGACATAGATTTTTTTTTTGTAATTGAAAAAAATTCAAAAGGAAAAAATATATCTCCCCAGTGGAATGTTGGACCCTCAGGGACAAAAGCTTTTTTCTTGTTATTTCGTCTTTTTACTCTCAATAACTAGAACTTGGTCTTGTATATAAACCAGTACTTAATAAATGCTTGTTGAATGAATAAATGGAAACATTATTGACATAATATGCAAACAACATTTTCTTTTATTTGCTATAAAAACAAAAATCATTCCAAATTCTAAGAAGGATTGTCTCTTTCAGGGATTTAGTACACAAGTACAAGTTCATACATGATTTCATAGACTTTGTCCATATCCCTCTCTATCCTATGTCCTCTTCCAAGAGTTACAAGTAACAGTTCTCTTGCTGTGTTTGGCAATGGGAGAGGTACACAATATGGATAAAGTAGGCTCCCTATACTCTTAGAGTTTACAGTTACTAGAGGTAAGAGTCCCTAAGTATTGTGTGAGGTATGAAGAAGGGGATATCCACACTTTAACTGAATAGGCCAGGAAGTATCAGAGAAGTCATTTTAGAAAAGGTGGCAATTGAGTGTGATGTTAAAGTATGGGTTGGTATTCAGGAGGTAGGAAGGAAAAGCAAGATATTCTATATGTAAGGTACGGAGTAAACAAAGGCTAAAAAGCATGTATGTATTATATATAACATAATACATAATCATACAGTATATATGTGTTCTGTATGTACAGGAAGTACGAGGGACAGTAAACAGATTTTAATAGCAAAAATTAAGTCAAAAGAATATATATAGATACACACAGAGAATATACACATATATACTACATGTATATATAGATGTGTGCTTATGTATGTGTATGTGTGTATGTTTAGCATCCATATCTATATGTCCATGTCTATATAGTTGTTCTTCATCTTTCTTTTTCAAAGAGGACCAATGACATTACACGGTGATTTCTTGACTTGCCAATGAATTGGATATGAATGAAACAGAGTTGCACAACTTCATCAGCCTCATTTTCTCTTCCAGAATCATTAAAGTTCAGTGGCAGGACAAAAATCTGGTAATGGCCTGGGATGCAGTGGATGAACTTGTTGAGTTCAATATTATCCGACTAAGTTCTAGGCTCTCCACAGTCCCTGCTCCAGGCACCTTTCTGGAAATTGGAACAAATTGTTCTCATCCAACCATTTCTATGGGGAAATTCTTCACATGTTTTGTGTAGATATCTCCCTAACTCACCAATGGGTCTTAGGCCTCTCAGTTACCCTCAACCTGGTATAGTTAAGCTGCTGAGACAGTTTTACTGGGGTGTGGACACTTTGCAAGCTACAACTTCTTGGAGCCACAGGTGAGAGTTAGGTGACAGGTGGATACCAAAGTTGGATGAGTAGCCTTCAAAAGGACTTGGCAAGCCCTGCTACAAGAGGTGCTAGTCCTCCCTGAACATCACATACATGCATGCATGCATACATATATACATGCTATATAAACATATACACATACACTGCATTGTACTTATTTGCTACATATATTATGTGTGTATATGTATATGAATGTGTGTATATATATATATATACATACATACAAATCTTATGTCTATGCATATCCATCAATAAATCTTTATTAAGTGCCTACTATGTGTCAGGGACTATGCTAAGTACCAGGGATACAAAAAGAGGCAGAAGACAGTCCCTGTCCTCAAGAAGCATTCACTCTAATGGGGGAGACAACACGAGAACAGATATATGAAAACAATATACAGGATAAATAGAGAATAATTAAAAGAGGGAGAGCACTGGAATGAAGAGGAGTTAGCTAAGGCTTCCTGTACAAGGTGGAATTTTCTTTGGGACGTAAAGAAAGTCAAGGAAATCAGTAGTCAGAATGGATGAAGGAGAGCATTCCAGGCATGGAGGACAGCCAGAGAAAAAAACTGAGGAGCAAAGAGATGGAATGCCTTGTTCAGGGAACAGCCAGAAGGCCAGTGTCACTGTATTGAAAAGCACACCTTGGAAAAAAGTATAAGAACACTGGAAAAGTAAGAGGTAACTAGGTTATAAAGGGCTTTGAATGTCCAACAGAACATTTTGTGTTTGCTCTTGGAAGCAATAGTATGTCATTGAGTTTATTGAGTAGAGGGTGTCATGATCAGACCTGTGTTTTAGGAAAATCACTTTTGTGACTGAATGGAGGATGGATTAGAGTGCTCAGAGACTTGAGGCAGGCAGACCCCCCAGTAAGCTACCATAACACTTTAGATGTGAGGTGATGAGCATTTGCACTAAAGTTTTAGCAGTGTCAGAGGAGATAACTGGACATATTAGAGAGATGTCGCAAAGGTAACATCAACATCTCTTGGCAAAAGCTTGGACATGGGAGGTGAGAGATAGGAGGAATCCAGGATGACTCCTAGGTTGGGAGCCTAAGGGACTGGGAGAGTGGAGTTGGCCTGCATGGTAACAGGGAAGGTAGGGGAAGAGCAGGATTTTTTGGGAAAAATAATGAGCTCTATTTTGGACATATTGAGTTTAAGATGTCTACTAGACATCCAGTTTTTGATGTCTGAAAGGCATCTGGATATACGAGACTGGAGGTCAGCAGAGAGATTGGGGCAGGAAAAGATTTGGGAATCATCAGCATAGAAATGGTAACAAAATCCCTGAGAGGTGATAAGCTCACCAAGTGAAGTAGTGGAGACAGAGAAGAGGACTCAAGACAGAACCCTGAGATTCCTCCAGTTAGAGGTGTGTGGATGAGGATTCAGCAAAGGGAAGGGTGAGAGAGCAGTTAGACAGGTAGGAATGAATGGAATTGCTTGAACCATTATAGGGGATAGTCTTGGTAAGGAGTAAGGCCACTTCATTGTGTGAAAAAGGGGTGAAGGAGGAGATAGCTGAAGAAGGCATCTGAGTGATAGGAGAGGAGGAAGAGGGAAGAAGAGAAAGTTCATAGTGCCTGTAACATAATAAGCACCTATCTTTCTTTCCTTCCTTCCTTCCTTCCTTCCTTCCTTCCTTCCTTCCTTCCTTC
>NW_027187368.1:7822008-7843801 GCF_028583685.1 Petaurus breviceps papuanus | reverse complement strand
TTCCTTCCTTCCTTCCTTCCTTCCTTCCTTCCTTCCTTCCTTCCTTCTTTCCTTCCTTCCTTCCTTCTCCTTCCTTCCTTCTTTCCCTCCCCTTCACTTCCTACCTTCTTTTCTTTCCAGTGTCCAGAGAGCAAGATTCTTCTCACATCACTATAACATTGCAAATTCAGAGCCCTATATATACATCATCTACTTCAAATTGTCTTATATTTGGGGAAACTGAGGCTCAGAATGGTCGACTTAATCAAAGTTCCCAAGGTTGCAAGAGGGAAAGGTGGGATTTGAACTCATTTTCTAATCTTTAATCTGAGACTCTCTTGTTACATGTCCTTATCAATTCTTGTTCAATTCAAGGAACTTGCATTATTAAACTCATCTTGCTGAAATTCACTTACATGGGAAGCTTTGAAATACATCTTATCTAGGATGGACTTAAGAAGATAACAGTGGGACAAAGTAGATAATATTAAGATGGATAAGAATAAGTCATATCCATATTGTACTTTATGTTTTGAAAAACACTTCAATCAAGCATTATGCTAGTTAAGCAATTATTAAGTTTTTAATATATAGCAGGTGCTGTTCTAAGCAGAGGGAATATAAAGGAAAAAAAAAACCAGTCCCTTCCAGGAGCTCAAATTCTAATGGGAAGACAACTTGTAAATAACTCGTTATATGAATATATATGTGTGTATGCATATGCATACATATATGCATATGTCTCTATATACATGCATATATATCTATATTTTTGTTTATTTTATTCTGAACTTAAGAAATAAAGTAAACGTTTCATAACATAGTAGAGTAGGGAAAAAAAGATGATTTCACCTGAACTTGCAAATCTATTATGTACAACTTACCATTCCTTTTTAATATGTAATAAGGTTTATTTATACTTTTGTTCCTTTTTATCTTATCTCCTCAGTCCTAGGGATGGCTACCATTAGAAAAAAAAGTATGTATATGTAAAATAATTCTATACATACTTTAAATCCATAAGAATACATATATATATATGCATATATAGTCAGTCAACAATAAACAGTTATTAAATACCTGCTATATACTAGACATTGTGCTAGAGGAACTGGTTAATGTGGAAGATAACATGCAAACAACTATGTAAAAACAAGCTATATACATGATAATTGGAAATAATCAACAGAGGGAAGATACTATAATTAAGAAGGATCTGAAGGCCTGCTCCCTGACTCCCCAGGTAGCTGCAATTCTGGTTATGGACGTGTGTGTGTGTTTGTGTGTGTGTGTGTGTCTGTGTGGAGAGAGACATACAGAGAGACAGAAAGAAAGAGACATAGAGATAACAGGATTAGCTTGGGAGCTTGGGAGACCCAAAAGGCTTCCTTCAGAAGGTAGGCTTTGAGTTGAGTCTTGAAGGAAGCCAGGGAAAAAATAAATAATGGTGAGGGGTAAAGCCTTCCAAGCATCAGGGACTGCCATAACAAGAGCTCAGAGGCAGAAGATGGAGTATCATGTTCTAGGGATTGCAAGCAGACCAGTATAACTGGATGACAGAATCTGTAGAGAAGAGTGAAGCATTAGAGTACTAGAAAAATAGGAGGAGGCAGGTTTTGAAGTACTTTACATGCCCAAAAAGTACTTATTTTTTATCTTGGAGCTAAAAGACAGTAACTTTACTTCACTGAGCAGGGGAGTGATATAGTCAGACCTACGCTTTAGAAAAATCGCCTCAGCAAGCATTAGAGTGGGGAAATACCCGAAGCAAAGAGACTATTTAGAAGACAATTATAGTAGTACAGGTGAGATGTAATGAGAGATTCAATTAGCTATGGTTGTATGAGTGGAAAGAAGAGAATATATGTGAGAGAGATTGTGAAGGCAGAAAAGCAAACGATGGCAAGGAACTGGACTTGTGTGGTGAATGAGAGTGAGGATTTGAGCATGGTATCAAGGATCCAAGCCCAGGTGATTTGGATATCGATGATGCCCTTTTCCATAACAGGAAAGTCTGGAAGGGATAAAGGTTTGGGAAGGAATTAGAATAAATTATCTAACACCCAGTTTAACATGTCCAAGAAAGTGGTTGTAGATGCATCAGTAGAGATCAGGAGAAAGACCAGTGCTAGATATACATCCAGGGCATGAGTAGTTGGACAAATAGAAAGATTATAAAAGGGGGGGGGGAAGCAGTGTCACTGAGACCATGAAAAGAGAGAATATCCTGGAAGTGGAAGTGATCAACAGTAGCAAAGGCTACAGATAAATGTCAAGAAAAATGGGGACAGAAAAAGAGTTCTTAGATTTATCAATTAAGAAATCATTGGTAACTTTAGAGAAGGAAGTTTTAGTATAATGATAAGGTCAGAATATATATTATAGAGGGTTTTGAAAGAAAGTATGAAGAGAGGAAGAGAAGGTACCAAGTGTCAATGATTTTCTTAAGGAATTCATCCACTGCCAACGATAAGAGGATAGAATTGGGAATTTTACAGATGGGGGATGTGGATGCACTTGTAGGCAGCCAGTATGTGTGTGTGTGTGGGAATATCAAGATAAAAGAAAGAGTGAAGATGATACTAGGGATAATTTTCTGGAGATAGGGAGGGGAGGATGGATGATATGAGGTAATGTGTAGAATAGTGAGCCTTAGGAAAGGAAAAAAGCTACTTCTTCAGCTCAGGATAGAGTAAAATTAAAGATTATAGGAGATGTCTGAATGATGTTGGTGAGGAGTAGAGAAGGGGAAGCTGTCAAAGAATGTCCTAAATTGTTTTGAAGTGATACTAAGCCTTGACCTGAGTGTGTCAGTAGAGAGCATGATACAGGATATTTAAAGAGAAATGAGAAGGTTTGGAACAGCTATTGTGGATAGTTAACAAATTGGGGAGAAAGTAGATATGTACTGAGGGCACAGAAATACATATACACATGCATGTTCACACAATATACATATGTATATGTGTGTGTAGATACATATGTGTGTAGATAGATAGATAGAGATATATAGATATGTAGTTGATTCACCTAGGGATCAAGATAAAGAACTGAGGAGAATGGAATCAGTGCAGAGATGATACCTTGTCAAGGGACTGCCAAGAAGTCACAGTGATTATAAAAATAGGGTCAGGAATATAATAAGGCTGGAAGTAGTAAGACAAAGGGAAACACAAATATTTAAAATTATGATCAAATGACAGAATTTCAGAATTTGTGAACAATGAAGTAGAACATTTGTGGGTGATAGGTCAAGGGTGTGTCCATACCTATGGGTATTTTAGTAAGAGGGGGAAATTGAGTAACTAAGAATGTTTGAAGCAGCATCAATATTTATCTTGAAATCCCTAATAAAAGGGCAATAGTTAGAGCAAAGAGAAAGACTGTGAACCATGCACTGAACTCATTAAAGAAAGAAGAATATGTCAAATATTGAGAGACAACGACTACCAGGCTTTGAATTGGGTGATAAATTTGTATTCCATGAAAATAATTTTGCTGAATGATATTAGGAGAAAGAGAGTCTGGAAGTTGTATTGAGAGCAAATTTGTGTGCTTGATGTCCTCACCACAGATGATAAATAAATATAGTCTCTTAGTAAAAGTACTGGGATGGATGGCAAGGGATGTCATAACATAAAAAAGGAGCCAGGTCTCAGTGAGTGCCAGGAGATGACAGAATGAGAAAGGTAAAAAGAAAAAAAAGAGGTTTAAAATGAAGGGTAATTTGTTGCTTATGAAGCCAACACTCCAAAAGGCATAGTGGGAGGCTTAAAAATATCCATAGTGTGACTCTAGAGTTCCATAAAGTCCATATTGTTTTCTAAATAAATATTAGCTTACCTTCAATGAGAAAAAAATAGCATCAAGTTCAATTACCACACTGATGGTAAATTATTTAACTTGAAAACGTTATAAGCCAAGACTAGAGTAGAGGGAGAGTTGGTGTGTGACGTTTTATTCACAGATGGTTGTACATTCAATAAAGCCTCTGAGGGTGAGATGTAACAGAGTATGGATTGATTCTCTGCTGTTTGTGCTAATTTTGGCCTAATAATCAGCACCAAGAAAACAGAGGTAATCTACCAGTCAGCACTGCCTCATCCTTATGAGGAATAGCAAATAGAGAAATTTTGAATCCTGGAATAAGTTTGCTTACCTTGGAAGCATACTTTCCAGGGATGTACACATAGATGATGAGGTTGGCAGGCATGCATTGCCAGAGTTAGGTTAATATTTTGGAGGCTCCAAAGAAAAGTCTAGTAGAAAAGAGGTTTTAGGCTGCCTACCAAACCGAAGGCCTACAGAGCCTTTGTACTTACATCATTGCTATGTGCCTGAAACCTGGACAATCTACCAGCCCTATGGCAGGAAAATGAATCATTTCCATTTGAATTGTCTTAGGAAGATTCTGAAGCTGACCTGGCTAGATAAGTTACCAGACACTGAGGTCCTTTCTTGAGCTGAACTGCCAAGCATTCAAACTCTACTGTATAAAGCTCAACTCATAGGGACTGGACAAATTGTTCAAATGTCAAACCTAAATTTGCCTAAAATACTATTTTATGGAGAATTCATATAAGCAAGCACTCACATGGATGTCAGAAAAAAGCTATACAAGGACACTCTCAAGTTCTGTCTGAAGAATTTTGGAATAGATTGTGAGACAGGGGAAGACACTGGTAACAAGACAGCCCAGAATGGCATACCTACATCAAAGAAGGCATTGTGCCCTATGAACAAAGAAGAATTGCAGTACATCAAAAGAAATGTGAGATGCACACATTTAGAGACATCACTCCAAATGTTCATATGGACTATTTGTGCCCGACTTGTAGTAGAACTTTCTAAGTTTGTATTGGTCTGATCACAGTTGGACACACTTTATCTTAAACCTGATATAGTGATGTGATTTTGGTCCTTTTTGAGCATGAAGGCAACAACCAACCAACCAGGTTTGATTTTGAAAGGCTGGCCATAAATGTTTTTTTTTTTGAATGATTAAATCCTACTTCCTCAATGACAATTAAAATGTTTTTTTTATTGATGCTTTTGTTTCTTTCTTTATCAGCAAAATTTTCCCTCATATCCATCCCATTCCTCTCCTAAAAAGGAGCCTCATATAACAAAACAAAAATTCAGACAAAAAGGAGGAAAAAATCAGCATAACTGACCAATAAAAAAATCTGAAAATATGTTGAATGTACTGCATTCATGAACCTCCCACTGGTGCAAGGGGATAGGACAGGGCTGTCTCCTCATATCACTTCTTTGGAATGGTTTGTTCTTTGTAATTTAGATACATTCACATTTATCATTTGTTTTGGTGGTAGTTCTTTCCACTTATATTTTTGTAGTCATTATTTCTGTTGTTTTCTTGCCTCTGATTTACTTCACTCTGCATCAGTTCATTGATCTTTCCATGCTTCTCTGGATTCATCATTTTCATATTTGTTACAACATAGTAATATTACACTATATTACTATTCTACAATTTGTGTAGCAATTTTCCCAATCAATAGGAATGCCAATTAACTCTTATTATAATCTTAAAATGTTTCAACTTTTCCTAGCTGTTTTTCAACATAAGACAGAACTTTAATTAGGTTGAGTAATCTAGAACTTTAACTTAAGGAGTTGAATTGAGGACACATGACAGGGTCCTTTCATATACCTGTCCAAAAACTATATCTAAACCTACCGGGGTATGATAGTATTCTGCTGGGCTTTATCACTATATTCCCTTCACTAGTCACTGGGCACCACCTTCACGAACCCATTGCTGTGGCACCCTTCTACCAGGTCTTTCCACTTTCTTGGCATAATTGTATCTATATTAAAACTGTCTGCTGTGCTTTAGAAATATTAGCTTGGACCCATGGAGAGGATGAAATAGAGAAGAGGGGGACTGGAGATAAGAAGGTCAATCAAGAGGCTTTCGCAATATTCCAAGTCAGAGTTGTCAAACACACACATTTTGTTTGCCCACAATGCTCCTGAATGTCACCTGAACCAGATTAAAACGCAGTTGGGAAATATTTAACAAAATAAAATTTAAAAATGCAATAAAATGGAAATAAAGAAGTGCGGAGGGGGGGGAGGGCAGAGCCAAGATGGTGGAGTAGAAGCACGACCTTCCCACGGCTCCGGCTTCCACCTTGCCCAATCCATGTAAAAAGGGGACTCTAAACAAACTTTGGAGCTGCAGAACCCACAAAATGACACAGAGAAGCTAACCTCCCACTGAGGACAGCCCGGCATGCTGGCAGGAATCCAGCGCAGTGCTCTGGGAGCCGAGCCCAGGCCCACACCAAGGCTTTAGCATCAGGGAGGTCCTGACCAGCCACAGCTAGAGGGACTCCAGATCAGCAGCACCTGTGGCCTTTTCCAGATTTATCAACACATGGATGGGAAGGACAAAGTGAGAGGACAGTGCAGTCTGGACTTTGGGACCCAGTAAGTGGGAGTACATGGCGTTTGCCCCGAGGCCGAGAAGTCGGTGAGACCCCAGCACAGCCAGCCAGCGCCATGTGGCAGCTTCAGCTCCTGGCCTGCAGAGTGTAGGGGGACCAAGAGACCAGTCTGAGGGGTATTCGCTCTTGCTTTAACCTGCTTGGATCTGGATTGCAATTTAGGGTGGAGGTCCTGGGGTATGTGTCCAGCTTGCCAGAGCGTGTGGAGACCTCAGAGAGAGTACCCATCTAATACCTCCAGCAGCTGAGAAAACCCCAGCATTTGGAAAGAAAGCTCCCTTGTCTGGTGTCAGAGTCCTACTGTGGCAAGAAGCCCAGGGGTCAAGTGCCTGAGGGGCTACATGACCAGGCAAAGGAAACAAAGCAGACAGAAGATTCCAACATTAAACTCCTATTTTGGGGACAAAAAGGAACAAAGCATGGAACAGGAGGAAAACAGTGAAGTCAGAACTCCTGCACCAAAAGCTTCAAAGGAAAATTCAAGCTGGTTACAGGCCATAGAGGACCTTAAGAAGCATATAAGAGAAGTGGAAGAAAAATTGGGAAGAGAAATGACAATGATGCAAGAAAATTATGAAATGAGAGTCAACAGCCTGACTGAGGAAAATAATACCTTAAAAAACAGACTGACTCAAATGGCAAAAGAAGCTCAAAAAGGCAATGAGGAGAAGAATGCCTTAAAAAGCCGAATTTGCCAGATGGAAAAAGAATCTCAAAAGCTCACTGAGGAGAATCATTGCTTCAGAATTAGATTGGAGCAAATGGAAGCTAATGACTATGAGAAATCAAGATGCTGTTAAACAGATCCAAAGAAATGAAAGAATAGAAGGCAAAGTGAAATATCTCATGGGAAAAACCACTGACCTGGAAAATAGATCCAGGAGAGATAATTTAAACATTATTGGACTACCTGAAAGCCATGACTGAAGTAAGAACCTAGAAATCATCCTCCAGGAAGTTCTCAAACAAAATTGCCCTGATGTTTTAGTATCAGAGGGCAAAATAGAGGTTGAAAGAATACACATATCACCTCCTGAAAAAGATCCCAAAAAGAAAACTCCTAGGAATATTATAGCCAAGTTCTGGAATTCCCAGATTAAGGAGAGAATATTACAAGCAGCCAGGAAGAAACAATTTGAATATTGTGGAAACACAATCAGGATAACCCAGGATCTGGCAGCTTCTACACTGAGGAATTGAAGGGCGTGGAATATGATATTCTAGAGGTCAAAGAAGCTGGGATTAAAACCAAGAATCACCTACCAGCAAAACTGAATATGATGTTTCAGGGGAATATATGGTCATTCAGTGGGATAGAGGACTTTCAAGCATTCTTGCTGAAAAAAACAGAGTTGAATAGAAAATTTGACATTCAGATAAAAGAAGCAAGAAATGCATGAGAAGGGAAACAGGGAAAAGAAATCATAAGGAACTTATCAAAATTGAACTATTAACATTCCTACATGGAAAAATAATAATTGTAACTTATGAAACTTTTCTCAGTAGTTGAAGGGATTAATATATATATATGTATATATGTCTATATATGAGGGTATATGGGCATATGAATACATATGTGAATGTGTGTATATATGTTTACAGGTATACATAGATAGAGGGCTCAGGACCAATTTAACAGGAAGGGATGATACTTAAAAGGTGAAATTAAGAGGTGAGAGGAATATAATGAGAGGAGATGGGGAGAGACAAATTGGGGTAAACTATCATTCAGAAGAGGCAAGGGAAAATGGTTACAATGGAGGGGAAGAATAGGAAGGCAAAAGGGAATGGATCAACCTTATTCCCATTGAATTTGGCTTGAGGAGGGAATGAAATACACACTAAATAGGGTATCTCACCCTCCAGGAGAATGGGGGGAAGGGGATGAGAGAGGGGCTGATGGAAGGGAGGGCAGGCTAGGGGGAAGGGAAGTTGGAAGCACCCACTTTTGAAAAGGGACGTCATCAAAGTAGAGAATAGAACAAGTGGGAGGTGGGATAGGAGGGAGGGAAATATAGTCAGTCTTTTACAATATATCTACTATGTTATTTTTTTGCATTAGCCACACATGTACAACCTATATTGAACTACTTATCTTCCCAGTAAGGGTGGGTGACAAGGAAGGAAGGGAATGAATCTGGAATTGAAAGTTTTAAAATTAAATATTCAAACATATATGTATATATGTGTGTATATATATGCTATTATTAATACCATCTTACATGTAATCGGGAAATAAGATATACAGGCACTGAGGCATAGAGATCCACTGGAAAAGTCAAAAGGGGTATGGGAGAAAATATGGGAGAGAGCAGATTGGAGGAGGGGATATCCTGTGGGACTGCTATCTTGGGGCGGTGGTTAGGGGGAAAATGGGGAGAAAATTTGTAACTCAAAATCTGGAGGAAACGAATGATGTAAATCAGAAGTTAATAAAGCATTTAGATACAAAAAAAAAGTATCGAGGTAAAATAATTCCCACTTAATGAGTATAATCTGTAGCTTCTCCTAACCTTTTACTCTTTTTACCCCTCCTTAAATTCCTGGTGTAAAGTACATACATTCATGCATATGCACACATATGTTTGTGTGTGTGCATGCATGCACACATGTGTAAACAGATACACACAATCATAGATATACACATAGACACACATATATACATATTTGCAAACATAAATATGTATATAAATATATGTATTATAAGTTTGTATGTATATGAATACACACAAATATCCCTTCTGCAGTGAATTTTTTTTTTTAGTAAAGAATAATAGAAGAATATGGCAATAGAAGGATATTTGATTAAAAGTACTTATCATTGTTTTGGGGTCAATTCAGTCATGTCTGACTCTGTGTGATCACATTTTCAGTTTTTTTTTTGGCAAAGCTACTAGAGTGGTTCGCTATTTTCTTCTCCAGCTCATTTTACAGATAAGGAAACTGAGGCAAACAGTGTTAAGTGACTTGCCTGTGTCACACAGTCAGTAAGTGTCTAATACTGCCCTAATGGTAATTTAGAATATAGAAAATCAGAGCTAGAAGAGAATTCAGAATATGGAAAGTGGAATCTGAAAGGGAGTTAAAAACCTATACTGACAAAATATTGGAAGCTGAAGGGACCTTAGAACAAAGGATACTAGGTTTTGAAGGTAACAGCACATAGAATATTTAAAATAGAACCTAGAGGTTGGAAATTACATCATCTAATCCAGCTTTTCATTTTATATATAAGAAACTGCAATTTAGAGAGGTGACATGAGGTATTCAAAGTCACATTTTTTTAATATTGTAAATAAGACCTTTAATTTGTCTGATTAGTGGGTTTACATTTACAAATTGTTCTTCATTCTCAGTAGCAGATTGCCTCTACTCGCCCTCCTCAAGATATGTCTGCTCTCCAAACTGTTGTTGGCATTGCTGTTTTATGAAATTACCCCGTCATGTGCACTTCTCTTCCAGTTCAATTCCACTCCTTCCTTTTTACCCTGGAATGCCTCCCCTATCCTCTTTCCAGCTCTCCTTTATTTTTTTTGTCTTTACCTATCAAACTATCTTTGATAGTAGGGTCTACCTTGTTATTATCTGGTCTTCGCACAATTCCTGTTGCATGTGCATGAATAACAAATTTGTTCTTTTTATGGCTGTTGTATGTGTGTGAATAATATTTTTTCTCTTCGTTTCTCTCTCTCTCTTTCACACATACACATAGACACACACACCCTTGCATGCACACACAAATTTTCTTAAAACAGGGACATAATACACAATTCTTTTATTGGCATCAAGTCAGAAATAAAAACTCCCAAGCTTTCCCTTCCCCCTCCTGCAGATGTACTGCAGGAAGCTTTCATTATTAATCATTTATATGTTATCTGTACACTGCCTGTCTCTTTATTAATCACCTTTATGACACCTACTGCTATTAATCATAAGGTCCATGTCTGAATATTACCAGTAATTATCTGTGAATGTTCATTACCTGCCAGTCTTAATTATTTGTTTTCCTCTTCAGGTACTGATAATTTCTGGTCTTTAACAGGTAGTGGTGAAGAGAGGTGGTGGAGTGTATGGCTTGATTCTACATATGGGATTAGGTTCTATGTTTTAGAGGACCCTGACATTTTGGAAACTCCCCTCCCTCATCTTTCTGGATTAGAAAATATCTAAAATGAGATTCCATTCCTTCAATAACATTCCACATTACAGCTAGGAAAACCATAGTTTTCTCTTAAATTGATGGGGAAAATACATATAATTTATGGCATTTTACTGTATACTCATCATTTCTGCTTCAATTCTTGAGCTCATTTAAGCTCTTTCACCTTTTGAGGAGTAAATTATTTATGGCACCAAAGATACTAGGTAGCAATAAAACCCATGTGTTTTTATGTCAGTTCTCATTGCGTTCCCTGATTTCCTCTTAGTGCTGGACTTTCATGACACGGGAATGCCTAAAGACCTTCATTTTTGCTGTTAAATGGTAGAGGCTGCAAATAAGAGACCCCAAGGAAGTGGTTGGTCTAAAAAGTTTACTAAGAAATTTCTGCCTTGCTGTTGAGGACCCTCTTCTGACTCTAGAAAGCTACTCAATTTTTTGTTTCAGTCTTCACACAGTGATAGCATGATAGGTTAAGAGTTTAATGTGCCACTGAGATAACCTGGTCCAAATCACTGTTAGAGAAGTAGGTCCAAGAGTAATAGCATTACTAGGCCTATACTAAGAGTGTGCTGGCAAAATATGGTATTAATAACAAAATGTGGTATAATAACACACTTCAAAGTTTAATCTGGGGGGTGGCTAGGTGGTGCAGTGAGTAATGCGCCAGCCCCAGAGTCAGGAGGACCCAACTTTGTTTCTGGCCTCAGACACTTAACACCCACACAAAAAAAACTAGCCATGTAACCTTTTGCAAGTTACTTAACCCCAATTGCCCTCCAAAAAGGCAAAAAAAAAGTTATCTGGCACAGTGACTAGAGTGAGGGAACTGGAGTCAATAAAACTCATCTTCCTGAGTCCATATCTGGCCTCAAACACTTACTAGCTCTGTGCCCCTGGACAAGTTATTTAATCCTGTGTGTCTCAGTTTCCTCATCTGTAGAATCAGCTGGAGAAGGAAATGGCAAACCAGGTTCTTTGCTATGAAAACCCTAAAAGAGGTCATGAAGATTAGGACACAACTGAACAATAACTATAAACATGAATCTGAATTATTAACATTTCTTTGTCACTTTAAGTCTAGACAATCCAACAACATAATAAGCCAAGACCTGATTTATAGCCTTTGTCAATTTGTGGGGTGTACATTGTCACACTAAAAATTTAACAATCATCTCTCCTGAGGTAGTTCAAGCTGACTTGAGCACACTCCTATCTAATTTTAGAAGATCAGTGGAAAAGGAAAAGGATTCATGTTTCCAGTCATATTTATAGCAATCCTTTTTTGGTGGCAAAAACTGGAAACTAAGGAAGTGTCCACCAGTCAAGGAGTAGCAGTATTTACTAGCATATATGGATGTAATGGAATGCTCCTGTGCCATAAGATGATGAAAGCGAGGGTTTAGAGAAACCTAGGAAGACTTGTACCAAGTGATGTAAAGTGAAGTGACTACAAATAGGATCATGAAGTACGCTACAACAGCCACATTGTAAAGACAAATTATTTTGAAAGACTTAAGAATTCTGATTATTTAAATGAGCAACTATGATTCCAGAGAACCTAAGGTGAAATATGCTACCCACCTCCTGACCAAGATGTGATGAGCTCAAGATTCAGACATTTTACAGAAATTTGTTTTGCTTGACCATGACAATTACAAGGGTTTTCTCTTTTCCTCTTTCCTTTTATTTTTTCTCCTCCCCCTGCCATTTTCTTCAGTGTGAGGGAGTTAGGAGAAAGAAAATTAATGCTTATTAATTGGAAAAAGTAAATCCAGGTCAGGAGCCATGGCAGTTTCCCTAGCCTGTATGTATCAGCCAGACCAGAAAATATATCTAGTACTCCACCCTAGGGTAGAGAAAACATTCAATATGAAAACCACCACCATAATCTTAATTCAAGACTGTATCTCATATGATCCTTTGCTTAGAGAGTCTACTTAAGTTGCTCACAAAAACGTACACACACAAATGCACAGAGATATCAACATGCACCATACACAAAGGAGTGGGTCCCTCAGCTCTAACAGATCTCCTAATTTGTGATGAGAAAATATCTGGTGCTGAACAACTCCTGAACATGGTTTGGTACCTACTGGGGCTAGTGGACTATGGAAGGTAGCTGCTACTTTTTATGGATTATATTAAAATATATTTGCTGTATCAAACATTTATATTAAAATGCAGAATTCTATTAAAATAGTTATATTAAGATATATGAACAAGTTCATCAACTTCTTTAAGGCTAAGAATCCTTTATATATATTATGTTGGATTAACACTTTAGGTAAATAAAGTATATGCACATTTAAGATTCATGAATAAGATGAGCATAAAGTCACAAATAAACCTATAACCTACACATAAGATGTTATAAGGAAGATATGCCAAAGTGTCAATGTGGATAAGCATCAAATGGATCTGTGATTTTATCTATGTGGATACTCTATCTAGTGAAACAGATCAAAAGACATCCATCCCTGCTCATAGCATTTAGTTGATTTATCTGAATGAAGCTTCTGTAGCAGCAAGCACCCTAACATACCCAGGATGGCTGCTAGCACAGGTTCCTAGATCTTCTTTTCTAAAGGAAAGCAACTCAAAATGGGTTAACAACCTTGTTTTAATGAAAAATATGTCATTTACCTAGTTCAGGGGAAAAAGTCAACACCCTGCACTTCAGAGAATACAGAGGTTACAAGCAGAAGTTACAAGCAGACAGAGAAACAGATCAGCAGACAGGGCTTCCAACTGTCTGACCATTATATCCATACCTAGTCAGTTACCAGAGAGGGAAGCACCAACATCTGGGTTTTCAAAGCCAGGGGGCTCAACGACTGCCCAGAGTCTCATCTGGCCAAATCACACAACTCTTCCCAAAGTCAGCCCCGAAGCAAAACCTCACATGAGGGTATACATAGCCTTCTCCTGGGTCAGAGAATGTCACAACCCTCTTGACCCACTGCCCAATCACAAAGTAACAAGGTGAGGGAATTCCTGAAAAACAAGCCTCCCACCACAGGCTCCATGTGACCACTTTCAGCCTATTAGGGAGCAGAGTATATTTTCAAATGAGGGAAGGTTCTCAGAGTCACTTAATCCTGTCAAGGGTCCCATGGACAGAGAAGATCTTCAGATTTCTATTCCCATAACAGCTTCCTTGCCTTATTTGTCAGTTGTGTTCCTCCAAACATCAGAGAGAACACCTGAAGCTTCTCATGGCTGCTTCTTATGCAGGAAGGGATGTCAGTAGTCTGTGTCTTTAGCTGCTTAAGCCAATCAGGTCTCTAGAAGGGTTTCAATATCCATTAGGGATTAACTAGCCTTATGTGATATATTTTGCCCATATTCTCTCCTAAATTCACCACAGGAGCTTTCCTTGAATTCTTTCAGCATCCTGTGGGCATCAAGAGAGTATTAAAACTGCCCATGGTCTCTTATTCTTGTTATGTGACCATTACGTCATCTTTTAAAATATCATAAATTACTTTAGTTATATTTCACAACATCACTTTTCCTTAGTAATTCTTTGTTTGCATTATGTTGAAGCCTGCTCAGCCCCAATATGTGCCTCTCCATCGCCCCTCCTGTAATCTACGATTTTAGTTCTTCAGGGATTGGAGTGTTTCATGACTCAGCCTGTAGGGGATTATTATTCAGCACACTAGAAACAGAGATCTAGACACCTCCCAGTGCCCTTGGGAATTTAAGAATATGAGTTGGTAAGGTCTTCTGTACTCCCAGGATAAAGGCACTGGAAAAGTATTGCTACATTACTGTTAGTAATTATTCCAAGGTCTTTGAACTTGGTTCTGAGATAACCTCAAAGTGACCTTCACATAAATTGAAAAGTGTGTGCTTCTGTGCAGTGGGGAAGATGATTCCCCTCCCTCTCAGAACATTCAAATCACCTTTGCATTGCATTTTCTTCTTGTCCGTGTGCTGACTAGTTAATTGAGATGTTAAGGCCCCTAATAGCACTGAGTGGCAATTTTAAACCAGATTTCTCCATGGACCTGAAAGAGAGCAGCATTTGTGAGATGAGGCTGATCCAATTAACTGGGTGAAAACTCAGCAATACATCAGAGATGATGATTTTTTTATGATAGCTTGAACCTTGATATGTTATCTCTAGTATTAAATAGCCATCCACTGTTTAAACTATATTTTTGTATGTAAGAGGCTTTTTTTTTCATTCAGTGTCTAAATGTCATGGAGAGGGGTGGATTATAATTTTGATTGCTGAAATGAAATGTAAGAGGGTCTTTGGACATTAGTCATTTGAGACTGTTTGTTCTTGCAGATGATTTAAAAGGGCTTAACCCTGATCTTTAAATGTTCTATTGGTTTGTAACCACTTCAATGTGATTTCATGGTAGGTTGCCCTCCATCCTGTTCACTCCGTCTCATTTCTGCTTTGGGGTAGGCAAGGCTTAAGTATTTGTTCATATTTGCTTTTTTGTTTGTTTTGTTTTTGTTTTTCCTGAGGAGCTGAAAATGTTGTCATTTCTCTTCATTCATTTATTCATTTCATAAGTTTGAATTGATTGCGTCTTTCCCTTCAGAAGCTTACAAACTAGTGATTATTGATTAGAACAGAATACACTAGATGTTAAAGCTGAAAGCCATGACTTAGATTTTAGTCATGACCTTCTTTTCTTGCTTTCCTTAGAACACAGACTAACGTAGAACATTAGAGCTGGAAGGAATCTACAGGCATAAAATACTAGAACATAGAAAGGTAGAGTTAGAAGGAACCTTAAGATATAAAATGTTAAAACTTACAGGAATTTTAAGATATGTGGGACATTGACAGAGAGAGTATAGAATAGGATGTTAGAGCTAAAAAGGAGTTCAGAGTTCATTTAGTCAAGCTTCCTTTCATTTTAATGATGGGGAAACTTAAGTTTGCCTCCCCATGCATAACTAAATACTAGAGGAAATAGAACTGTTTATTCTCATTTCTCTATCCCTTTGGATAAGTTGCCTATAAATGGTTTAATGTCAGGAAGAGGAATGGGGACACCAGATCATATATAATTGATCAGTAGGCTGAACAGTTCCTGGATGATTGAGAGTCAAATCAATTACTTTTATCGTCATCCATGATTATCATCATTATATCACTAATTATGAACTGGGTTAGTTAGGTAGAACAGTAGATTGAGCACTAATCCTGGAGTCAGGAAGATCTGAGTTCAAATCCAGCCTCAGACATTTACTAGCTTTGTGACTTTGGGCAAGCCACTTAACCCTTATTTGCTTCAATTCCCCATCTGTAAAATGGGAACACACTGGAGAAGGATATGGCAAACCACTCTAGTATTTTTTCCAAGAAAACCATGGACAAAGTCCATGGGGTTATATAAAGTTGGACACACTTGACTGAATAACTGAACAACAAGACCAGGATGAACTGGAAAAATGGGCTCACAATAACCAGTGATTCCCAGGAATGTTCTGTTGTTGCCTGGTACTTTTCCCAATTTCAGCAAGATAAGAGGATATTAGATCATTTCCTGGGATAAGAGCCAACTTCCTCTTGAGGCTCTCTCAAACATTGACTTACAAACATTAAAAAAAAAAACTGCTTGTAACTTCCTCTCCCTCCCAAAGAAGATAAATACTTGAGAAACAAGGTCGCAAAATGCTAATGCGGTGACTCTCACTTCCTCTCTCTTCCTTGCCCTGCTCCAGTTTGCATACTCACTGTAGTGGGGCACCCAGTCTGGGGAAGATAGTTCTGTGTTTTAAGAGTGGGACCTGCCCAAAAGGATTCATGTTGCCATGTGTTCCGACTGCTGTCTCTACTCCCAGAAAATGCCAGGATGGTCCCATGGACGGCCATGGCTCTGATTACAGCCACAACCTTCTTGTCCTCTCTGGACCCTGGGAACTGTCATTCCTGTCGAGAGGTAAGTGTTAGAGAATTCTGTACTAGTGTGTGTCACCCTGCCCCACATCTTGGGACTTCTTTATTGTTTTGACTTAGAAAAAAAATTTTTTTGAAAAACTATTTAAAACTTTCCATTGTGGGCACCAAGCAGGTGTTTGACATTGGGTAAGCACCTTTTCTCTAAGTCTCAGTTTCCTCAACTATACGATGAAGGAGTTGGACTAAATGATCTCTAAGGCTTTTTTAAATTTTAACATTCAATGTTCTAAGCTTCCTTCTATAGCTAATGCTCTAAGGCTCTATGAACTTCTATCTAGTTTACTTTACAAAAAAACCTAGAAACTTCACAATGTCACAAACATACAGAAGCAGGGCTTCTGTTGTTAGGGCTGGCACAGGGTTCTAAAAGTCAGCGACCTAGGCTTTGTCTAATTGATGGACCTTTAGCTCCACAGTAATCTCAGTAGAAACTGAGAGTTGGAGGAAAGTGTTACATTTTCAGATTTTTGTTGGACTTTTTTTCTCCCAGGGGTTTGCTCTTTTAAACTAGGACCACCTGTCTCAGCGGGGGGTGGGGGGGCATCTCCACTCGTCCTGATCTATATATTGCCACTGGACCCAGATGGCTCCAGAAGAGAAAGTGAGGCTGGTCACTTTGCACAGTACTCCCTCACTTAAATCCAATTCGCTTGCAAGTCATGGCATCATCTTCCTGAAGTCATGGTTCTCATCGAGAATGAAAGACAAATAACAACATTTATCTTAGTTACATTTGTCACAAGCTTAAGATAAATATATTTTGTTATGGATACCTAAAGGGTTTTTCATGGCCCTTGCTGTCAGGCCAGATAGACTGTATGAAGAAAAACCCAGACTCGGACCTGTAATCATTCCATTGTCTCTAGTTGTGTCCTCACACATAAAGTGACCAGTTCAAACATAAGATATCTCAGTAGATCCAATTATCATTTTGTTGTAAACAAAACACCTAACAAAATAATTTGGTTTATGACTCATGTTTACTTTTATTTTCTGTCCACTGGCTTAACCAGTTGCTCTGGAATCATATACCAAGACTACATTCCTCTTCCAAAGGGTGGTGCTTTGTCCTGGTGCTAGGGCTTAGACTCTTTTCATGTCAACACTGAGAGGTGCCTTGAGAAATAGAATGTTAGAACACTGATTGTAAGATCTAGGAGAGGGATCTTTGAATACAGAGTGTCAGAGCTGGCCTGAACCTCAGAGAATAGAGGGTTAGAAGTGGAAGAGATCTTAGGGACCATCTGGGCTGGTAACCTTTTCTTAAAGATTAGTTTATGGAATGTTTATCATCATAGGAAGGAAAATAAACTCAAAACTTCATAGAGTTTTAGAGCATAAAAACGGGATGATAAATTAAAAGGAGGGGAATGTTGCTCAGATGCTGAATTCTTCCAGCTGAAATTCTCCTCCTCCCCCCTCCAAAAAAATTGCTGGCAGCCAAGTTTCAGACAAATAGATTAATTGAAACAACTGCTTGGAGGATTCAAGTTTCTGTCATTTCTGAGTGAAAGTTAGTATGGAAACCCATGGAACATTTGGACTTTCTCCCTGTGGTGGGTCATTTGGGTTTCTATAAGAAGAAAGAAGGTAAGAAAACAGGAAAGAAACAGGCAAAAGAGATCATAACTGCCAGTGTCTGGCATTCTGGGGATTTTTCTGGCCTCTTTCAAGGCTATCACCATGGTGATTCCTCCCCAGAAAGAAGGAGATTCCAGCTTTAGACTCCAGCTGAGGGCATCATACTGGAACCTGGGAGCCAAGAACACCAGGGACATAGCAAATGATTAGAGAAGATAAACATTTCCTGCATATGTGCATCTTGCCATGAGTTTTTTCTTTTATGAATATCAGGGCCAAGAAGAGACAAATGGGAATGATATTACTAGACTTCCATTATTTTGCATCCTAAAGTGTTAGGAAATCTGTTTAGACAAAACTATACAAAGGAACAATTTTGCTAGAACAGAATAGGGCTCGTAGAATTAATTGTTTTGTCTCTTAATAAATAACAAATTTTCATGCTGATCACATAATTAATTTCTGGGGTTTGTTTCCTAGAAACTACTCTGATTATATTACTAGGGTCAAAAAGTAAAAGGTTCTTCATGTAATGTCCCTCAGTGTCTGCTAAAGGTCTACTCTTTCCCCCTACATCCTAACTGACCCCTTTGGGATACAGCTACACTTTGGGCTATTTAATGAATATTCTTTTGAAAAGTTTTTTAAAAGCAAAATCTGTGATTTTGGTCCAACTCTCCTATTGACATAGTCCATACAAGTAGATATAGGTTCCCATGGAAACAATGTTGGTGTTAGGATAAATAACACTACGATAAGTTCTTTTTTCTCCAAAAAATCATTATATATTATACAAAAATTACATATTTTATGACGAAATATTAGTAACACTTAGTGGATATTAATGCAAATTGATAAAAAAAAAGCCTACATTCACCTGGTGCACTATTGCTTTATAATGCTTTATGCATGTCCAACAACTATCCAGTGAAGTTATAAGTAGTGTAAGGTAGGATATGGTTAGAGTAAGTATTAATATTCCCATTTTACAGATACTGAAATAGACTCAGAGGGCAGAAGGAACTTCCCCCAAATCTAGGTAATAAATTGAATTGGGATTCAAACTTGGGTCATCTGACTCTGTGTCCACTGAGTCCCACTGCTGCTTTGACTAGGTTGTTTCTGTTAGGCATTATAGCTTAAAGGTTGAAAAGAAAAACAAAACCATAGTAACTTATAGGATTTATAGCTGAAATAACCTTTGAAGATAATCTAGTCCCGTTTTCTTCATTTTACAATAGAAAAAATAGGTCTAGAGAAGAAAACTGACTTTCATACATTCGTAGGGGTATATAAGTAGCAAACTAGGATTTGAACTCAGGTTTTAGCCTCCAAAAGTAGAACTCTTTCTAGTATCCTGCCCTTCTTCCAAAGCCCCTTCATTTTCTCTGAAGACCCCTCTATGATTTTCTAAGAAAAGGAAATTGAGTAATTTTCTAAGAAAGGAAAATGAGTAACCCCCTCTGATTTCTCCAACCCTGTTGCCTAGTACCTGGGAGATATTATTGCCTTTTAATAATAACAATAACAATATATAACAATAAAGAACATTGCTACAACTCTTTCAGGTTTATTTGCATGTAATTTTTATATTATCCTTCTATCATCTTTGAAAAATAGATAATGTTGCTGTTATACAGGGAATATTATTACCTTCATTTTACATTTGGGGAAGCTGAGGCTCAGAGCTGAAGGTGATATAGTTAACAAGTGGAAACATAAGAGCTCAGACCCAAATCCTCTGTTTTTAAAATCCATTGCTATTTCCACTATTCCATATCTCTCCTTTCTGAAAAGTCCAGGTTGATTTGGATCAAAGGAGAAGGAAATATTGTGCCAGGGTGGAGGAAATATTTCAGATTATAGTAGAGCAAGAAGCAAAGGGAATATATAGTACACACCCAGAAATGAAAAGAGAATTGAAATTGTGGTCAAGGAAAATATTTAATTAGTTGCATACAAAGGGCAAAATGATTCTTAAGGCAGTAGATTATGGAACAATGGGACACTGCATTTCCAGAAATTTAAGCAACAAATAGAGAGATTATATAATTTCAGAGCTTATAGAATCCTAGAACATTGAATATTGGAGCTGGATGCTACCATAGAAAGTATCCTGTTAGACCCCAGATCATAGAATGTTGCAGTTGTGCAGAATCTTAGTACCATGAATTTCAGAGACAAAAAAGAGATCTTATGTATCATCTAATTCATTCCCATTTGATTTAAGAGAGAAGAAAATTGAGGCCTAGAAAATATCTTGCCCAAGGTCACACAGTGGAGTTAATAATGTCAGAGCTGAAACTAGATAAAGCCCAGTCTAGGCCAAGACTCCTATTTTATCAGGATAATGATCAAAATAAAGGTCAAAGGCTATGTTCTCTATGCCATAGTAGAATTTCATTTATAGAACTTAGACTGTAAAATAAAATGGTGGGCATCTAACATAAATGTTAATATTGGTAGCAATACTACCACCAATAAAAAACACCTCACATTTATGTGATGATTTAAAATAACATTTGAGGCATTTATTCCAAGTCTTAACACCTTCAATTAACAAAGAAAAAAGTGAGGCCCAAAATATGAAGTGGTTTGTCTCAGGTCATAGAGATTCTCTGCTAGACAGCCAAGAACAGAATTCATATCTCTTTGCTTACAGCCTTCTGCTTGACTCATTTAAAATAGAAATATATATATATATATATATATATGTATATATGTGTATATATATCCTTAATAAAAATATTAGATATGAATTCTAGGAGAAGGGTCTTTCCCATTTTAGACTTTCTGGGCTCTTTAAAAGATACCATGGTTTAGTGGAAAGGACACTAAATTTGATTGGAAAAGGTAAGGTTTGAAACCAGGTATTGCTCCTTATGAAGTATATGACACTGTGCATGTTATTTGATCTCTTTGCACTTCATTTTTCTCATTGGTAAAGTGAGGGAAATAATTTTTGCACCATTTACTGCCCAAGGATGGTAAGAAAAAAGTGCTTTAAAATATTCATTTAAAAAATTAGGCTAAAAAAAGTTCTAAATTTCCATTTAGATCCTGAAATAAAGACAAATATCTAGATGAGTTTATGGACATTCAGTTTAATATTTATCACCTAACCCCAGCTGAGTATAAGTCATAGGTGACAGAAAATGGCACATGGTATATTTAATGTCTGCTGGTTCAAATTTGGCTTAGAGTATAAGGAAAGCAGTCAGGATAAACATGATTGCTCCATATAATAAGCACCAATGGTTTATCTGTGAATGATACAGGTTGTTCCAAGCTTTGAATACCAATGCATGGACCAAAATTTAACTGAAGTCCCAATGGATATACCTTCATCCACTCAGAACTTGGACCTAAGCTTCAACCCACTGAGGTATTTGGCTCCACAAAGTTTTTCCAGGATCACTGGACTGAGAATCCTTGACTTGTGCAGGTAAATTAGAGCCCTTATTTCTTCTTATCGCTTCTAGAGATCATTCTTTGAAGTGAGGCTCCCAAATCCTAACTATAGCTTATTAATTGATTAAGATTCATTCTCCTCCTTCCTTCCTTCCTTCCTTCCTTCCTTCCTTCCTTCCTTCCTTCCTTCCTTCCTTCCTTCCTTCCTTCCTTCCTTCCTTCCTTCCTTCCTTCCTTCCTTCCTTCCTTCCTTCC
>NW_027187368.1:7774923-7821608 GCF_028583685.1 Petaurus breviceps papuanus | reverse complement strand
TCCTCCTCCTCCTCCTCCTCCTCCTCCTCCTCCTCCTTCTTCTTCTTCTTCTTCTTCTTCTTCTTCTTCTTCTTCTTCTTCTTCTTCTTCTTCTTCTTCTTCTTCTTCTTCTTCTTCTTCTTCTTCTTCTTCTTCTCCTCTTTCTGTAATAATAGAGGCAACTATGGAATGGTAGAAAGAGCTAGAGATTTAAAAAAATACAAGGCTGAATCTTGACTTTGATACTTACTCTTCATAAGATCATGAACAAGTCATTTAGCCCCTTGATCTTAGTTTCTTCATTTGCAAAATTAGTGAACTGAACTGGATGATTTGCAAATTCTTTCCCGCTTAAAGCCTACATATCTTTTCTGCCCCAGACTTTATGAGGCACAGACAGATGAATGAAATTTCTTTTTCTCATAGCATTTTATTCTACTTGGATGATAAAATATGCACAAAATAAGTATAATAAAAAAGAATATGATAATAAATAGTGTGAGCAGGAAGATATAATTTTCTTGAGCATTGAAGGATGGACATAATTTTGCAGTGAAGATTATTATTAATAATTAATAATCTTAATACTGTGATTATGATGATATGATGTCCACCTTCCTATATTGCTTCAAAGTTTGAAAAGTACTTTCTTGTTATCCCTCCCTGGGAGGCAAATAGTACAAATATTTTCCCTTTTTTGCAGATGAAGAAATTAGGAGATTAAATGACTTGTCCAAGATCATATAGCTAGTAAGTGGCTGATCCAGGATTTAAATAGGGCAGGAAAAGGGGGAATTCTTCTAGGTTATGAGAATAGAGTGAGATGAGAAGTTACAAGGAAAGTTCAAGGAATATCAGTTGGATTTGAGTGAAGAGTTTGTGTAAGGGAGTAGTAGAAGATAAAGATAGTTTGCATTCCTACAACTTTTAGAGTTTATAAAGTGTTCTTCATGCAATAAACCATTGAGTATTATTAACTTGATTTCACAGATAAGGAAACTTATGCTAAGAGAGATTAAATGACTTGTCAATAGAATCAGTAAATAGCAGACAAATTTATATCCAAGTCTCCTTATTCTTTAGAGATCATTCAACACAGTTTCCTCATTTCACACCAAAGGGAAATGAGGGCCATAGAAATACAAGGGTTTGCCAAAGCTTAAGCAAGAAGGTGGTGGCTGAGACAGAATGCAAACCAAATTTCCCTGGGCTCTCAGTCCTACTGCTCTGCCATTTCATAATTTGCAGCCTGATTGGGAAGTGAGTTGAAAAACAATCTAAGGAAGTTGTATTTTATCCTTTAAGCAATAGGGAGCCACTGTAGGTTCAGAACACAGTAATCAGAGGCATGTTTTAGCTAAAGTGCTTTGGTTAATTTGTTTGTGTAAATTGGATAAGGGGATGAAAAGTCTGGAGAAAAGGAAAGGAATTAATCTAAAAGTTAGAATTGAAATGGTTCAACTATAAAGTGTTTGGGAGCCTAAAGTGGCAAGAGTGATGGTCGGAAATGAGAGGAAGGAAAGAAAGTTAGTGAAGGAAGAATCATGAAGGTTTTGTTAGGTTTTCTGGAAGGTAGGTAATTCACCTGGGGAGGACTTCAGTCTAAGTGATTTCATGAATCTATATTCCCCAGCTGTATAAATTTTCTGATTCAAACTAAAAAACTGAGGGACTATAAAGAGTCATGAATAGGCAGTTTTCTATCTGGGAGTTGTGTTGTTACAGAGTTTGGCTAGGCAAATGAATGTGCTCACCTGAAGGCGGATAGTGTCCTCCCAGAAAAAGTGTCTCTCTCACAGTTGGTCATGAGTTTAACTGAAGAATACTAATGGCAAGGAAGAGTATATGGTGCAGAGAAACCAGTCCTATTGCCATAGTGGGGGGATAGATATCTCTGCAGAACTAGCTTCATCCCTTAACTCCTTCATTGCTCAATTAGCTTCCTTACCTTTAAACAGGGAATGTTACTGCTTTCCTGATTTTAGACAAAGGATGCCTTGAGGATCAGATAACAGAAGAGATAGGACTGATCCTAGATCCTTAGAAGTAGAAATCTGTGTGGTCTAGAATTGAGTCTTTCTCACAGAATGACATTAATTATTAATAGTGTCTATTAACTGTGTCATTAACCTGTCATTAACTATGTCTATTAACTGTGCTAGTCATTTAACACATTTAGGAAACTCCCTTAATAGTTCTAAGTTTTGGTATACACTGAGTCAGTCTAAAGAGTGTGTTTATTTGTTTTCTTAAGCTTGGGCGACAGCTTCATTTTGTTAAGCAAAGAGGCTTTAAATTTTAGTGAGTACTTGACCATAGATTCTTTGACGGGGCTGAGGGGTGGGGAGGGAAGGGAGATTTTAAACTAAAAGATGTCAGAAATAAAGGTATGTTAGAATTCAGAATACTGATATTACCAGTATGACAATTAGCACTTTAAGATTTGTGAATGTCCTTACAAATATTATTATGTTTAATCCTCAAAACAACCCTAGAAATTAGGTGTTACCATCATCCCCATTTTACAGATTAAGGAATTGAATTAGAAAAAGATTAAGTAATTCACCTATGTCACAAATCTATTAAGCATCATGAGGACGTTTTTGAACTCAGGTCTCCCTGACTCCAGGTCCAAAGCTCTATGCACTGTGCCAGTGAGCTACCAGCTAGTGGCAAGTAACTTAGAACCTTGAATTTTAAAGCTAAAAAATGACCTTAAAACTCAGAATGACAGGGCTGGAAAGGACATTAGAATTTGAATGTCTTTAGAAATGACTGAGAATCATTTAAAATTTCTCATTGTATAGGACAAAACACTTAGGGCACAACAAAGTGAAGTAAGTTTACCGAAAAACACTCTAGAAAAGTTAGTAACAAAGTTGGAAAAATTGAACATCAGGCCCCTTAATTCATAATTCAATTTCACTTTCAATTGCAAAATGTTGCCTCTCTCCAGTGGTAAATAAGTATATGCTGCTTGATTCATCCAACTTGCCAAGTTTGCCAGTAATATTGTCTGCATTCTTCTTGATGGGGTGGGTTGAGTGGTCACGTTTTGCTTTGGATGACATACCTGTATATTCATGGAAATCACACACAGTCTTATTCACTGCTACGTGCCTATGGCATGGAACAAAAAGCCTTATGTCTATCTCTGTTTCCTGACCAAAGTCATTACTAACCAGCCATTCCATGTCCCAGTTTCCAATACCACAACACTGAATTCTGTTTAGACCTTAAGTGATTTTTTTCTGCTTAGTTTTCTATCTCCGTATGCCTGGTGTGATAATTGTGTGTTTGTCTATACTTCCAGAGTGATAATACTGTGTCTGCTCATGCATCTGACTTAATAATGCCATGCCAGCAATATCTGCCCGTTTGATCTCTTTGTTGGGGCACATTCACCTGTTGTACCACATCTGTATGGGCATCTGGGTTGGTAGGATTCTGTTCTGGAATTTTCCTCAATGCAAAAAAAAATGTCACTATATCCCTCTTCTTTGCAGATGTGATATTCAAAAGATTGAAGATGACACTTTTCAGGGCCTAAATAATCTCTCTACTTTGATCCTGACGGGAAACCCAATCCAGAGTCTGGGTCTCAGAGCCTTCTATGGCCTGCCAAAGTTACAGAAGCTGGTTGTTGTAGAAATAAATCTTGTGTCTCTGGAGGAGTTCCCCATTGGACATCTCATGACCCTACAGGAGCTATATCTAGGACATAATTCCATCAGTTCTCTTCAGTTGCCCAGTTATTTTGCCAGCTTCAGCTCCCTGCAGCATCTGGACCTTCACCTGAATCAGATAAAAAATATTTCTGATGGAGATTTAGAGTCTATAAAACTGAATCCCAATCTCACCCTAGACCTTTCCCAGAATCCTATTCAACATATCCATCCAGGTGCCTTGAAGGGGATTCACTTATCTGGACTAATTCTTAGAGGAAGTTTTTACAGCTCAGTAATCATGTATGCTTGTCTTAAGGGAATGACTGGCTTACAAGTCGATAAGCTGGTCCTTGGAAACTACAAAAATGAAAACGAAATGGACAGAATTGAGAGCAACATCCTAGATGGGTTGTGTGAGGTGAACGTTGATGAATTTTGGATGGTTGCCCCCTCTACATTCCCTTCGGATAATAATGGATTTTTCAAATGTTTAGTCAATGTTTCTGTTTTACATCTAGTAACAGTTCCCTTAGATGAGCTGACTAACCTACCAATATTTCCTAAGCTTTTCTCCTTTGTCTTAACTAAATGCAATTTTGATATGCTGCCTAACTTGCTGCCTACCTCTTTCCCCTGCCTTAAAGAACTCCGGATCACTAGCCACAAAGATCTCACCACTTTGTCTGATTTGGAACTTCCCAGTCTGGAGTTTCTGGACCTCAGCCAAAATGCTTTGAATGTTTTGTCTTGTTGTTCTAATGACATATTTCATACACCCAAGCTGAAATATTTGAACCTGAGTTATAATGCCCATATCACTTTGTCTAAGAACTTCATGGGTCTTGAGAACCTAGAATCTTTAGACCTTCAACATTGCCAAATGAAAGGTCAGAATATTTTCCCTGCCTTCTTCTCACTCACAAAACTTCAGTACCTGGATATTTCTTACACAAACACTCGTGTCGATTCTGAATACATTTTCACAGGTTTGAGCAATCTCAGACATCTGAAAATGGCTGGCAACTCTTTTCAGGACAATATCTTACGTGATGTCTTCAAGAACCTGAGTGAGCTTGTCTTACTAAATATTTCCTACTGTCACTTAGAACAAGTACTCCAAAAAGCAATGGAGCCCCTCTACAAACTCCAGGTGTTGGATATTAGTCATAACAATCTCCAGACTTTTGATCCGCTCATTTGCATGCCTCTTTTGAACCTCCAAGTCCTGAATTGCAGTTCCAACAGTATCACATCATTGGATGGGCAGAATCTACAGGCTCTGTCAGGGACCCTGGTTTCTATTGATCTTTCTGGAAACCCCTTTGACTGCATCTGTGACCATCAAATCTTCTTTCAGTGGGTGAAAGAGCATATACAACTTTTGAACAGATCTAAGCCAATGATTTGCCAGACCCCTTCTCATATGAAAGATGTCTCTTTGCTGTTATTTGACAATGTAACCTGTCAGATGAAAAATACCATCATTTCTATGTCTATTTTGGGCATAATTGTGGTGCTTTTGGTACTGGCCATGGTCTATAAGTTCTATTTCCACCTGATGCTGCTTTCTGGCTGCAAAAAAATTAGTGGAGGTGAAAGCACTTATGATGCCTTTGTCATCTATTCCAGTCAGGATGAGGAGTGGGTGAGGAAGGAATTGGTGAAAAACCTTGAAGAGGGTGTTCCCTCATTTCAACTCTGCCTTCACTACCGAGACTTTATCCCTGGGGTGGCTATTGCTGCTAATATTATACAGGAAGGTTTCCATAAGAGTCGGAAGGTCATTGTTGTGATCTCCAAGCACTTTATCCAGAGCCGCTGGTGCAAGTTTGAGTATGAAATTGCCCAGACATGGCAGTTTCTGAGCAGCCAGGGAGGTATCATCTTCATCATGCTACAGAAAGTGGAGAAGTCACTGCTACGACAGCAAGTGGAACTTTACCGGCTGCTACGCCGAAACACATACCTGGAATGGGAGGACACTAGTCTGGGGAGACACGTGTTTTGGAGAAGGCTGAGAAAAGCATTGCTAGATGGCAGAACAAAGAGTCATAGAGAAGCAGCCGAGTAGGGGACCAGGTAGCCAGAGTCACCTGATTATGGCAGAAAGAGCTATTCTCTTTTCCATAAGCACATGTATATCTTACCCTTCATTACTATAATTCAGTGTGACACTGAGTCTCATAGATGTTAGAGTAGGAAGGGACAATGGACACTATGTAGTTCAGTCCTTCCATTTTGCAGATTAAAAAAAAAAGACGAATTCTTTCTTAAAAAATACAAATATTCTAAACAATCCAAGATGTTTAACATTAAGATGGAAGCTTTGTTGTTGTTCAGTCACTTTTCAGTCATGTTTAACTCTTTATGAGCCCATTTGGGGTTTTCTTGGCAAAGATACTATAGTGGCTTGCCATTTCCTTCTCCAGTTCATTTTACAGATGAGGAAACTGAGGCAAACAGGGTTAAGTGACTTTTCCAGGGTAGCATAGCAAGTAAGTAAGTATTTTAGGTCAAATTTGAACTCGGGTCTCCCTAACTCCAGGACCAGCACTCTATCCACTGCTGTGCCACATAAGAAATGAATTAGGAAACAAGTAGATATAAGTTCTGGCAACAGTTCTGCCACTGACTTGCTGGAGCTTTTAACACATAATTTCTCTTCTATGAATTTGTTACTTCTTTCATAAAATGAGGCTTTTAGTTTCTCTCAATCTTTCATGATCTATGACCACTTTTATTGCATTAAAATATAAGCTACTCAAATATTTCAGCTAATTCAAACATTCTCTTTGTTTTTTTAATTTCTAAAAACAGTTACATAAAGAATAAGAGACAATGTCCAATCTAGATTTCAGTTTTGAAAAAAAAAAAGAGTTTCTGGAGTATGCATTCTTAAAAAAAATAAACTTGAAGTATATGCACTGTGGTATAAAAAATAATTTCTAAATTATCCCATTTATAGCATTAAATGTGTTTGGATAGAATAATGATCCTTGACTGTAGTTAGAAAGCATTCTAGTTAGAATTGGCATATCATATTGCTTAGAGGCAGGGGATTGAATCAACTGACTTCTAGAGTTTTCCTTATTTCTGAGATTCTACAGCAGAGAAAGCAAATTTGGTTACTACATATTGTGTGATCTTAGACATGTCTCTTTAACTTTCTTGAACTTAGTTTCCTCATCTGTAAAATGAGAAGAATCCTTTGTAAAGTGAGGAGAGTGGATAATCCATAAGTTAAAAGTTAGCTCTGTATTTTCTCCTATATCTGTGGAAGAAGCACTAGAGTTGGAGTCCAAGGATGTGGACTCAAATGCCACTTTATGATGTTAGTCCTTTATGATGTTATGTAAAGTAATGTAACTTCTCTCAGCTTTGGTTTCATCATCTATAAAATGAGAAATTGTACTAGATTTAGGATCTTTAATATTTTTGTGTGTGTCAAGGACACCTTTGGCAATCTGGTAGAACCTAAAGACCCATTTTCAGAATAGTATTTGTAAAAAGAAAAAAAGAAACATAGGATTACAAAGGCAACCAAATATATTGAAATAAAGACATTTTATAAATCCTAATATATTATATATATTTAATAATATATTTATTATTTTTTAACATTTTTTTTCTTTTTAAATTTGAGTTTTAAATTCTCTTCCTTCCCTCTTATCCCATCTTTTAGTCACTTGGAAGGCAAGCAAAATTATATCAATTATACATGTTAAATCATGCAAAAAATATCTCCACATTAGCCATATCTTAAACAACAACAACAAAAAAATAAAGCAAGAATGTTATACTCCAATGTGCACTCAGAGGCCATCACTTGTTTCTCCAGAGAAGGATAGCATTTTTTTTTTATCATGAATCATTTGGAATTGTCTTGTATTATTGTATTGTTCAGAGTAGGCAAGTCTTTCACACTTGATCATTATTACCACATTGCTATTACTGTGCACAATACTCTCCCAGTTTTTCTCACTTCACTTTGTTCATATAAATCTTCCCAGGAACCGCCCCTCCCCCCTGCCAGGCAAAATAACCCTCCCTCATCATTTCTTATAACTCATAGATACTACATCACAATCAGATGCCACAATTTGTTCAGCAATTTCCTAGTTGATGAATATCCCTTCAATGTCCTATTCTTTGCCAAAACAAAAAGAGTTGTTTTTATACATACACACATATATTTGTATGTATACATGTATGTGTGTATATATACATACACACATATACATATGTACACACATATGCATAGATACACATGTGTACATATAAATATGCATGTGTATATAGTGCATGAAGGTATGTATAGTGTGTGTATGTATATAAATAGTGTGTTTTCATGTAAATAGGTCTTTAAATGTTTTTTTTAGATAAACTTGACTCTTTTCCCTATATACTTGAGAAATTAGACTTTTATCTGAGAAACTTGCTATATTTTTTATATCACTTCAGTGTCTATGATACCTTCTAGCAAAATGTAGTTTTCCTGATTTTATCTTTTAATTAGGTTTATTTTTGCTTGCTTTGTATGAAATTATGACTGTTACCCCTAACTTATTCTTACTTCAGGTGAAACATAACAGATTCTGCTCCAGCCCTTTGTTTTATCTTTGTGTATGTCTTTATGTTTCCAGTGTGTCTCTTATAAACAACATGTTATTGGATTCTTTTTTCCCAATACATTCTACTATCTGCTTTTGTTTTATGGGTGAGTTTATCCCATTCACATTGACAGTTATGATTACTGTGCATTTTCTTCCATCCCCTTTTTTATATTTATTTTTCTTTCTCTCTCTTTTCCCTATCCTCTCTCTTCTCAAAAGTCTGTTTTCCTTCTGATCATTGCCTCCCTGAATCTGCCCTTCCCTTATCATCCCCTCAATGTTTTATCCCCTTCCCCTCCTAATTCCTTATTGAGTCAGACAGATGTTTATATTCAGCTGAGTGTGTATATGTATATATATGTGTGTGCATACACACATGCATATATACATATATGTGTAGACACACTAATATATATACATGTGTGTATAAACCCAGCTTTAAACCAATTCTGAGGAGAGTGAGGTTCAAGCATTGCCCAACACTGCCCCCCATTTTGCTCTCCACTGTAAAAGCTATTCCTTGCATGCCTCTTTTATGAGAAAAATTTCGCCATTTTACTTCTCCCTTCCCCCTTCTCTAAGTGCATTCCTTTTCTCACTTTCATCTTTTGAGATCATCCCAATATAATTGATCATACCTTCTGTTTATGCAGAGTTCTTACAACTGCCCTAAAAATGATAAAGTCTATATGTGTTATAAAGTATCATCTTCCCACATAGCGATGTAAACAATTTTTGTTTACTGAGTGTCTCTTATGATTTCATTTTCATGTTTACTCTTTTGTACTTCTCTTAAATCTTATGCTTGGATGTAAAATTTTCTATTCCGTTCTGGTTTTTTCAGAAGGATAGTTTGAAAGTTCTCTATTTCATTAAATATACATTTTTCTCCTGAAGGATTATGCTCACTTTCACTGGATAGATTGGTTTTTGGTGGTAATTCTAGTTCCTTTACCCTATGGAATATCATATTCCAAGTCCTCTGTTCCACTAAAATGGAAGCTGATAAATCTGGTGCTATCCTGCCTAGATCCATGATATTTGAGTTGTTTCATTCTGGCCACTTAAAGTATTTTCTCTTTGATCTTGGAACTCTGGAATTTGGCTATAATATTCCTGGCAGTTTTCATTTTTGAATATCTTTCAGGATGCCATAGGTGAATATTTTTCAATTTCTATTTTACACTTTGTATCAAAGATATCAGGGGAATTTTCCTTGAAATTCTCTTAAAATATTATTTGTAGCCTCTTTGTTAGATAATACTGGCTTTCAGGTATTGAAATGATTTTTCAATGGTCCCTCCTCTGATTTTTTGAGGCTCATATGCAACAAAGTACGGATCAATTCTCTGCTGCTTTTGCTAATTTTAGCCTAACAAATAACACCAAGAAAACAGAGGTTCTCTACCAGGTAGCACTTTACCACCCAGATGTGGAACCATTTATTATAGTAAATGGAGAAATTTTGATTGCTGTAGATAAGTTCACTTACTTTTGCAGTATACTTTCCAGGGAAGCATACAAGGATGATGTGTTTGGCACATACATTGCTGGAGCTAACTCAGTGTTTGAGAGGTTTTGCTGGAATGTATGGGAGAGAAGACATATTAGGCTGCCTACCAAACTGAAGTCTAGAGAGCCATTGTGCTGAGCTTGTTGTATGTGTGCGAAGCATGGACAGTCTACCAGTGCCATGCCAAGGAAATTGAATTGCTTCCATTACAACTGTCTTAGGAAGATTTTGAAGATCACCTGGCAAAATAAGTTATTGGATAGGGGCGGCTAGGTGATGCAGTGAGTAAAGCACCGACCCTAGATTCAGGAGAACCAGAGTTCGGTTTTGGCCTCAAACACTTAACACCCACACAAAAAAAACTAGCTGTGTAACCTTGGGCAAGTTACTTAACCCCAATTGCCTACCAAAAAGGCAAAAAATAAATAAGTTATTGGATACTCCGGTCCTTTTTTGAGTGAATTTTTGTAACTCCTTTTTCCATTTGGTCTGGTCTGCTTTTAAAGGAGTTCTTTCCTTCAGTGAATTCTTGTCTCTTTTAGCATTAGGTCAATTCTTTTTTAAAGGTATTATTTTCTTCACTATTTTTTGGGGGAGGGGGTCTCTTTTAATAAGGTGTTAATTCTCTTTTCATAATTTCCTTGAGCATTCTCATTTCCTTTCTCAATTTTTCCACTACCATTCTTTTCTCTTTAACTCTTCCAGGAATTCTTTTTTTGGACTCAGGTCTTATTAGCAGTTTTCTTTGAAGCTTTGTTTGTAGCCATTTTGACTTTGTTACCCATCTTCTGTGTTTTGTCTTGATTCTCCCTTCCATTGTAGTTGCTTTTTTATAACCAAGTTCATTATTTTTTGCTGTTCAAGTTCAATATTTTTTGCTGTTTGCTTACTTTTTTCTAGCCTATTTCTTTGACTTTGAACTTTATGTTAAAGTTTGGCTCTGCTCACCTGGAAATGGGGAGACAAAGCTTCAGGCTTTGTTGGGCTTCTGTTTTCAAAGGTAGTCCTGAGGGTCTCCAGTTTTCAATGTTTCCAAAGTTTCAAAATTCCAAGATTTGGGGAGAGAGGTGGTCAATGCTCTTCTAGTATACACTCTGGTCTTTACCTAAGAATGGTCCCTGTTCACTTGCAGAACTTTTCTCTCCCTTGAAATTCCTAGTAGGTCCCCTACTTCCCTTATGACTGACCAAAAATTCTCTTCTCTTCCCTGGAACTATGACCCAGAACTGTTTATAAGTAATAAAGTTGCCAATCTGCTCCATTAATCTCTTTCTGACCAGTTACTCAAGCCCCTTACATCCCTGTAAGAGCTCCTAAAGCTGCTGCTGTTGCTATTGCTGTTGCTGCCGCTGCTGCTGCCGCTGCTGCCAGATCCATGGCCCACCACTAGTACGCTGCTATGTGCATATACTCCACACAGGCCTCCACCTCAGTGTCACAGCTCTCTTCTGCTGACCTCCTAAGTTGTCTTAGGCTGGAAAAAATGTCTCACCATGATCTTTTCTTGGCTCTGCCACTTCAGAATTTTAATTAAAACATTACTTTAAAGTTGTTCAGGGTAGAATTTTGGCAGAGTTCAACTGAATTGATGCCTATACTCTGCCATCTTAAACCCTGGAATCTACTGGCAGACCCCCTAGGGTAGAGATAGATGGAGACAGATCTAAATGCCTTGCAGAGAATTGTTCATTATTTTTAGTGTGAGCATTTACACCTCAGAAATTGCCAATTGCTACAAATCAGAGCTTGATTTATTGTTTTGTTGACTATTTAGGTTTAGGAAAGTATTAATAATGCAGAATTCAGATTAAACTTAAAAAAGTATGGTACGTGAATTCCTCACCCCATCTGCCACCCCAGCCTAGTTAAACATTTACCAGCACGCCCCCATTTTGTTCTGTAACCAGTGCTTGAGCTCATAAGGAACACAGTATGAGTTTCAAGGAGAGAGTCATCACAAGACTGGAGGCCTGGTAATTATTGGTTAATAAATTATAACAACAACAAATGACAACAACTGGAATTTATATAGAAATTTAAGACTTGAAAAAATATCTTTTATCCATAATTTCATATAACCCTCACAAATACTCCTGCCTTGGAGGGTCCATCAATACCACTTTAAGAATCCCCTGGACTAAACGATCTCTAAAGTCACCCTTCTTTCTAAATCTAGTATCCAACGTTTAATAGAATGCATGAACTATCTGTATCAACATTTAGAGCTAAATAAGAGTTGGGAGGCACTTTTTGAAGAGGAGAGAGCTAATGCCTCTAAGTAAGAAGCTACTCCTTATCTTATGAGGAAGGAGAATATGGTATCTACAGTTTTAGCAGTGTTTGAGAACAGATGGACAGCCAGCCAACCTTCTCTTCTTTTGTAAATATAATATGCAATCAGTAGGTGGAATGAACTTCCCCTCCCACATCTTTTACTTGTGAAATATTTTAAGAGTAAATAGCTCATGCTTCAATTTCCTGTTGGTAAGTATTGCTGAGATCATTTAGGAAGGGGTAGGAGCTTTCAGGGAGAATAAATGACACAGAGGTTAATGTGGGTCATGTGGCAGTGAGTGCATAGCTGGGTTTACAGCCACCACATCCTGAAACCTTTGAGGTTATAGAATGGTGAAAAGTAGTCCAAAGTTTAGTGATATATATATATATATATATATATGTCACATGTGTTTAAAATGTGTAAGTCCATGCATGTAAATTGTGGAGGTAGGCAAGTAGAGATAGTTAAATGGGTATGGATATTGAGTGATATGTTCATCCACGTAAATATGTGGACATACTTTGATGCAAAGAACTTAGAAAAAAAATAAGTGAAGGGAACTAGAACATTTATTTCATACCCCAACCATGACCACATTCCCCCAACATGGCAATGGAAAGTAAAAGAAAAGGTTTCCAATGTGATACAGCACTGAGTTAGGAACAAAATTTAGATAAGGCTCAGTCTCGGACCTCAAGGGTCTTACAGTTTGATAGGTAGATATGACAACACCACAGACAAATTTAATACACAATCTTGCAGGGAAAGTGCCTCATTAAGATATAAAGTGCTTTGCTTGAGGGAGAAGGTCATTAGTAAGCAGGAAGATCAAAGATGGCTTTTTAGAAGAGGTGGCATTTGATTTGGATTTCAAAAGAAGGGGACAAATTCAACACGCAAAAGATAACTACTGAGTTTGTCAGAGTAAGCAATTTTTTGTGTGAGGTGGATGACAGAGTTCTAACAAGAATTAGAAAGAATTGAGGATCTCACTTTAAACATTTCAGAGTTACTAGTGCTGATGATCAAGGTTTATCTTTCTTTTTCAGAAATCTTAATATACTTTACCTAATTACATGTAAAAACAATTTTAACACTTTTTTTAAATTTTGAGCTCTATATTATCTTCTCCCCCATTGAGAAGATAACCAATTTCACATAGATTATACATGCATAGTCATGCAAAACACACTGCCATGTAAGTCATTCTGTGAAAGAAAACACAGACAACAACAAAAAAGAACAAGAAAAATGAAAAAAGTAAAGAAAAAGTATCTTTGATCTGCATTCAGGCTCTGCCAGTTCTTTTTTCTGGATATGGATAGTACCTTTCATCGTAAGTCCCACAGAATTGTCTTGGATCATTGGATTGCTGAGAATAGCTAAGTTATATATAGGAGACCATCATACAATATTGCCATTATTATATACAATGTTCTCTTGGTTCTGTTCATTTCACTTTGCATCACTTCATGTAAGTCTTTCCATGTTTTTCTGAGAGCATTCTGCTCATCAGTTCTTAAAGCACAATAGTATTCCAACACAACAGCTTGTCCACCTTTTCCCTAATTGATGGACAGTCTTGCAATTTCCAATTCTTTGCCACCACCAAAAGAGTTGTTATAAATATTGTACACATATGTCCTTTTCCTATTTGTTTTTATCTCTTTGGGATACAGACCTAATAGTGGTATTGCTAAGTCTAAAAGTATACATGTTTTTATAGTACTTTGGGCCTAGTTAGAAATTGTGCTCCAGAATGGTTGAATCAGTATGCAACTTTACCATTTAGTGTTTTAATAAAACACTAATAATAGTTTTAATAAAATAACATTAGTGTTTAATTTTCCCATATCCCATCCAATATTTGTTATTTTCCTATTCTGTCATATTAGTCAATCTGACAGGTGTGAGGTGGCACCTCAGAGTTGTCTTAATTTGCATTTTTCTCATACATAGTGATTTAAAACATTTTTATATGATTGTAGATAGTTTTGATTATTTTATCTGAAAACTGCCTATTCATAGCCTTTGACAGGGTTTATCCTGGTAGAAATACCATTTTTTATCTTAAATCATATAACCAGTCAATCAATCCTTCATTCAACAAGAATGGATTAATAACTAATTATGTGATAGACTCTGGGATAAGCTGCTAAGCACCAGAGATACAAAGAAAAGAAGACTAGTGCTTGCCCTCAAGGAACTGACATTCTAATTGGAGAAATGACATGTAGAGAAATAAGTATTTACATAGAGAGTAGCTGGAAAGTAAGCTTTGAGGAAAAGGTGTAGCTTCTTTTAGGGGGTGGTGGGGGTACAAGAAAGACTTTCTGAAAAAGGTGCCACCTTTTGAAATCAATCTTGAAAACAGGGATTCTAAGAGCTAGGGATAATAAGAGAAACCATTCCAATCAGTGAAGACAGTTAATTGAAAGACATGAAGTTAGGCAATGAAGTGTTGAGTACAAGGAACAGCATAGACAAAGAACATTTCTCCCAGGAATGGGAGACAGGCAATGCAATAGCATAGGGATGAGAAATGTTAAAGGAACAGAATATAGATGAATGTGGCTTGATTATAGAGTATCTATGAAGGAATAAAGTGAAAGAAGCCTGGAAAAATAGGAAGATTCCAGGTTATGAAGAGCCTTAATTTAAAACAAAGGACTTTATCTTTGACCCTAGAGATAGTAGAGAACCACTGGAGTTCACTGAAGAGATGGGTGATATGGTCAGAGTTAAGTTTTAGAAAAATTTCTTTGGAAACTGAAGGACAGTTGGAGAGAGGCATAAATTGAGCAAGGGAGACCAATAGTTATAAAATTAGACTGAGAAAAAGGTGTTGAGGACCTCAACTAGAATGGTGACTGTAAGTTTAGTAAAGTAAATGTCTATCTGTCTACTGAAAGTATCCACAAGATTTGCCAATTGAATATATTTGATAAGTAGAAATAAGGAGTCAGGGATGACACTGAGGATGAAAAATTAGATGGGATTGGGGGCATGGTGGTGCCCTCAGTTGTAATAGGAAAGTTCAGAAGAGAGAAAGGTTTTTGGGAAAAGATAATGAGTTCTATTTGAACCTCCCAATATTTGTCAAACCTGATGACTATCAGATTGATTGATTCATGTGAGCAAAGATGATGACAGGAAGAATCTAGAAATCATTGCAAAGGATTATGAAGTCTTAAGCAATAAATTTAAGACCTAGGAAGCATAAATGATGTTTCAATCATTATTGTGCTAAGGCAACAGCTACAGAAAGTAAAAACAGAATTGGAAAATGAACAGTTGTTTGAGATGACTGTCTGGAAAAGGGAATTAGATTTCTGGACCATGACTTAAAACAGAGGAGTGAAGAGCTGTTGGCTAGGGATGGAACCTACAAGGCTAGAAATAATTTATATGCTTTGGGTGTTAAAAATCTAATCAAAAGGCTTTAAGCTGAAAAAAAGAAGGGAAAGGCAAAAACTTGCTTACAACAAGTTAGATGCCATAGAAAGTAGTTACAATATAGGAAGAAATCATAGTACAAATGATCAGAAATTCAAGAGACAAAAACCAAGGAAGGAACCAAAAATAAATCCATGGCCTCAGTTGTCTATACATAAATATACAAAGTTTTGGCAATGAACAAACTGAATCAGATTTCCTAATACAAGGAAAGCAAACTAGAAAACACAATTATGACTAAAACTCTGTAAGTGAATTCTTAAGGCAAACTTTAAAAAATAGGTTAGTAAAAGGAGGAAGAAGTATATTTTTATTGTTTATTAAGAAGTTAACTTATGTAGGAAATGCAGCAATCTGAAGGGCTTAACATTGTTTAAAACACAGGTGCCAGTCTCCTGAGTGTGCACAACACTCCTGAATATACCCCAAACCATATTAAAATGCAATTAGAAAATATTTAAGAAAATAAATGAAAAATGCTAAGTCAATATTAAGCCCACAAGAATCTTTATGAGTAGATTAAGGGGCCCCATTTTAATTTGATTTTGATATCAATGATACAAAATATTTGTGGGAAGAATAATGATTTTAGCTTGAAAATGACACAAGGAATAGAGGTAAAGTAGGGAGATAGAATTTAAGTGGCCTCATTGCATTAAATTGATGAGGGTTGGGTGAATTACCTCTCAAAACCATATAACAATAGGTTGATGTGACTGCAGTGCCTCTGTCAGTCATCTTTACAACATAAGATATCTCATTAGTGTTTTAAAAATGACAAAAGTTCTGATTTTCAAAAAAAAAGATTGAGTGAAAATTTGCGAACTATGGCAAAGTTAATTTGACTCCAGCTACTGGCAACATTCTAGAGTTCATTGTCAAAAGTATGGCTACTGAACATCTACAAAACTAAGAGTCACAAAGATTTATTATGTCTTCATCAGGAATAGGCAAATTATATCCACTCCCTGGGCCTAAGGGTCCTCATCTATATTAAGAGGGGGTTGGTCTGGATAACCATCTGACGTTTCTCACACCTCTGAATGTATGATGATAACCTTGTCTATAGGGCAGATAGGTGACCCAATGGATGGATTGTTGGGTCTGGAGTCAGTAAGATTCCTCTTTGTTATGGGAATGGGAATCTGAAGATCTTCCCTGTCCATGGGCCCTTTGATAGGCTTAAGTGACTCTGAGAACCTTTCCTGATTTGAAAATATTCTCTGCCCCCAATAGGCTGAATGTCGTCACATGGAGCCTGTGATGGGAGTCTTATTTTTCAGGAATGCCCACACCTTGTTACTTTGTGATTGGGCAGTGGGTCAAGAGGGTTGTGACATTCTCTGACCTAGGAGAAAGCTATATATACCCTGAAGTGAGGTTATGCTTTGGGATTGACTTTGGGAAGAGTTGTGTGATTTGACCAGATGAGATTCTGGGCAGTCGTTGAGCCCACTGGCTTTGAAAACCCAGATGCTGGTGCTTCCCTCTCTGGTAACTAACAAGGTATGGATATAATGGTCAGACAACTGGAAGCCCTGTTGGATGAATTGTTATTTTCTGTTGTAACTTCCGTTTGTATTCTCTGAAGTTCAGAGTGCTGACTTTGTAAATGAACTAGGTAAATGATATATGTTTGATTAAAGTAAGATTGTTAAACTATTTTGAGTTGCTTTCCTTTAGAAAAGCAGATCTACGAACCTCTGCTAGCAGCCATCCTGGGTATGCTAAGGTGCTTGCTGCTACACTCTTCTTGAGTTCAAATCTGGTTTCAGACATTTCCTTGCTGTATGACCCTGGCAAGTCACTTAATCTTGTTTATCTCAGTTTCTTCTTCTTTAAAATGAGCTGAGAGGAAGAAATGGCAAACCACTCCAGTATCTTTGCCAAAAAAAAACAAACAAAAACAAAACAAAAAACTCAAATGGTGACATGAGGAGTTGGACATGAATAAGCAACGAACATTGTCTATAATCATGCTAGATTAACCTTGTTTCCATTTTTGACAGTGTTTCTATACATGTAGATCAGAAAGAGCACACACACATGCATACAATACATATATACACACCTACAAACACATATAATTTATACATATATATTATATATGTGTACAATATTGTTCATATATATACATACACCCATACATGTATGTGTGTATAAAGATTTCAAGTGTTTTTTAAGATTTTAGGAAAGTATTTGATAGAATAACTTTAATTGTTCTTGGGCATGGTAAGGAAGATTCAAAACTGGTCTTTAAAATATTAAAAATAATTCAAAACTAGTATTTAATTTAATTTAGTATTTGATGTAAACCTGGAAGAAGGATTCTATTGCAGGGTACTTTGCTGGTTTATATTTTTATCAGTGACTTTGGTAAAGGAATGGATGATATGTTGATCAAATTTGAAAATCACAAAAAGATTGGAGTGTAAGTTAATGCACTGAATAAGAGATTCATGGTCCAAAAAAATCTTGACAAGCTAGACCAATTTTCATCTAATAAGGTGCTACTTAATAGTAAGAAATATACTCTTGGATCCAAAAAAAGAGATATCTTTATGAGTACAGTATGGGTCAGGAATGGCTGGACAATGGACTTCAAACTCAATATTCATCAACAGTTGATAAAGTAGCCAATAAACTTAAAGAAACATTAGTCCAGAATGGTATAGTGTACAGATTGTATAGCCCTACTATACACGTATGTCACATCCAGAAGTGTTATATTCACATCTATGAATCATATTTGAGAAATAACATTAGTTGGAGAATGCCCAGAGGAAGTTGCCTAAGATGGTGAATGGATTCAAAATCATGCCATTTGATGATTGATTAAAGACACTACAACTAGAGAGTGTTGGATAGAGTGCTAGGCTTGGAGCTAGGAAGACTAATTGTAGGGTCTGGAATTCTCCTGGCTTGGGAACCCTGTACCTCCCCCAAAGGTATTCTTTTGATAACAAAGGAAGAGGCCAAGAATCTCCAGATTGATACTAGGTAGTAGTTTAATAAATCACTATGAATACTTACAAAACAGTGGCAATCTTTAGTCAGGGGTGGCTGTCAAACAGTTCAGCAGATCCCCACTAAAGAACCCTTAAAATCTCCATGGAAATTATAGAAAATAGACAAAGGGAGAAGTGCATCACTACTGATTGGTGGATAATTTTTGGTTTTCTGCTTAGTAATGAACTTGCTCATTAAACCAATGTTATGCCCAAACATAACATTGTATATTGATCATGTACTGGTCACATATGGGTCATGATATTCGTGTTCTGATTTTATAAAGGGGGTTAACATGAAATAACAAACAGCAGTGACAAAGCAAGACAGTGTGAAATTGATGAAGGCAGAAAGGGCTGTTGAAATGTCTGAACCCACATAGATGCCAAAGACATAAAGAAGAAAAATAGTTTGCTATTTTTAATGTCATATATTGACCAAATATTTTTCTACTTTTAGAGCTGTTTCCTCATTCTTCTAATGCTTATTTTCATGTAAATCTGATGTATTAGATTTCTTTATTTCAGCCCAAAATGCAACCCAAATCTCACTGTAGACCACAGAACTTCATGTGGTTTTGTTAACATAGGACCTTGGCCACAAATACTGACTCAAATTTCAACTTGACTCCTTGAAGAGAAGAACTAAGTCTGTAGACAATTGAGTTTTCCAAGGCTTTGATTGCAACTAGATGCTTATGGAGTCAAACATCCATATGGTATTATCCCTTGTTTGTTAGAATAGTCATAGAAAGACCGGGATCCATATCTCCTGGATAAAGATGTAAATGTGTTAGTGATGGTTGAATAGAGGAAGCCCCTGAACAGGGCAGCAGAATCATATTTCATTATATCTGGAAAGGGCCATCAAAATGATCTAGCCTGACCCATTTATTTTTAAATATGCAGAAACTAAGTCACAGAGAAACTGAGTGATGTCATGGAAGAGCTTGGAATACACTTTTTTTTTTTTATTTGGTCTATTGCTTTTAAAATTACAACATCTTTCCCTCTCAGGAATAGGGAAAGACAATCTGGGTTAAACTGACAGAGAACTCTGTTGACCTCTTTAATAAAGAACACATAATTCTGAAATAAGCAGTGGAAATTGCTGATGCAGATACATTGTAGTAACTTCTGAAGGAACCACCCACAACGGGAAACAAGAATCCAGAATAGTCAGTGAAGGCTAGCAAATCTCATTCCATCCAAGTAGAAATAAAAGGCCTAGATTGTATGAGCCCTGAATTCTATGGCCCCAAACATATTGCTCTAATTTTGTTCAGCAGTGTGCAATTCCCAATGTAAATGCATTTTGGGTACAAATCACTCTGTCCTAAGATGCTTGATTATAATTATAAAATAACGGGTGTCTGAATGACTGCAAGTGTTTCTGGGAATGACAATAAGGGTATAGAAAAGAGATGATGTTTACATGGTAAGCACTTTGTTGAATATTAAACCCAAGTTTTGAGGAGAAAGGCTTGTGTTGTACTACTAACAAACTCACTCAATAGACAATTAAATCTTAGCCAACCCCTTTGCCAACCTTTCTTCCTTTCCAGGCAAATGCAATATTCCAACTTGCATGTAATGACTTGGCCAGACCTGTCCTCAAATAACCTCCACTGAAATCTTATTCAATGTCAGCACCAGGTAATTGCTACAGTGAAAGCAATCCACAGGCCTTGATCTTTTGCCTTTGAACTTCATTTCCTGAATCATCAGCACCCATTGCCTGATATACACAGAATTGAGAGTTATAGAAGGTTAGAGCTGGAAGGAACCTTACAGCAAAGTATATTATAGCTTAAAGGGAACTTTGCATATAAAATATGAGCAGGAAGAGTGTTTAGGAACTATAATGTAAGACCTAGAAAGGTGCTTTGGCTATACAAAGCTAAAGCTGGACAGTTCCTCAGGACATAGTAAGCCAGAGCTGGAAGGGACCTTATATCATGGAATATCACAGCTGAACAGGGTTTTAGATTACAGGATGTCATATCTGGAATAAGATTTAGAACGAACAATGTCACATTTGGAAGGAGTCTAAGGACATTATATTACAGTTAAAAGGAATAAGGAGAGAGAAGGTCAGAGCTGGAAAGGCCCTTAACACATTGGCTATAACAGCTCATAAAGTCCCTTCTCCTCATGCACAGATGAGGAAACTCGTCCATAAAACATAAAAGTGAAGTGACTTTCCAATGGTTTCACAGAGTAAAATGGGATTAGAATGTAGGTGCCCTGACTTCTTTACATTTGATATTTCTCAAGTGAATGAGGACAGAGCAGAGGTCAATGCAAAGTTCATAGCTCCAACTGTGATTGTAAATATGTTGGCATAGTTCTCAATCACAAATTATAACAGACCCTTTATATAGAAGACAGAAACAAAACATCATTCAGACACCAGAAAACCAAACCCTAAAACCAGGAAACCAAATCCATCATAGCAGCATAAAAGTTAATATACCACAATGCAGCAGAGAGCCACACCATCCTTTAGCCTTCACATAACCAACACTCACAAGTCTAGCTATCTGCATGGGTGCTTCCTCTCTTCCCACCATCTCTAACTGCTCTGACTCCCAGCTTACTGTGGGCTCTACTCCATCCTTCAGCAAACTCCTCCTACCACAGGCTCCATGTGATTACATTCAGCCTATTAAGGGGCAGGAAAGATCTTCCAATTCTCATTACCATTACAAGGCTCTAGACTATAGAGGCACAATGGAACAAGCCCTGTAATGATTTAAGATCTGTTATACATGCATATGTACTTTTCTTACACATTGTACTGTGTACACACAAACATGTATGTGCCAATGGGCATATGTATAAATACATGTGTGTGCGCCTGTAAACACATATCTGATACCTTGGGCTATACTGTCTCCAGCCATTACTTTCAGTCATCCATCTTATTTTCTCACAGAGAGAGACTGACCCAGGGAAAATTAGTATTCATCCATTCAAAATCGTCTCCTCTGTCTAAGGTTCTGTGCAAGGTAGACATTGGGGGCAGTATAACGACAGTTCCTGACTCCGAAGAGTTTACAATATGATAAATTATAAGATTGTTAAAACTAGATTTTGATAAGAGAGTGGGAAGAAGTCAAGAAATTGTAACAGAAGGTGTTTCTCAGTAATATATTTGGATCTCTATCTATATGTACCAGCTGATGGATAATGCACATTCAAGGGCTCACATTCAGTGGTAAAGTAAAGCCCTTCAGTTCTCTCACTTTATGACTGATTATAAATCCACAGAAATATATGTACGTGTTTGGATTATGTGCACACCACATATACATATACACCTCCAAAATACCTTCTAATGTGATCATTTCTTTCTCTGTCTTTGAATCCTTGTGCTTACAGTTTTATAATTTACCATGTTGAGGTCAGACACTACATCTTATTCTTCTTTATATCTTCCCTGATGCCTACCTAGCACAGGGCCACAATTTATATAGCAGGTTCAGTGACAAATAGAAGGTTGAATATGTGAATGCTGGTTAGCCTACATCAAACTCTGCTCTCTAGGAGAATGCAGTGGGAGGAGGATGGAGAGGAGAAGAATCCCTTAGCAAATGCAATGGTTATTGTGCTGGTTATTAGCCATAATTAAGAAACCTGGAGTTTTCTGGAAAGCCTGGGTTTGTAAATGGAAGAAAACAATAATAATGTCAATGTCTTGATTCTTAAGAGAAGTCTAACTTAGACTATTTGTCTCCTTGTTGGAAATAGTAGAGGATGTTAGCTAGTTTTAAATTAAAAACATCATTGGTCAGGTCCAAGTCTACTGTATGCTGGGGCCCTTGCTAACATACTTGTCTCAAATTCCAAAGTGATTTTTTTCACAAAGTTATTTTCCTAATCACAAGGTCAAATCATGTCCCTCTCCTATTCAGTAGACTCCACTGACTCTCTACTAATAGGATCGAATAAAAAGAATTTTGACATTTTAAGTTATTCATATCCTGTCCTTTCCCTACCTTTCCTGACTGCTCACACTGTATTTCCTTTCCATTTCTCACACTCTATATTCTATTTCCTGCTGCATGTCTATAAGGATCTCCCTCCTTATTTCTGCCTCTTAGTTTCCCTGGCTTCCTTCAAGACTCAGTTCATATCCTATTTTGTGGCAGAAAGATTTACTAATTCCCTCCCTCCACTCTCCTGCACACCCACCCATGCTTCTAGTTAGTGTATTCCCTCTTGCTTGATAATACCTTCTACTTACTCTGCATATATCTCTTACTTCTATAGGACATATAAAGATTTGCATATACGTAAATATATACCATTTATATATGCCATTTATTTTCATGTTTTTCCTCCATTAGATATGTTCTTCTTGGGGGCAAGAAGGGTTTTCCCCTTCCTCTGTAACCCCTGGACTTAGCACAGTGTGTGGCACATAGTAAATGTTTAGTAAATTCATGTTGACTATTTGCCTGACTGATTAAAATTAGCATCAATTTTAGGATTAGTACCAAATGTAGCATTAATATATAGTTCTAGGTTTGCAAAGTGCTTTACAAATATGCCATTTGAGCCTTAAGACAATTCTTCAAGGTATGTATGCCACTTAATAGATCAAGAAATTGAGGCTGGGGGCGGCTAGGTGGCACAGTGAATAGAGTACCAGCCCTGGCGTCAGGAGGACCTGAGTTCAAATCTGGCCTCAGACACTTAACACTTACTAGCCATGTGACCTTGGGCAAGTCACTTAACCCCAATTGCCCTGCCTTCCCCCTCCAAAAAGCAAAAAGCCCCAAAACACACACAGAAAAAGACAAACAACAACCACAAAAACCCCAAACCAAAAACCAAAACCAAAAACCAAACAAAATGAAATTGAAGCTGAGCACTGAAGTTACTTGCCCAAGGTCACATAGGTAGTGACTGTCTGAGGCAGAATTTGAACTTGGGTTTTTCTGACTTCAATTATAACTATTTGTCTACCGCAATCACCTAGCTGACTAAGCTTGTGAGAGAACACTCAGAATCTATGGAAGAAGAGTAACAGCTAGTTAGACATTACAGCAGCCACCTGAGATTTCCAGGGCAGGGGGAAGGTCAGGGATCTTACCCCCTGGCAAGTAAAGGATGATTTTCAGCACTATCACTCTCAGACAATTATATACCTGAGCAGGAAGTAGAAATATATGTCATTGACTAATAATCCACCCTAGCCAGCATATGAATATAGGAGAACCTAGTGTTTATACCTCAAGTGATGGAAAGGAACAACTATCTCAAAATCCCCAGCTTGAATTCAATCTCTGAACACTGATTAAGGAGTTGTGTCCTTGGGGAAGTCATTTTCCCAGTCTGGGCCTCTTTTTCCTCATCTGTAAAATGTGAATAATATCCACGGTCCCTTGTATAATTATGCTTCTTTCTATAGCTCTGTTTGTATTACATAGAGGTATAAAGATTCAAATTTTTAGTGCATTATATTGTCAGGTATATATTCTGTAGAAAACCTACTTGTATTTTTTTCCTTTTCTTTTATAAGAAATTATAATTTATTTTTCTTTCAATAAAAAAGTTTCCTTTTTCTATTAAAAATGGAAACCAATCAAATGATATTGCCTTTGAAACACGGTGTCTGTGTGACCCTGGACAAATCAAATCATGTAGGCTTTCAATGCTCTAGGCAACTCTTTAAGACTATAGGTTGCAAAGAAGGTGTTCACTTGCTTTGTGAAAAGGAATTTCCCCTAACAATGAAATCACAGGTCCAGTCTGTATCCCTTATCCAAGTAGCTGTTTCTCCTTAGGCAAGTCACTTACACTCTGAGACTCTTTCCTGAAGGAGTAAGACTATGATCTCCCAGGTCTCTTGAGTTCTATGTTTCTCCAAATAGATTCTTCCTCCTCCCCTTTACCCTTCTACCTTTAATTTTCAAAAGAGTAATTACAAATTAAATTATTAAATATACAATTGAATATGAATTTAAAATTTCAAAAATAATTTTAAAAGCTGAGATCAATGCATTATTGGGAGAAATGATCTCAAAAATCTTCTACCTACTACACTGCATCCACCTCTATCCATAATCCTGGACACAACTAATATGTTTAAAGACATGAATTTGAGGTTTTTCTATATTGCTCCCTTTTATATCTCATGGACATCTGTGGAATGAACTTATTAAAGCAGGAAAACAGACTAAAATCACAAGATGAACAAAAATTTAACTATATTTAGAGAATCATAAGATCCCAGGATATTAAATTGGAAGGGATTGTGGAATACATCTAGTCTAATTCCCCCTCCTCCATTTTACAAATGAGGGAACCAAGGCCCAGGGAGACTAAATAACTTGACCTGGGTCAATTGCACAGATATTAAGTGTCATAGATAGGATTCAAGCCCAGGTTTTCCTGAATTGAAGTCTAGTTCTCTGTTCATTATAACACACTGTCTCTCATATGGTAAATTAATGTCAGAGATAGGGGCTGGGGGACTTAGACTTTTTAACTTCTAGTCAATTCTCTCTCCCCTACCCCACAATGTCACATCATGTAATAGAGAGAGGTAACAATAACAATAACAACCGCAATAAGAATAATTTGCATTCACATACCAGCTTTTGCTTTGCAAATCACTCTGTAGACATGATTCCATTTGAAGAAACCATCACAACATTGAGACAGGTCTTACAAGTATTTTTAGCTCCTGTATTGCAAATAAGGAAATAAGCTTCTGAGAAGTTATATGAATACCTATGTCACAATCCTAGCAACTGTCAGATATGCTTAAGCACAGGTCTTCCCAACTCCCAAGTCCAGCACTCTTTCCATTACGGCTTTGGTGCGTGGCACTGTAGAACACAAACTTTATTTATGCATTAATTTACTTATTCACTCATTCGCTTCCTCATCCATTCATTTATCCATCAATTTGTTTATTGATTATTTTTGATACCAGATCTTTCTCTTCCCCAGGTTAGAAGTATAGAGGACACTCATAGTCAAGATCCCACTGCTGATAAGCATAGGACATTTGGCCCACTCTATTTTCTATCTGGGACGATTTGTACCTCCTTAGGCATTCTTTTTCCTGCCCTATTCCCTATGCCATGGTGGTTTGTCTACTTGATGGTTTGTCATATTGGTTCAGGTCTTTGTTTGGATAACTGATTGCCTTAGAAGTTCAAAATTCACATGCTCAAGAGGTCAACCAGTTTCAACACACACAATTTCAGAATAGAAAATGTGAGTTCAAATATTAGCTTTGTCACTTAAAACCTTTTGAATAACCCATTTCACTTCTGTAAAATTGTTTCCTGCCCTGTAAAATGAGGAGGTTGAGCTAGATCAGAGCTTCTTAGCGTTTTTTTTTTTTTTTCAGTGTGATGAACCCTTTGGGCAGTCTGGTGAAGCCTATAGACCTCTTCTCAGAACAATGTTTTTAAATGCATAAAATAAAATACATAGGATTACAAAGGAAATCAATAATGTTTAAATGCAGTTTCCAGACAAGAAAACTAAAATTAGGTGTGATCTAGTGATGGGTCTAGTAATTTGAAGTAGTGACAAGCATAAATGATATTTTGAGATAAATGCAATAAGTATATATATATATATATATATATATATATATATATATATATATATATGTGTGTGTGTGTGTGTTTGTGTGTGTGCGTGTGTGTACATTATATATATAATATCTATGACAAAGTTCTAGAGATATTACTAATTCTCCTATGGTTTGTAACATGTTGCAGCAAGCACCCCAGCGTCCCCAGGGTGGCTGCCAACACAGTGTCTTAGATCTGGTCTTCTAAAAGAAAGCAACTCAAAATGGCTTAACAATCTTGCTTTAATCAATCAAATATATCATTTACCTAGTTCAGGGGGAAAAGGTCAGCATCCCAAACTTCAGAGTATACAGCCAGAAACATTTCAAGCAGACAGGACTCCAACTGTCCAACCATCACATCCATACCAAATCACAGGTACCAGAGAGAGAAGCATCAACATCTGGGTTCTTCAAAGCCCGGTGGCTCTCAATGACTGCCCAGAGTCTCATCTGGTCAAATCACACAACATTTTTCAAAGTGAGCCCCAAAGCAAAGCCTCACATCAGGGATTATATAGCCTTCTCCAGGCTCAGAGAATGTAACAACCCTCTTGACCCACTGCCCAATCACAAAATATCTCTTGAAAAACAAGCCTCCCACCACAGGCTCCAGGTGCACTTAAGCCTAGGGGCAGGGAAGATCTTAAAAATTTACATTCCCATTACATTCAGCCCCAAGATCTTTCATGCCCATAGCATAGTCAATTTACATTTGAATTAGCACTAAACATCTCTTAGGTCACATTTGCAAGATACATAACTAAAGTTACCATAGTGACCACAGGGCCTTAAACAAATACAAAGTACATTCAGGTGCATCTTGTCAATCCAAAACAAAAATGTCCAAATAAAGTTCTAGTTCCCCTCACACTGCTCCAGACCTTGCTTCCAAGTCCTGAGGGGCAGCTGGGCAACAAAACCAACAGGGTGGGGTGCTTGGGGGTCCATGGCCCTTCACCGCACCCACCATAGTCACAGGTCCATCCTCCCCCTGGGTCCCAAACTGTGGGATGCAGGAAGAAAATACTCCTGCCTTGCTGCACAGTCCTTATCTTGCCAGGTGGCTGAATTCTGAACTCCTGGGCTCCTTCTCCTCCCGCAAGCGGCAGCAGCTCCTGGCTTCTGCCATAGTTCAGATGCAGGCAGCTCATCGTTCCTGCTCTCAGGTCAGCAAAGTCAGCATGCAGGCTGTTCTTCTCTCCACAGAGTCACAGCTACCACAACTGGGAAACAAACAATTATCCCAGCCCCCATACTTTCCTTTTACTTTGCAGATCCTGTTCGTGACACCATTTGTAGCAGCAAGCACCCCAGCATCCCTAAGGTGGCTGCCAACACAGGCTCCCAGATCTGCCCCTCCAAAGGAAAGCAACTCAAAATGGGTCAACAATCCTGCTCCAATCAATCAAGCACATCATCCACTCAGTTCAGGGAAAAAAGGTCAGCACCCCAAACTTCAGAGTATACAGACAGAAACATTTCAAGCAGACAGGCCTCCAACTGTCCAACCATTACATCTATACCAAATCACAGTTACCAGAGAGGCAAGCATCAATATCTGGGTTTTTCAAAGCCGGGGGGCTCTCAGTGGCTGCCCAGAGTCTCATCTGGTCAAATCACACAACACTTCTCAAAGTGAGCCCCAAAGCAAAGCCTCACATCAGGGATTATATAGCCTTCTCCAGGCTCAGAGAATGTAACAACCCTCTTAACCCACTGCCCAATCACATAGTAGCTCTTGAAAAACAAGCCTCCCACCACAGGGTCCAGGTGCACTTAAGCCTAGTGGCAGGGAAGATCTTAAAAATTTACATTCCCATTACAACATATTCATAACTGAAAGAAATGTTAAATTTCAGCTAGTGCTTAGTGAAAATTAATTTATAACCATTTTTTTCCATGCAAATTAATGGACCTTTTGAAACTTGACCATGGTTGGGTGTATATGGGTTCCAGTTTAAGGAACCTTAGGCTATGTGATCTCAAAGATATCTTCTAGTTATCAATCCTATGATAATATGAATTTAAATATTATATGCCCTTGGCATTTCAGGAAATGGAGGTTCAACCCTAAGAAGATCATCTTCTAGCCACAATTCTGTGAAACCACCCTCCATTTGATCTGATTTTGCCATCAAAGGGGGACAGTCCTTTGTATTTTTCTCTCTCACTGTTCAGTCTGGGGTTAACTGTAGAATTTCTTCCTGAAACTCCAGGACATCTGGTGATCCAAGTCAGCACTTTCAAAGAGGATTTATTTGAGTGGTGTAGGACACTGTCAGAATCTTTCCTGGGACCCTTCTTTTACTGCTATATTTTTAATCTAAAGATTGGCACTCAGGAGTTCTGGGCCTTAGCTATGAAACTGAGTTCTCAGAAGCAGTTGCACATTTCAGCAGTGGTAAACACTGGCCACAGAGGCTTCCTACCTGAAATAAGGGCAGGGGCAAGCCTCTGGCTACAGATAAATCCCCATGTGCCATTTTTGAAAATAATCCTTCATTGTCTTCACTGCCCTCACTTTCTTTGCATCCAGCCTAGGGAAAGTAGTCTGCCTCAGAAAAATGGCTCAGCATCCCTTAGCACTGATTAACCAGGACTGGAATAGTGTTGGATTGCTAATTATTTCTTGTGTGGCCATAGTCAAGGCCTTCTGGACCTCCACACTAGTAAGAGAAAGAGAGAGACAGAGAGACAGAGAAAGAGAGAGAAACAGAGATAGAGACAGAGAGAGAAAGAGAAAGAGAGACAGAGAGAAAGAGAGACAGAGACAGACAGACAGAAAGACAGGGAGAGACAAAGGACAGAGACAGAGAGACACACACACAGACAGAGGTAAAGAGAGAGGAGACAGAGACAGAGACACAACGAGAGTGACAAAGACAGAGAAAGACAGACACACAAACAGAGTGAGAGACATACACAGAAACACGGAGAAAGAGGTGTAGAGTGGTTGATCATATACCTGGAAGCAACTGCAAAAATCATCTAGGCTCACTCCCCATTTCATGGATGAAGAAACTGAGACCTTAGAAATTAAGTGGCTAACCGAAAGTCATGTAGGTAGTAGCTGCAAGAGTCAGGATTCCATTCCAGGTGCCTTGACTCCAAATCCAGCAATTGTCTCCTATGTTAATCTCTAAAGTCCCTTGTAATATCAAATCCTTTAATGCTATGACAATTTGTTCCCAAAAAATGATTTATGAAATTGACCAAAAAATTTCACGAGTCAATAAATGATAATTCCTTACATTCATATTATAGATAATAGAATGTTTGTTTTAGGAGGGGCTTTAAAACATAAGATTTAGAGCTTGAAGGAATCTTTGTATATGTAATACTAGAACATAAAAGTTAGGGGTTACTTGGGACCTTATATATAGACTACAAGAACATGAAGAAACCTTAGAAATCAATCTTAGAACATCACTGTCCCCATTCACCTTTTCATTCCACTTTTCCCATATGTGATATGAATGGGCCTAATTGGCCACATGTGTAGCAGTGGGCTGAAGGGCAATTTTCCTCACTCTCCTTGTCATTCTCAATTTTTTCATGAACCCACTGAAATGGTTTATCATACACTCATGTATTTTGTCATGTAGTATTATTGGAAGGACCACTAGATTAGAAATAAGACCTAGGTTCTTTTCTGCTACTCTCAAATGTAAGATCATAGTGAGTAAATTATTTCAGTGTTTTGAGCCTGTTTCCTCCCCTCTAAAATGGGGATAATCCTTCTAACAGCTACCTCATGGGTAGTTATGAGGACTCAATGAATTTTTCCTCTGCAAAATCAGGGTGTTGGACAAGATGACCTTTAAAGTCCTTTCCAGCTCTGAGCAATATGATGCTAAGAAATGAAACAGCATGTCTAGCGAGGCATGACTAAACATTTTAGATTATAATTGAATAATTCAGAGAGGTAAGTAGGTTATGGTTTGTCATTTTTTCTACAACCCTTATAGCAGAAGTGCCTTGATGACACAAAAAAAAACCAAGGTAGACTTTGGAAGAGGCCTCATTTCTCTAGCTTACTACTTCATTGCTCTACTTTCTGACAATATCCAATGTGTTATAACAACCTTCTCTTGCAAATTCACGGTACACAGTGACCTCTAAGTAATTAGAAAAGTTTATTTTAAATATCGATAAAAGTAAATAAGTTTTCAACAAAGTTCAGAAAATTAAAAAAAAGACACCTCTCTATGATTTGCGTAACCTGCTCCCATCTACTGAGTATCTACTGACTCCTTAGTACAGGACTCCTAATTAGGATCTCTGCAGGCCATCAAGGAGTACACATTGTCACTTTTAAAGGTTATTATAATTCAGAATTTCTTAATTTACAGTCTATTGGAAAGATTTCATGGAGTCCACACACACACTTACATATGCACCTGTATGTATACATACACACATACATGTATATACATAGACATTTATATTTGTATAGATATATACATGTATATCTTTAGTTTCATTAACCTCTAAAATGTAATTTTCTTTAAATTATGAATTTTTTAAAATTCTTTTGAGATTGTATCCACAGGTGTAATGTAATGCCAAGCAAAGGCAATTTCCCAAGGTTCAGAATACCAGCATAGGTGCTCTCCATTTTATTCAGTGACCAACCAAGAACAGAGAAGATCAAAACATGACATCATTCCAAATACAGCATTTACTAAATGTGATTAAATAATCTCCAAGGACTACCCCACCCCAGGACCTTCCAATCATTCAATCAATTACAAAGTTCCTGGTCTAAATACTTCTCCACCCCTAGGCTATACCTTCATTTAGTCCACCACAAAGCCCCTCTTCTCAAATGGAGATTAGTTTCCAAACATAAGTAAAGTACCTTCATTTGTCAATCACAGAGCACCAAAAGGTCAAAAGTTCCCCACCCCTGGATCTCAATTGAATCTACCCCAGAGTTACATCAAGTTTAAACACAGCACTTAATACCCAAATGGAGGTCTTTTCTTCATCTTGACAGGAGGCAAGTTCTCAGCAATCTTAGTTCCTGGGGAGACAAGGCTTAACAAGGCCACAAGATACATTGCCAGTCTCTTCATTAATTCATCCTCTGTCTGTAGAACAGTCCTAGAACCCCTGAAAACATTAGCAAAACCCTCTCCTAGGATTTCTGTAAACATACAACAAGAAAATCCTTCTTCAGGGCTTCTGAACCAACAGAAAGGCTCCCAGACCCCTGCAACAACAGCACTGTCCTTCACCAGTGGACAGTATTCACTCTCTGTCTGCAGGACAGTCTCAGGGCTTCTTAGCCAACAGCCAGGTTCCAGGACTTCTTCAACAAAAGGACTGTCTTTCACCAGTGGACAAATCTGGCAAAACAACATCAAAACAGACAAAGTACCAGCAAAACAGCCATGTCTCCTCAGTCCTTGGCAGCTCAGGGGGCAGGTCTCAAAAGTCCAGGGCAATTCAAAGCTGCCACCAGCAATTCTCTTAGTCTCTCTCTCTCCATGAGGTACTCCTTCCAAAAAGTCCTTCTGCCTCTCTCTTGTCTCTCCAAATCTATGTCACCAGCTCCTCCCAGTTCAGGACTTTCTTTTCACATCAACAAGTCCATCCCACAGGTGGGATTAACAAGCTCTGAGTTTTAACACAATCAATTTGAAAACCAAGCCCAATACAGGGGAATCTCCACATTCCATTACTATCACAACAGGCTTCACCAGACTTCCAAAGAGGTCCATGACACCCACAAAAAGTTTAAGAAGCTCTGTTCTAACTTGTCTGTAGTAGCTCTTCATGTTGCCTGCAGGTCTCCAAAACTCCCAGCAGGGGACAGTGGTTGCCCCTCCTCATATTTACCTGAAGCTCAGGGACAAATTCCACTATGTGTGTGTGTGTGTGTGTGTGTGTGTGTGTGTGTGACTTTCTGAATCTAGCCCTAGGTAGGACTAGTCTAGGGAAATGGCCCTGAATCTTATAAATTGCACCATACCTCTTGCCGTCCTTTCACTTCAACAAGGTATGTTTTTTTGTTTTATTTTCCTCATATATCTGGGGTTTCATTTCTCAAAGGTAAGAGATAAGGAGGAAGTAAAATTCACACTATTTCCCGCCCCCTACCCCAGAATTTTCACAGGCAACAGGGGAAAGGGCTGGAGTGGGAGGAGGGAATTCCATTCATTGCTATTAAGTAAAAGTAAAGCTTCCAGAATATAAGTGACTTACCTAGCATCATACAGTAATTAAGGGGGTAAAGCCCAGGTATCAACATTCTAGAATCAGTTCTTGTTCATAACTTGAGAGTTTCCTGAAAGTCATGATACTGGTTTTAGAGACTCTCTCATGACACATAAGGCACTGGTATACTTTAGGAAACTTCTTCCTTCTCTGGCTTATTTACCCATTTTTATCTATACAGTATATTTCAAAAGGACCTATATGAAACATTTCTGAAAATTCTAGTACACCCTAGTCAAAGTTAAAGAAAGCCTAGGATATTGCCAACTCAGATTAAGAAATCTGTGCTAAAGTGAAAGTGTGTTTTCTTTAATTGAATATTCAGTTGTGTAATGGGACTGAGTAATTTCCCCGTGCCTTTTTGAGGAAATTGCCTCTTAAAAATTACAGACATAGCAGTTTTGTTTCCTTAGAGCTGACACTACAAATAGGACAAGTTTAGGAGTCAGATTTTCCTATATAGTTCTTGGAATCACAAGTCAGCCCACCAAAATTCAATAACCCAGAGTGCAGAGTCCTCCACTAGGTACTTATGGGGATAGAGAGAAATCAAATTCCCTGCCCCTAAAATGGTTTCCTACAAATCAGTAATGCTGGAAATTGGACAGAGAACAGATTTAAGAACCTTACAAAACAGCGTCCAGAAACATGCAAATGGATTCCAGGAAAATGGGATGCCATGAAAGTAGAATGATTAATCAGAAAGGCTTTCTGGAGTAATGCTCATTATGCTACCCTTCCAGTTGACAAATCTATAAAATGGGGGTAAGACACTGGACCTGTAGCAAGAGAAACTAAGAGAAACTTTGAATTATGTTTCTGCTACTTACAATTTTTTGTGATATGGGGCAATTTATATTTCCTTTCTGGGCTTCAGTTTTCTTACCTGTAAAATAAAGGGGCTGGGTTAGATGTTCTCTGATATTCTTCACAACTAAAACTCCAGTGATTCTGTGGTAATCTTTGTACTAGCTATCTCAAATTGCTGTTGGGTGGAGTATAAACAAACCTTAAATACATTTAGAAATGTAAGCTGGTATCATTTCTGAAAAAATATCTACCATGTGGTTACATCACCTCTGAAATAAAGTCCAAACTCTTTCTAGTATTCAAGGCTCCAAACAATATGATCCTCACCTTATCACTCACCACTCTTATTCATTAACACTACCCTCCAGCTAAAGTATGCTGTTGTTCCTTAAAATGTAGAAGTATTCTTTGGAATTTAGGCAATATTTTTTTTTTCTGGCTCTGTAAAAGGAATATCTGGAATTTTATAAATTCTTATTGTTTTCCAGCCTGCAAAGCCCTGTCCAACTTTCTTTTTCCCACCATTTTTTTTTCAGATTTTCAAAACAATAAATATTTTATGACTCCTTTGAAGTGGATCTAATCTAATCTATTTGTTTTATAGATTAGGAAGCTAAGATCCTGAGAGGGGAAGTGACTTGTCCATGGTTACACTGCTACTTCTGTGGGTGAATCTGTGGTCTCATTGATGGACACCTTCAATGGTGCAGACTACAATCCATCTCCTTATTTTTATCTTATGTGACTTTGGTTCATTTCTTCCTGCATTGCTGCCACAAGGTATGTACTCAGGAGCTGGATGCCTCCTACTAGCACTGTTGATATTGAATTCATGTTATTAGAGTACATAGACTGTGCATTCCTTTTTCTCAATAAACACTTAAACTACTTCATTTTCTAGTTATCAACTCTCTTATTACAATTTCTATGACATATCTCTTTTGGAATTTTTCACAGAGAACACATTTCAACCCATTCATGACCACCACATGCCTCTCCCTTGTTCTTTAAGAAACACACAAATTTATACTCTAAAAATTAAGGTATGCCAAAGATACACAGCAAAGGAGCTAGGATTAAAACCAAGAATCACCTACCCACCAAAACTGAGTATAATGCTTCAGGGGAAAATATAGATATTCAATGAAATAGAGAACTTTCAAGTATTCTTGATGAAAAAAACCAGAGTTGAACAGAAAATTTGACTTTCAAATACAAGAAGCAAGAGAAGCATGAAAAGGTAAACAAGAAAAAGAAATCATAAGGAACTTATTAAAGTTGAACTATTTATATTCCTACATGGAAAAATGATAACTGTAATTCATGACACTTTTCTCAGAATGAGAATAGTTGAAGGGAATATATATGTGTATATACGTATGCATAAATATATACATATGTCTAGGAGGGTGCATGTGTGTATAAATACACATGTGAGTGTGTCTATATGTGTGTACATGTATATATAGAGGGCACAGGATCAGTTGAATAGGAAGGGATAATATCTAAAAAATAAAATTAAGAGGTGAGATAGGAATATAATGAGAGAATGAGAAAAGGAAAGATAGGATAGGGTAAATTATCTCATATAAAAGAGGCAAGAGAAAACTGTTACAATGGAGGGGAAGAGCAGGAAGGTGAAAGAGAAAGGGTCGACCTTACTCTCATTGAATTTGGCTTAAGGAGGGAATACCACACATTCATTTGGGTATCTTACCCTACAGGAAAGTAGGGGGGAAGGAGACAAGAGGGGGGATGATAGAAAAGAGGGCAGATGAAAGGGTAGTTAGAAGCACATATTTTTGAAAAGGGATAGGGTCAATGTAGAAAATAGAATAAGTGCGGAGAGTGGGATAGGATGGAGGGAAATATAATTAGTGTATCACAATATAACTACTATGGAAACATTTTGCATACCTACACATGTACAACCTATATTGAATTGCTTATCTTCTGAGTGAGGGTGGGTGAGGAGCAAAGAAGGGAAAGAATTTGGAAATCAAAAGTTTTAAAAACAAATGTTTAAAAAAAATTGTTTTTTATGTGCAACTGGGATAGAACATATACAGGCACTGGGGTATAGAAATCCATCTTGCCGTACTAGAAAGTTAGAGGAACAGTGGGGGAGGATATAAGAGAGAGCAGATTGGGGAAGAGATATTCAGTAGGCTAGCTATCTTGGGATTTGGAGTAGGGGAAAGACGGGGAGAAAATTTGTAACTCAACATCTTGTGAAAATGAATGTTGAAAACTAAAAATAAATTTTAAAAAATACTGATATTAAAAAGATAAGCTTTTGTTTCAGGGATAAATCTGGTATTGAATGTACCAAATAATTTGAATCTGAGTAATTTCCCAAAATGAATCTAGCCTCTTCTCCTCTTCCTGTTCAGTTCTGGACTCCATTTATTGGATGTGTACATACATGCATACATACAATTGATTATTCCCATTCCCTGCATCTCATCATCTGGGCAATGGGCATCTTTCATCTACTTGTGTTTTTCCTCTGTGGATAGGTAGGTCAAACTCTTTTGAATGATTTTATGGATCATCTTTTTTTTTTTAATTTTTAGTTTACAATATTCAGTTCCACAAGTTTTTGAGGTTCAAATTTTCTCCCCCTCATTCCCTTCCCTCCTTTCCCCTCCAAGACAGCATGCAATCTGAGATAAGTTCTGCATATAACTTCACATTAAACATATTTTCACAATAGTCAAGTTGTAAAGAAGAATTATAACCAATGGAATGAACCATGCAATTAATTTGCTTCAATCTGCATTCAGACTCCATAAATCTTTCTCTGGATGTGGATAGCCTTTTCCTTTTATGGATCATCTTTAGAAAGCATTGTAATATACTAGGGCTTTACACAAAGAACACAACAGCATCTATAAACAAGAATATCTGTAGCAGCAAGCACCCTGGCGTCCCTAGGGTGGCTGCTCACACAGATTCTTGGATCTGCTTTGATAAAGGAAAGCAACTCAAAATGGGTTAACAAGCTTACTTTAATCAGTCAAACATATATCATTTATTTAGTTCAGGGGAAAAAGGTCAGCACCCCGAACTTCAGAATATAGAGACAGAATTATCAAGACAGAAACAGATCAAGTAAACAGATTTCAAACTGTCCAACCATTACATCCATACCAATCAACATCTGGGTTTCAACATCTGGGTTTCAAAGCTGGGGTCTCTGGACAATGGCTAGCCCATAGAAAATCACAGAACACTTCTCAAAGTGAGCCCCAAAACAAAGCTACACATCAGGGCTTATACAGCCTTCTCCTGGCTCAGAGAATGTAACAACCTTATTGACTCACTGGCCAAACAAGAAGTATCTACTGAAAAACAAGCCTCCCACCCCAGGCTCCAGGTGCACTTTAGCCTAGGGGCAGGGAAGATCTTCAAAATTTACATTCCCATTACAATATCTGAAGGATTTAACCACTTACAGGACATATTTTCTATATATTTTTTCTCCACGACAATGGCAAACATCTTTGATTTTAACTATATATCTCCTATACATACTTTGATAAGTGTGTGTGTGTGTGTGTGTGTGTATAAATATATTTCCACAAACGTGGTGGAACAAATGTAGCATTACCTGAATAGAAGTCCCTTCCATTAACTCAAACAAGTGATCAGGCCATGGCCTGAGCATATCTAAAAAGAGTTTATGATAGCTACTTATATTCATATGGCATATCATGGACATAAAATAATCCCTAAACATAATCCCAATCTCATTTGACCCTCACAATAGTCCAATGAAGTAGATAATGATGGTATGAACATTTCCCAATTGTAGATGAGGATGTCAAAGCACAAAGAATGGAAATGACTTTGCCAGAGTCGCACAGCTAGTTCGTGGTACAGTCAGGACTTGTACTCTATTTTCCTGACACCAGAATTATTCCTGATGTCACAGGAGTGAGGGGAGTATGACTGTATGGATCTGGAAAAGAGGTTTCTATTTTCTTTGCTTCTATTTCAAAGTGTAGTGAAGCTCCAGCCTTCATGTCTCAAAACAAAATCTTGCCTTTCCCTGAGACAATATCTAGAATGGTCTCCCATCTTTTCTGCCATTCCCCCATTCCCTCCACCTTCTTCCATCCAAGTGTTTATCTCAGTAGCTCAAGCACTTTGTAAGTACAATGGCAACAGCGGGCAGAATATAATTAAATTTATGTGAAGTTTCCCCAAGTGGGAAAGGCAGTCAGATCCAAGTGCCCACTGTGAGCCAGTCTTGTTTTCCTTTCTTGCATTCTTTTTTTTTTCAATTCCTCATCTCATGTTCATTTTTCCCCTTTCTTAGTTATGATTTTGACAAATACAGGACAGGAGAGAAGATGGGCAGGTAGATAAGACTCACGATCTAGGCCAGTGTTTATGAAAAGAAATTTTTCTCAGGAAAAAAAAAAACCCAAAACTTTAAGTCCTTTGAAGGGCTACAAAATGGAGAGTGGGATTAATGGTAATTCCCTTGTCATCGTTCATGGCAGAAGAGCTGACAAGTCATTCTCTCCCAGATCCCCCTAAACTCACCACAGAATATATTACTGAGATGACAATGGGATAGTGCTGATTAGATTGTAATAAGTGCAGCTCTGAGGTTTCTTTTCCTGTTATCTTGATATGGATCTGGAAGAGGGTTTAGAGATCAGCTAGTATACCTCCTTTCATTTTACAGATAAGGAGGGTAAAGAGAATTACTTATACAAGGTCACATAATGAATCATGGACTAAAAAGTAGAAATTACCTGCCAGGTATCCTTGATTCCAGTTCAGTGTTCTTTCCACTGTGGATATGAAGCTGGTTTAGGGAAGGTTTGGTTGGATAATGGACTACGGAATCAATGTGGATTAAAAAAAATCTAAGTGTCTCCCTAGTCAGGGCTATATACTGCAAATAACACAATAAAGCCCCCTTCCTTTGAATCTTTGCTTATTTTAAAGAATACTATCTCTTCCTTGTCCCTCTGGTCAGTTAAAGTACCATTGGACCATGGAATCTGTTCTCTTTCATCCCAAGCCAGCAGGAGACCACTTGCAATAGGTAACAACAATATTGTACTCATACAGCTCTTGGTACATTTCAAAGTCCTTTCTTGTTCATCATCTCATTAATTCCAGAAGGTTTTTAATTATAAAAGGTATCTGTAGGCTCTCACCCCCTCCTATATCCAAGGCCCCAGGGATACTGAGGAACTTGGGTGATTTATGATATCAGTGCAGATTCATTTCACCATTCTGTGAGACACCCAGGAGAACGGCTTCAGGATGCTCTGAGCACAACTCCACATTGTTGATGTGTACAGGGATCTATATGATATTAAAAACCACTCCTGAACAAAGACAGGTACCCTTCATTCTTCTCTCTACTCTGTCCCTTTTATTCCATTTAGCACCGAAAGCTCCAGTTCTCTCTGCAACAGCTTTAGTGCCAAATTATTTTGCAAAAGTGGAGATATTTAGCTTACTAGTTCATAATCTTAGTTTGTATCAATTGCAAATATATAGAGCCATCATGGTTTACTGGAAAGTTATCTAGGAAGACCTAGGTTCCAATCCTTTCTATAATATATGTGTGAAGGAATTTCTTCAATTGGGAGTTTCCTATACCAGTAAAATTACATATTCAAATTCTATACCTATTCTACTAATCTCTATGGTATACTTAAAGTCTTCCTTATGTATCTTGAATTTCAAACATTCCTATAAACATAGACTTCCAGACAGTTTGGGAATCCTCCTTTTCCACTGTCCCTGACTTGCTTCCCAATGAAAATCTTCCATAGGACTGATTGAAGTATGGGTCCCACCTCAAAATCATATGCCCATCATTCAGCTCCACACTTTCAGAGAGCAGCATATTAACAACTATGAGTTGTGCATAAATAAAATGACATAACTACATGACTGGAATAGCAAGACAGCTGGAGTGTGGCACTGGTAGCCTTGTGGGTTTCCCTGCATTCTCCAAGAGGACCATGAAATCAGGAAGATGATGCAATCAGTTGGATTTAGGCCAGGAAGGGCTGTTCAGTCAATAGCCTCACTTTTTCCTCTGAAACCATTTGGGTCCAGGGTCCTAATATAGATCAGGACTACTGAAGATGGCTCAGGATACAAAGGGAGACCTTAGCCTTTTTAAATTTAGGTCTTTCACTGTTCTCACTTTCACTAAGGCAACACCCATTAGGTAATTAAGGCTATTTAAGAAGTGAGCCAAGGGAGGACCCCTTTAATCCCAAATCAAATCAAATCAAATCAAATCAGACTGGGAGGGGAAGACCCTCAGGGTTTCTGGCCAAAAGAGAAACTCAAACAATAACATTAAATTATGCTTGGGTAAGGACCTATTGTTAGCCAATCAAAGAGAGCCTGAATGTATTAGGTTTAAGACACAGATCTTTAAGGAAAAAATCTAGCCAATAGACCCCAAGCTATCAGGTAGGTTTCAGCCTTCAAAAATTACTCTCTTTTGGGTAGAGCACCTAGGTAAGGGCCATGATATATTAGAATACCTGAAGGATGAAATCTCACATCTTCTCTGGACAATTTATAGAAAGTCTGGAAAGAAGGAATTACAGTCCATGTGAAAGATGAGTAGCCATATTAAAAATTACATATATTTAGATTATCTATAGATATATAGATACAGATCTCAGATAGCATAGATAGATATAATCTGAAGTCTGGTTCACCTATTAGGGAGATGAAGGAGGACCATTGAAATGCTGACTTTCCTGAGGCTAGTTGGCACAGTGAATAGAGCACTGGCCCTGGAGCCAGGAGGACCTGAGTTCAAATCCAGCCTCAGACACTTAACACAAAAACTAGCCATGTGACCTGGGGCAAGCTACTTAAGCCCAATTGCCCTCCAAAAAGCAAAAAACAAACAAACAAAAACAAACAAATAGAAATGTTGGCTCTCTAGCTTAGGAAAGGAACAGCCAAGGATGGAAGATTTATCCTACTCTATTCAGGGTACTAGACTAGAATTATCTATGACATCATCCCAATATCTCTAGTCTGAGAATATGAATTTGGGTTTAGAAAGAAAGTGATTCCCCTATTCACTCTTAAAGAAGTAGTGTAGAATAATCTCTTGGCTTATATGAGATGATCTTTCAAGAAAAGGGGGAGGGATAGGGTAGCCCTTAACTTACACTCACTACCTTAGTCTCTTTCTACCAAACACTAGTTACCCTCCCTCAAAAAAAAAAACCCATAAAATAGTGATTAAACACATTTATCCATCCAAGTAAAGAAGCAAACAGAAAGTGTAATAGTTGTATATTTAGTTTAGACTTTAACACAAATTGCCCAGGCAAATTATATCTTCAGCTGGGAGAAGGATTATATCATAGCTCAAATGGAAGAAGGATCAGTGGAAGACAGAGACAGAGCTAGACACAGAGAGATAAACAGATGGACCAACAGAGAGAGAGACACAGACAGAAACAGAAATAGTAATGAAGACAAAAACAGAAACCAAAATGGATAGAGAAAGAATGATCTCATTTAGTGGAGGTAGTCTCTCAGCATTCCCTGGGATTTCAGGCCACAGAAGTGAAGGAACATTTATCTAACCTGATCTCATTTATGTCCATAGCTAAGGGGGCTGCAGCTTGTCATTCAAAGTTTTTTTCTTTTCTTTTTTTGCTTACTTGAAAATCCTTTCTCCACATTTCACTCCAAAAAATGTCTGGTTTTTGAAAGTCCTTTCCTGGAAATACATAAAATTGTTTTCAAAATTTTCTCCACCAAAGAGTAGTTATGTCTCCTTCTGCATATGCCATGTGCAACACAGAGTTGTTCTTTTGGAAAATCAGTCAAGGTCTGAGCAGAAGCAGGTCCCAGGCTGATGAGAACATCAATCTAGTACATGTGTAGACTCTCCTTAGTACTAAACCTAACTTTGGGGTGGCCAGGTGGCACAGTGACTAAGAGCGCTAGCCCTGGCATTGGGAGACCTGGGATCGGTTCTGGCCTCAGATACTTGGCACCTACACAAAATAACTGGCCATGTAACCTTGAGCAAGTTACTTAACCCCAATTGCTTTAAAAAAAAAGTAATAAACCTGATTCTAAGTCAGAAAGACCTGAGTTTGAATCTTGCTTTAGATGCTTTTTAGCTTCACAAAATGCCTCGGCCTTAGTTTCCTCATCTGTAAACCAGGGATGATAATGGCATGTAACTCCCAGGGTTGTAGTGAGAATCAAATGAGATGATCTATGTAAAGTACTTTTCTTTTTTTAATTTTATGTTAATTTTTAGTTGACAACATTCATTTCCACAAGATTTTGAGTTATGAATTTTCTCCCCATCTTTCCCCTACCCAGCACCCCAAAATAGCAATACCACTGTATATCCCCACCCCCAATCTGCTGTCTTCTATATCCTCTCCCATCCCCCCACTGACTTTCCAGTAGGGAAAGATGGATCTCCATACCCCAGTGCCTGTACATCTTATTTCCCAGTTGCATGTAAAAATAATAATAGTAATATATTTTTTTAAACATTTGATTTTAAACTTTGAATTCCACATTCTTTCCCTTCTGCTTTCCTCATCCACCCTTACTGGGAAGATAAGCAATTCAATAAAGATTGTACATGTGTAGCTACACAAAACATTTCTGTAATAGCTATATTGTGAAAGACAGACTATATTTCCCTCCATCCTATCCCAAACCCCACTTGTTCTATTTTCTACTTTGACCCTGTCCCTTTTCAAAAGTGTGTTCTTCTAACTACCCTCCCCACCAATCTGCCCTCCCTTCTATTATCCCCTATATCCCCTTCCCCCCTACTTTTCTGTAGGGTAAGATATACAATTGAGTGTGTATGTTATTCCCTCCTTAAGCCAAATTCAATAAGAGTAAGGTTGACCCATTCCCTTTTGCCTTCCTGTTCTTCCCCTCCATTGTAGCACTTTTCCCTTGCCTCTTTTATATGCGATAACTTACCTTATTCTGTCTCTCCCTATCTCCTCTCATTATATTCTTCTCTCACCTCTTAATTTTATTTTTTAAATATCATCCCTTCCTATTCAATTGATCCTGTGCCCTCTATGTATACCTGTACACATATATACACACACTCACATATATATTGATATGTACATATACCCTCCTATATAGATATATATGTATGTATACATATATACATATACATACATATACATATACACACACACACATTTATATTCCCTTCAACTATCCCCATACTGAGAAAAGTCTCATGAATTACAATTATTGTTTTTCCATGTAGGAATATAAATAGTTCAACTTTGATAAGTTCCTTATGATTTCTTTTCCCTATTTACCTTCTCGTGCTTCTCTTGCTTCTTGAATTTGAATGTCAAAATTTCTATTCAACTCTGGTATTTTCATAAAGAATTCTTGAAGGTCCTCTATTTCATTGAATGACCATATTTTTCCCTGAAACATTATATTCAGTTTTGCTTGATTTTAATCCTAGCTCCTTTGACCTCTGGAATATCATATTCCAAGCCCTTTGATCCCTTAATGTAAAAGCTGCTAGATCTTGTGTTATCCTGATTGTGTTCCCACAATATTTGAATTGTTTCTTCTTGGCTCCTTGTAATATTTTCTTCTTGATCTGGGATCTCTGGAACCTGGCTATAATATTCCTAGTTTTCTTTTTGGGATCTTTTTCAAGAGGTGATCAGTGAATTCTTTCAATTTCTATTTTGCCCTCTGGTTCTAAAATATCAGGGCAATTTTCCTTGAGAATTTCTTGAAGGATGATTTCTAGGTTCTTTTTTTGATCATGGCTTTCAGGTAGCCCATTAATTTTTAAATTATCTCTCCTGGATCTATTTTCCAGGTCAGTGGTTTTTCCAATGAGATATTTCACATTGCCTTCTATTTTTTCATTTGTTTGGATCTGTTTAATAGTATATTGATTTCTCAGAAAGTCATTCGCTTCCATTTGCTCCAATCTAATTCTGAAGGAATTATTCTCTTTAGTGAGTTTTTAAAATTCTTTTTCCATCTGGTAAATTCAGCTTTTTAAGGTATTCTTCTCCTCATTGGCTTTTTGGGCCTCTTTTGCCATTTGAGTTAGTCTATCTTTATGGTGTTATTTTCTTCAGGCAGGTTGTTGACTCTCTTTTCATGATTTTTTTTCATCATTCTCATTTCTCTTCCCAATTTTTCCTCCACTTCTCTTACTTGGTTTTCAAAATCCTTCTTGAGCTCCTCCATGGCTTGTAAGCAGTTCTTGTTTTTCTTAGAAGCTTTTGGTGCAGGAGTTCTGACTTAGCTGTTTTCTTCCCATTCCATGCTTTGATCCTTTTTGTGCAAAAAAAGGAAATTTCACTGCCGTGCTTGCTTTGCTTCCTTTGCTTGCTCATGTTGCCATTCAATTACTTGACTTTTAAGCTCTTTGTCACAGTAGAACTCTGCTTCCAGAGAGGAGAGCTTTGTCCCAAATCACTGGCATTTTCACAGTTGCCAGAGCTATTAGTTGGGTGACCTCTTTACAGATACCACAAGCTCTGGCTCACTGGTTACACAACCCGGGACTACCACCCAAGACCACCATCCAGATCTTGGCAGGTTAAAGAAAGAGTGATTACCCTCTGAATGGTTGCTTGGTCCCTCTATTATCTGCAGGCCAGGAGCTCTGAAGCAGCCAAGTGGAGGTGGCTGCACATCTTCTGCCACTGCTTCTTGCTCCGGGTGTAGGCACTGGACCATGCCTCCACCCCCTCCCCCCCACCCCCCAGTTCCAACAGAGTTTCACACTGACCTTTTACTTTGTCTTTGGCATGTATGGGTTGATAGTTCTGGAAACTGCCACAGCTACTGGGGATCTACTCTCCTGAAGTCTGCTCCAGCCACTGCTGGTTGGGGCCGCCCTGGGGCTAAAACCCAGGTCTCACGCTGAGCTGGGTTCCACTCACAGCTTGGTGCAATAGACACTTCCTCTCTGCATGCTGGGGTGCTTCAGTGGGAGATTTTTTTCTCTCTGTTACTTTATGGCTTCTGTAGCTCTAAAATTTTTTAGAGTCATATTTTATAGGTATTTGAGGTGGTTATGGGGGAACTTCAGGAGTTTTTCTGCTTTTATGCTGCCATCTTGGCACCTCCCCCCTGTAAAGTACTTTTCAAACCTCAAAATGCTATATAAATATTAAATATTACCATAAAATGTCCACAAGATTTTCATTATTACATATAGTTTCCTCCTCTATATACTATGTCTAAATGTTCACCATTTCTTTTCTTCACACTTTTCCCCCTCCATTTGCACAATATGTTTTTACCATTCTTACCATTTCTCCTGAGACTCCATCATATATATATATATATATATATTCCATAGGGAAGACATTCTGAAGCAGCATTGGTACCAGAGAAAGACCATAGATCATATTTCCTGTGTGACTATGAGGCAGATTGCCATCCTTAATTATGACTTACTTATCCAACTGGGATTATTAAACCTTTCCCCACCTAACTCATAGGGATACTGTGAAGAATTGAAATCTAATGCTGCTTGAGTGCCAAAGGGAGATAGAAAAGGGGAAGGATTCTTTGCCCTAAGTAACTGTCAAGCTGGGATCTTTGAGTTTTCTGTCGTCTCCCATTCTGTGCTTTGCTCTAGACTCTAAAGAAAAGGTAGCTCTTCTATGCAATTTACTCCCAAATCTACATATCTAGTTCTACTAATTAAATCCTTAATCTGATCCCTTCTCATATCCCTCTTCTCCCCTTTAATTTTCAATTTCTCCTTACATACTGTCAGCTTCTTTGGTACCTATAAACATGTTGAGGACTCATTCGCTCATATCCTCACTTCCATCTTCTCAAACTATTATTATTCCTTATTTCTTTGACCGTTCACAAGCAAACTTCTAGTAAAAAGTAATCTACATTCATCAATTCTATTTCCTTACCTAATCACATTTAAATCCTTTGCAGTCAAGTTTCTTAGCCCCACTGCTCAATAGAAACTGCTCTTTCCAAGATGAGAAAGCATCCCAATTGCTTAATCTAATGGCCTTGTTTAAGGTCCTCATTTTTGTTGACCTTTTTATATTTTTATACTTTTGATTCCTTCTCTTCAGGTGCACTGCCCTCCATTCTGTATATGTCCTCCTCCTTTGGGGTTCTACAAGTGGTTTTACTCCTTCTGGCCAGACCATTTCTTCTCTGTCTCCTTTGCTGTGTCATTAATTCCTAATTCTACTTTGACCTTTCTTTTCCCCTATTCCTCTGTCTTCCTTTTCATCTTTCCTTTTCCCTTCCCCTGCACCTGTCCTTTTCCCCCTCCCTTCTCTTAGTCTCTTCTCTTCCACCTTCTCTCCTGCTGAAGTCAGCCAATCCCGTAAAGTCAATTGTTTCTATTCAAAATACTCACAAATCTGCTATACAATCCCATGTCTTTCTTGAGTTTTAGTACTGCCTCACCACCTACCTGCTGGACATCTACACTAGGATGTCCTGCAGGTAAATCTAACTCAATGTAATCAAAACAAAAATTCTTATCTACCCTTCTAAACTCTCACTTCCTCTAACCTTCTCTATTTTTCTTTATGTATTGCTATCCTTCCAGTCACTTGATTTGACAGCAATCATTCTTCCTCTTCTCAAAGAGTTCAGCACTTGGATCACTGCCTTCCTTTTCTCTGCAAGTACTGCCCTTATAATAGAGGATGTCAAGATCTACATTAATGCTCTCTCAAATATTAACCTCTCAATTTCTAAGTCTCTTTCACTCCACCTCAGTCACACTGCTAGTACCATTTGTGAAAACAACCTTGTAATTAATTGCTTTGTACTTATTTATATTTATTCTGTTCATACTAGTGGCTTCCCCTTTAGAATATAAGCTTGTTATAAGATGGGATTTTTTTTTATTCATTGCATCCCCAGTCTTAGCATGGTTCCTGGCATTAAGTAGCCATTTTAGAAATCCTTAAGTTGCCAAATCTTGTCAATTCTTTATCCACAGAATTTTTCATTATCTATCCTATTTTCTTTATTCACATATCCATTATCCTAATCAAAAATCTTATTAGCTCTCATCTGTAATTTTATAGTTTCCTCCTATTTGAATTCTCTGCTTAGTCTCTACCCTCTCTAATTCACCCTTCACTCAAATGTCAAAATAATCTTCCTAAAGAATGGGACTGGGTGGGGCAGCCAGGTAGCACAGCAAGTAACAGCACCGGCCCCAGTGTCGGGGTGACCTGGGGATCGAATCCTGGGCTCAGATACTTAGCACCACACCCAGAAATAACTGGCTGTGTAACCTTGAGCAAGTTACTTAGCCCCAATTGCTAAAAAAAAAAACAAAGAAAAAAAAAATGGGACTGGAAGCAGCTAGGTGGTACACAGTATAGAACACTGATTCTGAAATCAGGAAGACCTGAGTTAAAATACAGACTCAGACACTAGTTATGTGATCCTAGGCAAGTCATTTAACCCCTAATTGCCAGAAGAAGAAGAAGAAGAAGAAGAAGAAGAAGAAGAAGAAGAAGAAG
>NW_027187368.1:7769784-7774913 GCF_028583685.1 Petaurus breviceps papuanus | reverse complement strand
GAGAAGGAGAAGAAGAAGAAGAAGGAGAAGGAGAAGGAGAAGAAGAATCAGTCTGATCATGTCACTCTCTTACCCAGAGACCTTTAGTGATTTCTCAAGGCCATTGTGATAAAACAGAAACTTTTCAGCTATTCATTTGATGACCTTCACGACCTGACTCTATCCTGCTTTTCCAGATTTATGTCACTTTATTTCCCATAATGCACTGTCCATTCCAGTCAAACTGGCCTACAGCTTTAGCCTAGACTTGACCTTCCATCTGCTACCTAAATGCTTTTTTCCTTGCTTGTCTACTATGCCTGGAATGGACCCTTTCTCACCTCTGTCTCTTAGAATTCTTAACTTGCTTTGAGGTTAACTTCAAATGCCAATTCCTATAAGAATTATTTCCCAATTCTTCTGTCATCAGCTCATATTATATTTAATTATCTGTTTAAATATTTTTTTCTTCCTCCACCTTTGAAAGATTGTAAACTCCTTGATAATACCTTGATAATAGGGACTGGATTTTTTTTTTGGTGGGAGAGGGGAGCTTTGTGATCATAATATTTAAGATACTGTCTTGCTGACAATAGGTGATTAATAAATATTAGGTGGATTGAATTGAATTTCTATACCAGAAGTACTTGCCAACATTCCAGAGTATCCCAGAGTAAAGATAGCAAGTCTCTTGTTATAAATTTCCTGATATTAGGGAAATAACAAAAATATCTAAGAACAAGAGACATCCCTTAATAGATAATGGTCAAAGGAAAGGCAACAAACAGTTTTCTAAAAAGAATAATAGACTATTAACAAATAGGTTGTTCCAGATCAGAAATAATAAAAGAAATACAAATCAAAATACCTCTGAGGTTTCACTTCATATCCATAAAATTGGCAAAAGTCATGAAGCATGGAAATAATGCTGTAGGGCTACAAAAATGGCAGGCACACGAATATACTGCTGGTAAACTTGCTAATTGATTCAATCATCCTGGAAAGCAATTTGGAAGTATACATAAAGTTTAACCAAGATATCCCACTATTAGGAATATAACGACAAAGGAGTTAATGTCAGAAAGAAAGGTCTTACATATACCTAACTTGTTTTAGTATAACTGCATGTGTGTGGATTAGAACTGGAAATAAGGCAGACACTAACCAGCTGGGAATAGCTACACATATTGTGTTATATGGATTAATTCAGTGTTTCTGTGCTGCAAGAATTGAGGAATTTAAACAATAATTCAGAGAACCATGGAATAGCTTATAGGAACTGATGCATGGGAAAACAAGCAGAATAAGTAGAACCAGATGCTTAAAACTACTACAACATTGGGACAGCTAGGTGGCGCAGTGAGTAAGAGCTCTGGCACCGGAGTTGGAGGACCTGAGTTCGGTTCCGGCCTCAGACACTTAACACAAAAAAACTAGCCATGTAATCTTGGGCAAGTTACTTAACCCCAATTGCCCTCCAAAAGGCAAAAAACAAACAAAAAAACAAACCTACTACAACAATGTAAATGGAAAGAACAACAAAACACAATGGAGTGCTGTGTAATTATGATGGTCAAGCTTGGCACTAGAAAAGAAGTGAGAAAATATGTCTCTCTTGTCTTTGCAAACATGGGGCACTGTGGGTGTGTGAAACATGGCATATACCATTAGACTTATTTGATGTATATTTAGTTCTGAATATGATTTTTTTCATTTCTTTCTATTCATTGCTACAAGGTATGCTTCATTGGGAAGGTGAAAGGGATAAAGATATACTAGGAAATAAAAGTGATCTAAAATCAATAAGTTATATATTTTAAAAGAATATGTTTGGTATTTCTTCAAAGAGCTTTAAACTGAATTACAATTATCAAAAGAAAAATAAGTGAGGGGAGTGCGCCATGGGGAAAATGATGGTAAAGAATTAGTTGAACAGAAAATGATTCTACTAGAATTTAGGACACGGTGAGTTTTTTTTTTTTTGTTTTGTTTTTTTACAAATGTAGTCTGGAAAAATATTGGGGGTTTAGAGCCTTGCAAACCAATTTGTCATTAGGGTTATAAGACAGCCAGAAAAGTTAATGCAATCTAAGTCTATACTAAAAAAGCTCTATATTTTAGGACTAGAAAAATGATACCCTCCTGGTCCACATCTATTTGATTATATTTAGTTTGGGGCACCAAATGTTAATGACAGAAAGATTAATATGACAGAAGTTTGTTAATATCAAATATAATATTACCCCTTAATTATCCTAGAAATGTCAGAATTTCAGTAATGTCCTTGTATTTCTACTCTTAAGATGTTTACTGTTAATTAGATTGTACTTAACCACCCCCTAAATCCCTACCCTGGGATCTTACCTAGTAAAGGAATCTAACTTGAGCTGGATATCAGCTCCTAATGTCCTTTTCCCGTTGATTAAGATTTCTGGCAAAGGAAGACTTCAGGTAGCCAAGCTGGTGGAATAAGAAGTAAACTATTATAACTCTTCCATATTCACCTCCAAAAGCTCATAAAGTAACACCCCCAAACAAATCCTGGTACAACAAAACTAGCCAAAAGCCAGTGTGAAAAAAATGTTTGAGCCCAAGAAACTTGGAAGATGGGCAGAAAATATCTGTCTCACTTAGTTCAAAGGGGAGCACAGTTCAGAATAGGAAGCATCCCAGCAAGCTAGCAGCAAGCTCCACCTCAACAAAACAATGGCAGATCCTGAGTGGGGTATTGGAGCAAGAAAACACTAACACCAGTACCCCCCATGTGCCTCAGCATAACAAGGGGAAGAGGCAGGTGCCATCTTTGAGAAACACCATGTTCTTCAGTATAGCCCTGGGCAAACAGGTAACCTTTAGTGGCTAGACAGCTATATGCTTCAGGGTATTCCCAAGGAAATACAGAATTGGCCTCAGCATTGTTGAGCACAATTCCACCCTTCCCTCCCCTAAATGATCCATGAGCAGGAGTTTAAGCCTAGGATAAAATCCCTGCTCTATTCTTCCCCATCCCCCACCCCCCTCCCCACCTACCAGAAATTCCCCATCTCTGCCCATTCTAGGTTCCCTGTCCCTCAGCCTAGGGAAAAATTCGGGCGTGGGAAAATTCAAATATACACTGACCAATCACTGATTGTAGTTTCAGCTTATGTAACCTGACTATTGTAATCTCTTTAAAAACTGGCACATTGTCCATGCCAACTCACTGTCTTATCTGGGTATGTGACCCTGGCAGTCCGGCGGTAATAAAATCCACTTCCAAATTTATTCTTGGGGATCTTCTGTCTCACTCCTTTATGCTCTACAAACACATGTCAGACATGTCAGACTAACACTAGGACCCTAGATCACCACCAGATAAGCTGCCAAACCCCTACAGCCTCCATCAGTGCCAAACATACCTCATCCTTCAGTGCAACACCAGATAAGAGGCACCCCATGGGGCTCAGGGGAACAAAAGTTCAAAACCAAACAGCCAAGTCCTGCAAACCCTGGCACAAGAAAGCTAACAGAGTGCCTCTTTCACTCTGGGAGCACAGTACAAATTTGAAAAAAAAGGAAAAAGGCCAAAAAGGATGAGCAAAAAACAACAAAGAATAATCTAACCATAGATATCTATTATGGTGATGGGGAAGATCAAGACAAAAACTCAAGGTGTGGCTAAGTGGCACAGTGAATAGAGCACTGGCCCTGGAGCCAGGAAGACCTGAGTTCAAATCCAATCTCAGACACTTAACACAAAAACTAGACATGTAACCTCAGGCAAGTCACTTAACCCCAATTTCCCTCCAAAAAACAAACAAACAAAAAAAGATAAAAACTCAGAAGAGGACAACTATGTAAAAATAGCTATGGACAAAACCCCAAAGAAAAGTGAAAAGTGGTCTCAGTTCCCCAAAAAAATTCACGCAAGAGCTCTAAAAGGAGCTTAAACATCATGTAAGAGAAGGAGAAGAAAAATTGGGAAAAGAAAGAAGAGAATTATGAAAAAAATTATGAAAAAAGTCAACACCTTGTAAAAAGAAAACAACTGTTTTAAAAATAGAATTGGCCAAATGGAAGAGGAGATGTAAAAATCCACTGAAGAAAACAACTCCTTAAAGGTACAAGTGGCTAAATAGAAAGTACATAAACTATTTGAGGGAAACAACTCATTAGAAGTTACAAGTGGGGGGTGGCCAGGTGGCTCAGCGATTAAGGTCACCAGCTCCAGTGTTGGGATGACCTGGGGATCAAATCTGGGCTCAGATACTTAGCACCACACCCAGAAATAACTGGTCATGTAACCTTGAGCAAGTTACTTAACCCTGATTGCTTAAAAAAATAACATTAGGGGCAGCTAGGTGGCACAGTGAAATAGAGCACTGGCCCTGGAGTCATGAGGAACTGAGTTCAAATCTGGTCTCAGACACTTAATACAAAAACTAGCTGTGTGACCTTGGACAAGTCACTGTAATGTAATGCCAAAAGAAGGCAACTTCCCAAGGTTCAGAATACCAGCATAGGTGCTCTCCATTTTATTCAGTAACAAACCCGGAACAGAGAAGATCAAAACATGACATCATTCCAAATACAGCATTTACTAAATGTGATTAAATAATCTCCAAGGACTACCCCACCCCAGGACCTTCCAATCATTCAATCAATTACAAAGTCTCAGTTCTAAATACTTCTCCACCCCTAGGCTATACCTTAATTAAGTCCACCACAAAGCCCCTCTTCTCAAATGGAGATTAGTTTCCAAACATAAATAAACTACATTCATTTGTTCAACCACAGAACACAAAAAGGTCAAAAGTTCCCCACCCCTGGATCACAATTGAATCTACCCCAGAGTTACATCAAGTTTAAACACAGCACTTAATACCCAAATGGAGGTCTTTTCTTCATCTTGACATGAGGCAAGTTCTCAGCAATCTTAGTTCCTGGGGAGACAAGGCTTAGCAAGGCCACAAGATACATTGCCAGTCTCTTCACTAATTCATCCTCTGTCTGTAGAACAGTCCTAGAACCCCTGAACACATTAGCAAAGCCCTCTCCCAGGATTTCTGTAAACATACAACAAGAAAATCCTTCTTCAGGGCTTCTGAACCAACAGAAAGGTTCCCAGACCCCTGCAACAACAGCACTGTCCTTCACCAGTGGACAGTATT
>NW_027187368.1:7729359-7769384 GCF_028583685.1 Petaurus breviceps papuanus | reverse complement strand
CCCTGCAACAACAGCACTGTCCTTCACCAGTGGACAGTATTCACTCTCTGTCTGCAGGACAGTCTCAGGGCTTCTTAGCCAACAGCCAGGTTTCAGGACTTCTTCAACAAAAGGACTGTCTTTCACCAGTGGACAAATCTGGCAAAATAACATCAAAACAGAAAGACAAAGTACCAGCAAAACAGCCATGTCTCCTCAGTCCTTGGCAGCTCAGGGGGCAGGTCTCAAAAGTCCAGGGCAATTCAAAGCGGCCACCAGCAATTCTCTTAGCCTCTCTCTCCATGAGGTGCTGCTTCCAAAAAGATCTTCCGCTTCTCTCTTATCTCTCCAAATCTAAGTCACCAGCTCCTCCCAGTTCAGGACTTTCTTTTCACATCAAAAAGTCCATCCCACAGGTGGGATTAACAAGCTCTGGGTTTTAACACAATCAGTTTGAAAACCAAGCCAATACAGGGGAATCTTTAATTGCCATTACTATCACAGTCACTTAACCCCAATTGCCCTCCAAAAATAAAAAAAAAAGAAGTTAGAAGTGGACAAGTGGAAGCTAATGACTCTTATGAGACATCAAGAATCAATCAAACAAATTCAAAAGAATGAAAAAAAAATAGAAGAATATGTAAAATACCTCCTGGGAAAAACACCTGACCTAGAATATCCAACCAGGAGAGATAATGTCAGAATCACCAACTACCTGAAAGCCATAATCAAAAGGGGGACCTGGACAACAACTTTCAAGAAATTGTCAAGAAAAACTGCCCTGATATCCTGGAACCAGAGGGTAAAATAGGCATTGAAAGAACCCACTGATCCCCTCAGGAAAGGGATCCCAAAATAATAACTCCAATAAACATTATAGCCAAAATTCAGAAATATTAGGTCAAGGAAAAAAAATACTACAAGTGGCCAGGAAGAAACAACACAAATACTGGAGACCCACAATCGGGATTACACAGGATTTAGCATCTGTGACATTAAAGAATCAGAGTTCAAGAAATATGATATTCCAAAAGGTAAAAGAGCTAGGATTACAACCAAGAATCACTTACCTGGAAAAATTAAGCAACATTGAGGTTCACTCAAATACAATGGTCACTCAAAAAATAGAAGGATTTCAAGCTTTCATAAGGAGAAGACAAGAACTAAACCAATTTTTTGATCTCCAATATCAAGACTGAAGAGTAGCATAAGAGTAGCATAAACATGTAAGAAGAGAAAAGAATATATAAAGTGTTCAGTAGAATTAAACTATTTATACCCCTCCATGGGATATTTGCAATTCATAAAAACCATGTATAAGCAATAGTACAGCTAGAGGGAATATACATAAGCAGAGGTTATGAGTATAAGGAAAATTTGAGGGAATGAAAAAACATAAGGAAAAAATGAGAAAGGGGAGTATATTAGGTGCAGCAGGAAGGCAGAGGTAGAATGGGGTAAATTGTTTCACATGAAGACATGTGAAAGACCAATCACAGTGGAAAGGAAGACAGGAGGGTAGGTGATAGGCATCACTAGAACCTTACTCTCATTTGGATTGGCTCAAAGAGGAAATAATATACACAACTATTTGAATATAGAAATCTCTTACCTGACAGGAAAATGGAGTAGGAGAAAATAATGTAAAGGGGGAGGAACTGACTGATAGGAGGACAGATTGGGGGAGGTTATAGACATAAGCAAGTGATGAGGAGAGAAAGGGTGAAAGGAGAGAGAAGGCAAACAGGAGGAAAAATAGGATGGAGGGAAACACACAATTAATAATCTTAATTGTGAATGGGAAGAACTCTCCCATAAAACAGAAGCAGATAGAAGAGTGGATTAAAAACCAGAATCCTACAATGTGTTGTTTACAAGAAACACACTTTAAGCAGAGGGCCACAACAGAGTAAAGGTAAGGGAGTAGAGCAGAATCTATTGTACTTTAGCTGAAGTAAAAAAAAAAAAAAGAAAGGAGCAGCAATCTTGATCTTAGACAAAGTAAAAGGAAAAATAGGCCTGTTTAAAAGAAATAAGGAATGAAAATACAAATTGCTAAAAGATACCAAAGACAGTGAAACAATTTCAATACTAAAGATATATGCACCAAGTGGTATAGCATTCAAATTCTTTTTTTATATTAAAAAAAAAACATTTATTTATTTATTTTTCGTTTTCAACATTCATTTCCACAAGATTTTGAGTTACAATTTTTTCTCCCCATCTTTCCCCTACCCCCCGCCCCCAAATAGCAAGCCTACTGAATACCCCTTGCCCCAATCCGTTCTCTCTTATATCCTCCCGCATAACTCCCCTAACTTTCTAGTAGGGCAAGATTGATTTCTATACCCAAGTACCTGTATATCTTATTTCCCAGTTGCATGTAAAAAAACAATTTTTAAATATTTGTTTTTAAAACTTTGATTTCCAGATCCTTTCCCTTCTTCCCTCTTCACCCACCCCCACTAGGAAGATAAGCAATTCAATACAGGTTGTACATGTTTAGTTACCCAAATCATTTCTATAGTAATTATATTGTGAAAGACTAACTCTATTTCCCTCCATCCTATCCCCCCCCCCCCCCCACTTATTCTATTTTCTCCTTTGACCCTATCCCTTTTCAAAGATGTTTGCTTCTAACTACCCTCTCCCCCAAACTGCCTTCCCTTCTATCATCCCCCATCTTATTCCATTTCCCCCTATTTTCCAGTAGGGTAAGATACCAATTGAGTGTGTATATTATTCCCTCCTTAAGCCAAATTCAATGAGAATCAGGTTGTCCCATTCCCTTTCACCTTCCTGCTCTTCCCCTCCATTGTAACAGTTTTCTCTTGCCTCTTTTATATGAGATAACTTACCCTAATCTATCTCTCCCTTTCTCCTTCTCCAAATAAATTCCTCTCTCACATCTTAATTTTATTTTTTAGATATCATCCCTTCATATTCATGTCATCATGTGCCCTCTGTCTACATATAAAAGAACATACATATGCCCACCCTTGCATACATACCTATTTACATATACATACACCCCCTATACATACATATGTATGTATACATATATAAAAATATATATTCCTTTCAAGTATCCTCATACTGAGAAGTCTCATGCGTTACTATTATCATTTTTCCATATATAAATGTAAATATTTAAAATTTAATAAGTCCTTTATGATTTCTTTTTACTGCTTACCTTCTCATGCTTCTCTTGCTTCTTGTATTTGAAAGTCAAATTTTCTGTTCATCTCTGCTTTTTTCATCAAGAATTTGTGAAAATCCTTTATATAATTGGATGACCGTATTTTCCCCTGTAGCATTATACTGAGTTTTGTCGGGTAGATAATTAGTGCTTTTTTATCCTAGCTCCTTTGACCTCTGGAATATCATATCCCAAGCCCTTCAATCCCTTAATGTAGAAGGTGCTAGATCTTGTGTTATCCTGATTGTGTTTCCACAATCTGCAAATTGTTTCTTCCTGACTGCTTGCAGTATTTTCTCCTTGTCCTGGGAACTCTGGAATTTGGCTATAATATTTCTAGGAGTTTTCTTTTTGGGATCTTTTTTAAGAGGCAAGAGGTAAATTCTTTCAATTTCTATTTTGCCCTCTGGTTCTAGAATATCAGGGCAATTTTGCTTGAGGATTACTTGAAAGATGGTGTCTAGGCTCTATTTTTTTTAATCATGGCTTTCAGGTAGTCCAATAATTTTAAAATTATCTTTCCTGTATCTATTTTCCAGGTCAATGGTTTTTCCAATGAGATATTTCACATTGTCTTCTATTTTTTTCATTTGTTTGGATATGTTTTATACTATTTTGATTTCTCATAAAGTCATTAGCTTCCATTTACTCCAATCTAATTTTGAAGGAGTTATTCTCTTCATTGAGTTTTTGAGATTCCCTTTCCATCTGGCAAATTCGTCTTTTTAAGGCATTCTTCCCCTCATTGCCTTTTTGGGCCTCTTTTGCCATTTGAGTTAATCTATTTTTTAAAGTGTTATTTTCTTCAGTGTATTTCTGGGTCTCCTTTAGCAGACTGTTGACTCTATTTTCATGATTTTCTTGCATCATTCTCATTTCTCTTCCCAAGTTTTCCTCCACTTCTCTTACTTGATTTTCAAAATCCTTATTGAACTCCTCCATGGCCTGTAACCAATTCATATTTTTCTTGGATATTTTTGATCCAGGAGTTCTGACTTCACTGTCTTCCTCCCACTCCATGCCTTTATCCTTTTTGTCCCCACAAAAGGATTCTATGGTACGTTTGTGCTTCTGTTGCTTGCTCATCTTGCCAGACAATTACTTGACTTTTGAGCTATTTGCCATGGTAGAATGTTGCTTCCAGAATGGAAAGAGCTATGTCCCAAATTGCTGGGGTTTTCACAGCTGTTAGAGCTATTAGGAGGGTGCCCTCACTATAGCCCCCACAAGCACTGGCTCATTGTTCACACATTGCAGGACCACCAACCAAGACTGCAACCCAGATCCAAGCAAGTTAAAGCAAGAGTGATTACCCTCTGAATGGTTGCTGTGTCCCACTGTGATCTGCAGGCCAGGAACTCTGGAAGCAGGTGTGCAGTGGTGGCTGCAAGGCTGCCTCTTGCCCCAGGGAGGGGGGGGTGCAGGGGCCTTTCTGTACTCTTCACTCCCTCCCTATTCCAACAGAATTCTGCACTGACCTTTTACTTTGTGTTTGGCATTTATGGGTTGAGAAATCTGGAAACCACCACAGCTACTGATGATTCACTTTGCTGAAGTCTGCTCTAGCCACAGATGGTCAGGGCTGCCATGGGGCTGGAACCATACAACTCATACCAGACTGCCATTGGTACCTAGCCTTGTGTGATAGACCCTTCCTGTCTGCCAGCCAGGCTCCTTTCATTGGGAGATTTGTTTCTCTCTGTCACTTTGGGGGTTCTGTAGCTCTAAAGTTTGTTTGGAATAATGTTTTACATGTATTAGAAGTGATTGGAGTGGGAGCCCATGCCAAGTTTGTGCTTCTACTCTGCCATCTTGGCTCTGAGCCCTATTCAAATTTTTTAAAGGAGACGTTGGGTGACTTAGAGAAAGAAATAGCAAAATTATACTGGTAGGGAACCTCAACTGTCCCGTCTCAGAACTTGATAAATCCAAACAAAAAATAAATAGGAAAGAAACTACATAAGTCAGTAGAATATTTTTAAAAGTAGGTGCATATGGCACTTCCACAAAAACTGACCTTGTATTACAGCATAAAAACCTCAAAATCAAATGTAGTAAGGCAAAAATATTCAATGTATTCTTTTCAGATCATAATTCCATAAAAGTTACATTCAATGAAGTGTAGTGGAAAGATAAATTAAAAATTAATTGGAACTAAATAATCTATTCCTAATGAATAAGTGGATAAAAGAAAAAATCACAGAAAAAAATCAATAATATCATTAAAAAGATTGACAACATAGGGGTAGCCAGGTGGCTCAGTGAGTAAGAGCACCAGCCCCAGTGTTGGGATAGCCTGGGGATCAAATCCGGGCTCAGATCCTTAGCACCATACCCAGAAATAACTGGCCATGTAACCTTGAGCAAGTTACTTAACAGTGATTGCTTAAAAAAAAATATTGATGACAATGAAACAATATGCCAAAATTTATGGGATCCAGCCAAAGAATTATTTAGGGGAAAATTTTTTTCTCTACATCAACAAAAAAGAAGAAAAAAAAGAGCTGATCAATGAATTGGGCATGCAACTAAAAAAATAGAGAAAGAACAAATTAAAAATCCCCATTTTAGCACCAAAATAGAAATTCTGAAAATCAAAGGTAAGATTAATAAGATTGAAGGAAAAAAAATAACTATTGAGCCAATAAATAAATTTAGGAGCTGTTTTTACAGAAAAAAAAAACAATAAGAAAGATAACCATTTGGTTAATTTGATTTAAAAAAATCCAAATATTCAGTAAAAAAAAAATGAAAAAGGTGAAATCACCACCAAGGAAGAAGAACTTAAAAGAGTCATCAAGAGATATTTTGATCAATAATATGCCAATAAATCTGACAATCTTAGCAAAATCAATGAATATTTATAAAAATATAAATTACCCAGGTAAATAGATCAGGAAATTGAATTCTTAAATAGTCCCTTCTTAGAAAAACAAACTGAACAAGACATTAATAAATTCCTTAAGAAAAAATTCCGAGGGCCAGATGGGTTAACAAGTGAATACTACCAAACATTCATGGAACAGTTGAATCCAATAATATATAAACTATTTGGAAAAATAGGCAAAGAAGGAGCCTTATAATTTTTTTTTAATGACACAAATATGGTGCTGATAACTCAACTAGGAAGAGCTGAAAGAGAAAAAAAAATTATAGACCAATTTCCCTAATGAATACTGATGTAAAAAATTTGAACAAAATACTAGCAACATGATTACAGCAATATATCATAAGGATTTTATACTGTGACCAGGTGGGATTTAAATTAAGAATGTAGGATTGGTTCAATATTAGGAAAACTACCAATACAATTGACCATATCAATAGCAAAACCAAAAGAAATCATGATTATATCAGTAAATGTTGAAAAAGCTTTTGACAAAATATAGCACCCATTCCCATTAAAAACAATGCAGAACACAGGAATACAGCAAACACTCCTTAAAACGATAGGCAGTATCTATCTAAAGCCATCATCAAGCATTATCTGTAATGGGATAAGCTACAAATCTTCCCAATAAGGTTAGGGGAGAAACAAGGAAGCCCATTATCACCACTATTATTCAATATAGTACTAGAAATGTCACAGCAATAAGAGAAGAAAAATAAATCAAAAGAATTAAAATAGACAATGAAGAATAAAAAATTACTCTTTGCAGATGATATGATGGTATACTTAGAGAACCCTAGAGAATCAACTAAAAAATTACCTGAAAAAGTTAATAACTTTAGCAAAGTTGTAGGATATATGATAAACCTACATAAATCATCAGCATTTCTCTATATGACCAACAAAGTCCAGCGGAAGAGATAGAAAGAGAAATTCCATTTAAAAAAAAAACTATAAAAAATATAAAATGTTTGGGCATGTACCTACCAAGACGATCCCAGGAACTATATGAAAACAATTATGAAATACTTTTCAAACAAATAAAGTGAGATCTAAACAACTGGAAAAATATCAATTGCTTATGGGTAGGCCAAGTCAGTATAATAAAAATGACAAATCTGCCTAAAGTAATTTACTTATTCAGTGTCATACCAATCAAACTACCAAAAAAATTGATAAAGCTAGGAAAAAATAACAACAAAATTCATCTGGAAGAACAAAAAAGGTCAAGAATATCAAGGGAATTAATGGGGGAAAAAATACAAAGGAAGGTGGCCTAACAATACCAGATCTCAAACTATACTATAAAGCAGTAATCATCAAAACTATCTAGTACTGGCTAAGAAATAGAGTGGTAGACCAGTGGAATATATTAGGTACACAAGCCTATGCCCAAGTCAATGATTATAATAACCTAATATTTGATAAAGCCAAAGAGCCCAGACTTTTGGATAAGAACTCATTATTTGACAAAAACTGCTGGGAAAACTGAAAAACAATAGGATATAAATTAGGAATAGAGCAACATCTCACACTGTATGTCAAAATAAAGTCAAAATGGGTGTCTAGTTTAGACATAAAGAGTGACACCATAATCAAATTAGAAAAGCAAGGAATAGTTTACCTGTCAGATCTACAGAGAAGGGAAGAATTCATGACCAAACAAGAGATAGAGAACATTAGAAAATGTAAAATTCGATAATTTTGATTACATTAAAATTAAAAAAATGTTTTGTACAAACAGAACCAATTCAACCAAGATTAGAAGGAATGCACAAAGCTGGGAAACAATCTTTACACCAACTGTCTCTGATAAAGGCCTCATTTCTCAAATATATAGAGAACTGAGTCAAATTTATAAGAATATAAGCCATTTGCCAATTGATAAAAAGGTCAAAGGATATGAAGAAGCGGCTTTCAGATGAAAAAATCAAAGCTATCTATAGGCATATGAAGAAGTGTTCTAAATCATTTTAGATTAGAGAAATACAAACTAAAACAACTCTGAGGTACCTCACACCTATCAGATTGTCTAATATGACAAAAAAAAAACAAAATAAAATGACAAATATCTGAAAGGATATGGGAAAATTGGGACACTAATGAATTTTGGTGGAGTTGTGAACTGATCCAAACATTCTGGAGAACAATTTGGAACTACACCCAAAGGGCAACCAAACTATGCATACCTTTTGATCCATCAATACCATTGTTAGGTCTCCATACCAATTAGATCATAAAAAAGTGAAATGGACCTACATGTGCAAAAATATTTATAGCAAGCCTTTTTGTGGTGGCAAAATACTGCAAATTGAGGGGATGCCCATCAGTTGGGGAATGGCTGAACAATTTGTGGTCTATGAATATAATTGAATAATATTGTACAATAAGAAATAATGAAAAGACAGCTTTTAGAAAACCTGGGAAGACTTATACAAACTAATGCAAAGTGAAATGAGAAGAACCAAGAAAAAATTGTACACAGTATTAGCAACATTGTGTGATAACTATGAGTGACTTAGCTCTTTTCAGTAACAGGCTTCAAGACAAGTACGAAGGACTCATGAAGGAAAATGCTGTCTATATCCAGATAAAGAACTAATGGACTCTGAAGTCAGATCAAAGCATTTTTTTCACTTACTTTATTCTTTTTCATGTTTTTTTTTCTTTTGATCTGTTTCTTCTTTTGCAACTGTGACTAATATGGAAATATGTTTTACATGATAGCACATGTATAACCTATATTAAATTGACTACCATTTTCAGAATAGGGATGGAGGGGGTGTGATAGTAATGGCATTTAAAGATTCCCCTGTATTGGCTTGGTTTTTCAAACTGATTGTGTTAAAACCCAGAGTTTGTTAATCCCACCTGTGGGATGGACTTGTTGATGTGAAAAGAAAGTCCTGAACTGGGAGGAGCTGGTGACGTAGATTTGGAGAGACAAGAGAGAGGCAGAAGAACATTTTGGAAGCAGCACCCTCGTGGAGGCAGAGAGAGAGATTGAGGATTGCTGGGGGCCACTTTGAATTGCCCTGGACTTTTGAGACCTGCCCCCTGAGCTGCCAAGGACTGAGGAGACATGGCTGTTTTGCTGGTACTTTGTCTGTTTTGATGTTGTTTTGCCATATTTGTCCACTGGTGAAAAATAGTCCTCCTGTTGAAGAAGTCCTGGAACCTGGCTGTTGGCTAAGAGCTCCTGAGACTGTCCTGCAGACAGAGAGTGAATACTGTCCTCTGGTGAAGGACAGTGCTGTTGTTGCAGGGGTCTGGGAACCTTTCTGTTGGTTCAGAGCTACTGAGACTGTCCTGCAGACAGAGAGTGAATACTGTCCACTGGTGAAGGACAGTGCTGTTGTTGCAGGGGTCTGGAGACTGTCCTGCAGACAGAGTGAATACTGTCCACTGGTGAAGGACAGTGCTGTTGTTGCAGGGGTCTGGGAACCTTTCTGTTGGTTCAGAAGCCCTGAAGAAGGATTTTCTTGTTGTATGTTTACAGAAATCCTGGGAGAGGTTTTTGCTGATGTTTTCAGGGGTTCTAGGACTGTTATACAGACAGAGGATGAATTAATGAAGGTACTGGCAATGTATCTTGTGGCCTTGCTAAGCCTTGTCTCCCCAGGAACTAAGATTGCTGAGAACTTGCCTCCTGTCAAGATGAAGAAAAGACCTCCATTTGGGTATTAAGTGCTGTGCTTAAACTTGATGTAACTCTGGGGTAGATTCAATTGTGATCCAGGGGTGGGGAACTTTTGACCTTTTTGTGTTCTATGCTTGAACAAAGGAATGTACTTTACTTAGATTGGAAACTAATCTCCATTTGAGAAGAGGGGCTTTATGGTGGACTAAATGAAGGTACAGCCTAGGGGTGGAGTAGTATTTAGAACAGGGACTTTGTAATTGATTGAATGAATGGAAGGTCCTGGGGTGGGGTAGTACTTGGAGATTATTTAGTCACACTTAGTAAATGCTGTATTTTGAATGATGTCATGTTTTGACCTTCTCTGTTCTTGGTTTGTCACTGAATAAAATGGAGAGCACCTATGCTGGTATTCTGAACCTTGGGAAGTTGCCTCTGCTTGGCATTACATTACATTATGGCGTTGGAACACAAAATTTTGTTAAAAATGAATGCTAAAAATTATCCTGACATGTATTTCGGAGAAAAAAATACTATTAATAATAAACAACACACATTTATGGTGAGTTAGATCATGAAGGATAAATTAAACAGAATGAGTGCATAATCTTGCCCATATGGTCCCAGAGACTCGGATCTCATCACCAGGCCTTGCTACCCAATGTGACTCCCTCCCCCTTTTCTCTGAAAAGTATCGGAACCTTTTTTGTGAGTCTCCTGGCAGGACATCCCCAGAGTGGCAGGCTTGTTCTCCTGTTATCTCCATTAAAAATGCTTTATTCTTCTACTCATGAGTCTGATTTATTTCAGAACTTGACATTGGGAAAGGGATATCAGTTGAAATCAGAGGGCAATAAGATGGTGAAGGGCCTTGAGAGCATAGAATATGAAAATCAGTGGGAAGAATTGGAAATGTTTAGACTGGAAAAAAAGACTCCTGAGCCATGGGGTCCTAAGAGCCCTGAATTTGGAGTCAGAAGACCTCAGTCTTGATACTTGTTACCTGGCTGAACCTGAGAAAGTTGTTACCTCACCTTCTCTAGGCCCATTTTTCTTATCTGTAAAGTGAGGGGCGAGGAGATAGTCTCCAAGGTTCTCTCCACATTGATGAGGATGGAATGAGGATACTTGTTCTCAGGTCCCATTTCTGTCACTTACTACTAATTCGACCCCATGTAGGTCATTTACTTTATTTGGGTCTCATTTTCCTCATCTCTAAAATGAGAAGGGAAGACTATATTATCTAAACTATCCTTTCCACATTTAACTCTTAGTATTCAATTTCCAACCTCCATCCCCTATCCCCTCCCCCTCTTTACCCTTACCCCAAGGACCTCTTATTGCCAAAATAGACTACTTTACTCCTTTGTCTGAGGTCTTTCCTATAGGAACCTGGGCTTGACTAAAGCAAAGAAACAGTGGAAGGGAAATCTGGATAGGTTTCTAGAGGGGCAATTTTTTCCATTCTTATTCAGGGCCCTGCCGATGAAAAGACAGCAATCAAAACAGCCTCAAAAAAGTCAGACTAGCAGACTCTCTATGCACAAGGAGTCCACAAGAGAACAGATGATCCCCTGGCTAGAAATTATTTACCACTGAAATGACTGAATAGAAGAACCAAACGATGGCTGCTATTATTTTCCTCCCCCAAAGTGAGGTGGGATGAGATGGTGAAGGAGCTTTTGCAACCTAGATCGACTTCATGGGGACCTTAGGAACCCTGGGACTTGCAAGGGAGAGAACTCTTGCTGACCCAATTTAAGCACAGCATAGACTGACACAGTGCCACAATCCACAACTTTAATAACTCTGTGACACATAAAGAGATTTTGATGCAAAGTGAAGCTGACAGGGCAGCAAAGGGAAGTGTCTGCCGCCCTCTGAGTCGCACCAGTATTCAGGCTCAAGGTGGCTTTAACCTTCCTAAAGGGCTCCAACCAGCTTTGCTTCCTTCCCCACAAGCAGTAGCTGCTTTTCTGAGGGGAATAACAGGGTGAGCCAGTGCCAGAGGCTGAAACACTGGGGGTTTCTGGGGGATACAATCTGATTCCCTTTGTCTTCGTTGGAGAATTCTTGTTTATGTGCAGCCAATATCTGTTGGGTTAGTTCAGATAGTTAGAATGCCAGGGGGAAGAAGATAGCTAGGTGGCAGAGCACAGAATGCTAGATTTGGAATCAGGAAGACCCAAACTGGAATTCCTCAGACACTCACTAGCTGCATGACCTTGAATATCTCGCCTAACCTCTCTGGAACTCAATAAGGATAATAATTGCATCTTCCTCATACAGTTGGAAAGATCAAAGCAGATAACACAGAAAATACTTTGCAAACCTTAAAGCACAACACAAATACTAGCTGTTGTTAGTAAAAGTCAGAGGTTTAAATCCTATTTAGGTCAGTCTGAGGGATCATGAATTGTTAAAGCTGAAAATAACCTTATACACAAGGTGAAACTCTAAGAACTGAAGACCTTGAGATGACTTAGGCTAGCATCCCCTTTTTAGAAATGAGGAAACTGAGATCCTGAATGGAAAATGGACTTCTCAAAAATCATAGTTTGGAAAAGGGTCTTAGAGTTCTGGTCAGCTATTTCAGAGTCTTCATTTCACAGAATTAGAAAATGGAGCTCAGAGAACTGAAATGACTTGTTTAAGGTCTCACCTACAAATAAAGAGGAGATCCAGGATTTGAATTGAGCTCCTCTAAATTCAAATCCAAGAGACTATATATAGTCCAAAGTCACTAGGTTGGGAAGCTTACCAGCTGAAACTATAATTCAAGTCCTCTTGGTCACATTTCACATTCACAGTTTCAGCCCCTAATATAATCAAATGCAAAGTGTTAAGTTCAGGGGAGATGACATAGGTAGATGTTATCTAACATAGATAATAGGCCAGTACAAAATCCATTTTTTGGCTTCCCCCCACCTCTTCAAAATAAGTGTAAAGCGAAGCACAAGCAGCTTTCCAGAGGATTGTTCTTGAGAACAGCTTCAAGATTCTGATTACATAGTACAGTGAACTCTCTATTTATTCAGTAACAAATTAGAGCAAAATATTAATAGGAAATCAAAGTACATTAATTCAAAATGTTCACAGCTTATCACTAAAATGGCCACTTAGTTTTCACCAGAGTGATCACATAGTTTTAAACAAAGTGCCTTAATCTAGTAGCTCAATCAATTAGTAAGTGCTTAATTCAATCATCCCGTACCTCCTTAAGGGACACAAAGTACAAAAGTCAAAATCCTCCATCCATGGGATACAATTAATTTACAATTTAATCAGTCACTGCTCAGTACCCTCTTAAGGGGTAGTGGAAAATACAAGGGCCATCCACCCCTAGGTCACAAGTAAGTTAGAATTTTGTCAGTCACTACTCAGTACCCTATTTCATCAGTTACTACTCAGACAATTTCATCAGTCACTCCTCAGTACCCATGGAGAAGTCTTTTCATCTTGACTTGAGGCAGGCTTTCAGCTACCATAGTTCTTCTTCCATGGTCCCAGCTCCCACCTGAATCTAACCAACTGCCCCCTGAGTCCAAAGGCAGACAGCTTCCAGTTCCTTATCCAGCTCTCCATGCAGTTCCTGCTCCACAGTGTCCAGTCCACCTCAAGTCCTTCACAGTCTCTGTTCCTGGGAAGGCAAGGCTAAACAAAGCCACACTAACATTCCTACACATTAACAAAGCCAACAATATTTGTACAAAGTACCTGCATCACAGTCATGATTCCTCAGTCTTTGTCAGCTCTGGCTGGCCCCCAGAAGTCTTCAGCAGTTCCCAGAAGTAAGTATCGTCTCAGCCTGGTTCTTGGAAGAAGTTCTGCCACTACACAAGTTCGAGTTTTGCCACCACAAGTCCGAGTTCTGTGTCAGTTCTCAGTTCTCATTTCTCTTCTCAATTTTTCTCAATTGTCAGTTCAGTCTTCAGTCCAGCAGTAGCAGCTCAGCCTCCAGATGCTCACTGAGAGAAACTCTCTCTCTCTCTCTCTCTCTCTCTCTCTCCCCCCCCCCCCTCCCCCTCTCCTCCCTCTCTCCCCCCCCCCCCCCCCCCTCCTCCCCCCCCCAGCAGCAGCTGCTCTGCCTCCATGATGCTTACCCCAATAAATTCTGACTCTCTCAGCTGGGACTTTTCCTTATATATGGTATTAGCTCCTTGTTGTTCAGCCCTTTCCTGTTACATCGGCAACAGGGGTTCATACTTTCTGTTTCTTTAACAAAGGCTTGATATAATTAGCTTGATGCATTGCATAGGCACTCATATACTAGAAATTCTAAAAAGAAAACACATCAGTAAAACCTGTAACTTGAATTGGCTTAGGGATAGAAATGTGGAAAGATGAACCAGATGGACTTACTGCTTTATTATACAGTCTTATAATTCCTATAGCATTGCAAAGATGTGGTATGATATATTAAAAAGTACACTGATCTTGGAGTCAGAAGGCCTGAATTCAATACACATTCTCATACCTGCTTTATGATCCTGGACAAGTCACTTCATCTCTGTGAGCCTCAATTTCCTCATCTGTAAAAAATGGAAAGTAACAATTACACTACCAAATTTACAGGATTACAAACCTTAAAGGAGTATAAAACATGAGCTATTCAATTAGCAATATTATTCATACTAGAACTGTTGCCACTACCTTCATCACATGAGGCACACTCAGATCTCAGAGAAGGTCTATGTTAAGGCAGAATTGATATAATCATTTCCATCCACAAGTATCACCAATTATGAGATACTTAATATCTTGGTACTTAAAAGAGACACAAAGAAACATTAGACATAATCTTTACCTTGGAGCAGTTTATAGTTTTGTTACAGATAATAGACACACATCTAAAGATACCTACTAGTAAAAGGCAATTTACACAAAGGATCAAACAAGCTGGCATATGAGCTCATTGGACAGAGAGATTAGTGTGGGCTAGAGCAGTCTTGGAAGGTTGCAGAAAGGGAGTGGGGCTTGAAGATCAAGTAGGAATTAGGAAGTAGAAGAGAGGACATTTTGGGGTTACATGGGGGTGGGAAGAGGCATGTTGAAAAGCACAAAAACAGATAAAACTAGGGGACATTACTATGGTTGAGACAACACTATGATCATGAAATTTTAGAAAGGGAAAGAGCTTTTGGTACCATCAAGACCAGTCCATTCATTTTACTGCTGGCAAAGTTGAATCCCAGAGAGGGGAAGGGACCTGTCTAAGGTCACACAACTATCATCAGAGGCAAGACTAAAACCCAGGTTTCTTGACTCTCTGTGTAGTGCTAATCCTACTCTACAGGCTGCTTCTAAATATTTAATGAGTTCTTACTCAGTTGCTCTTAGAACTGCACCAGGTGATGCAAATGTCATGACCCTACTTTCTTTAAGTTTTTCTATAATGGCTTTTGTTGCTGCCATAATACTGTATTGAACTGTGAAGTGTAGAAAATTAGAATGTTAAATGCAAACATGTAACTTTTGACAGTTTTGCAAGCTAACAGCCTCACAACACTCTGATGTAAGTAATGTGAGCACTATTGTTAAGCATTATTGTCATCATACAAACATCTTCATTTTACAGATGAGACTAGTATTCAGGGACTTGCCCAGACTCATATACATATATACTGAATGTATAAGCTGGGATTCAAATCCATTTGCCCCATATCCAAGTCTAGCACTCTTCCCAGTGTCAGAGTGATTAAGGAACAGGACTCTATATGATAATGTCCTAATTGGTCCAGACAAAAAATAAATATCCAAAAGGAAGATCAGTATGGGTTCATGTACCATGGAAGGCTTCATGGATAAGGTGGGAACTGAATTGGATCTTAAGGGATTGGAAGAGTATGGCTAGCAGGGATTTCAGGGCTGACTATATATAGTTACATGTGTCTTTACATACAGATTGGTTTCAATATACATCTAAAACTTAAATTAACTTTCACTTTCCTTCCAGTTTGGTTTCCATAGTAACACTGGTCACTTATTTTTCTTTTAACCTCCTTTTTATTGTTTTAGGATGAGGTGGGCTGCTTGAGGGTTAACTGGCCAAGGCAGCAATTTTAAATCATTATTTGAATTCTTTAAAAAAAATGCCAACTTTGCAATTTAATGGAAACTGTCTCTGGTCTATTTGCCCTGAAGGATGCTGAAGGGGGAGATGAGAACTAGAATTTTTTGTTTCTTCCCCTCCTCCCTAGCTTCTATTATTACCGTGTTCTTAATTCTAATATAGCATCTAAACTTGCAATCTTGGTAACTATGGTGATAAAATAGGTGAGATTTCCCTCCATTATGACTTGTGTTATTGGAAGTTTGAGGTCATACAGGTGAAATAAACTCTCTGGGGAAAATGGCAGATGGTGGGATATGGCAGAAGGAGTTTTGCACTAGGATGTATGGGGGTCTACAATCTAGTCCTAACCCTTGCACTGAAAGACAGTAAGACCCTGAGCCATCAACATACTTTCTCTGGATTTTTGCATTTGTGTAAAATGAGGCATAATTGCAGTTCCTTTCTAAATCTGACACTTAGAACACAACATTCTTTCCCTTTTGCACTTGTTTGTTTGTACAAATCAATTAGCTCATGTAGGAATCACTCTTTTAATCAAAAGAGGTGACACGTTGCAGAGGAAAGAGCATTGGACTTAGAGTCAGGAGAAAACTGGGTTTGAGTTTCTCCTCTGTGGGGCAGCTGGGTGGTACAGTGGATAGAGCACCAGTTCTGGAGTCAGAAGGACCTCAATTCAAATTCAGCTTCAGACACTTACTGGCTGTGTGACCCCTCAAGGTCCTTTAATCCTCATTGCTTCCCAAAACAAAAGATTACTTCTCTGATCCTCAGAGCTACAATGGTCACAGGCAAGTCTTTGAACTTCAATTTCTTCATCTGTAAAATGTAGATAAAACTGGTCCTCCCTACTTTACAGATATCTTTTGTACTTTGTTGAGCAGGGAAAATGTTTTGTTCACCTTAAAGAACTACATGAACTTCAACTATGAACACTAATCAGCGTGGTTTAGTGGAAAGGCACAGGCCTGACAGTGTCACTCTTCTGCTCTAAAGTCTTAGTGGCTTCTCATTGCCTACAGGGAAAACCAGACACACACACACACACACACACACTCACACACACTCTTCAGTCTGGTATTTAAGGCCCTCCATGATCTGTCTCCTGTCTATTTCTTGGCCTTATCCTACTATACATCATGGCCTTTGCATTCTAATCAAAATAGACTAGTAGTTGTGCTACAAACTTTATCTCAACTCTTTGACAGTGAAAATAAAATTCCCATACTTGTATTTCACTCCTTCTCTATCACAGAGCCCCTCCCTTTTCCTTCAAAGATCAGCCTAGTTGCCACACACTCCATTAAGCCTTCTCAGACCTCCCATTTATTAGTGTCTTATTCCTCCACAATTTTCCTTGTACAGTGGATAACTGGGTACATAGTGTATTTCTGTCCTACTACTACCCAAGGGAAATGGGAGCTATTTAAAAAACTACTTTAAAATGGGGCTACTTTTTTTTTCTTTTTATCACAGGTCCCTAGCACAATGCGTTGTAACTGTAGACATTTACTAAAAACTATTTAACTTAATTGGAAAAAAAAAGTATTGGATTCAATCAAGAGAACTGTATTTAAATCCCTCATGTGATAACAGCTGTATGACTTGATAAATCAATTGCCCTCTCTGAATTTCAGTTTCTTCAGCTGTAAAATGTGGCTGATACTGGCAAAACTTACTTTACTCACCTTACTGTCTTATGAGAAGAGCACTTGGTAAATAAAGGACTAAAGGAATTTGAATAGGTAGTGTGCAGAATAGTGATATTGTCCTCAGAGGACCTGGGTATGAATCTTGATACTACTTCTTGTTATAGAGTCATAATTTGGAATAATTTCACCTGGGTTAAAAAACAGCTAAGAACACTAAAGAGAGTGGCAAAATAAACTGGTGGAGAGGACAATCTGATCTTCCTTATAGTCACTCCAGGATCTAGGAGTGGTGGTGGTCCATATTCTTTCTTTCTTTTTTTTTTTTTTTTTTGCCTTTTGGAGGGCAATTGGGATTAAGTAACTTGCCCAAGTTTACACAGCTAGTTTTTGTGTGTGTGTGTGTGTGTGGGGGGGGGGGGTGTTAAGTGTCCGAGGCCAGAACCGAACTACGGTCCTCCTGACTCTGGGGCCAGCGCTTTACTCCCTGCGGCCACCTAGCCGCCCCCCCTCCCCCATATTCTTTCTTAATATGAAGGAGCTTAGAATGGAAGGAAGCCCTGAGTGTGAGAAGGGGTGAGGGAAAGAGAGAAATTTGAAAGACAGGATTATGAAGATAATTGGTCACTTGAAGGCGTGATCCCTAGACCAAAAATCCACCCAGCTAAAGAGGTCACTGAAGGAAGAAGTGTGAGAACCTCTCCCCTCTGGTTGTCAGTATTACTGTGGGGCAAAATCTCACTCATTGCATGCTAGTTAAAACTGAATTACTTTCTATCTTTGTGCTCTTTGGAAATATCATTTAACCTCTCTTGGCTTCTGTTTCTCTGTTTATAAAATGAGGGGGTTGGACTAGCTAAGCTCTAAAGCCTCTCCCAGTTCTAAATTCTCATCTGCTAGTGGGTTATTGTTATTTTTTCCCCTACCCTTGGAAGCAGGAAAGAATGCAAACCTTGTTTTGCTCTGGAAGAACAGACATCTGTTTGTGAGTTGGTTACTTCACTACCTTTGAAGGTTTTTTTTTTTTTTTTTTTAGCATTTTTCTTTCCTTTTATTCCTGAGGAAATTGCTGTGACTCATTCTTTAGAAAGAATATTACCCTGGCCCTCTGCTAAGCAGATGCAGCCGACTTCTCCCTATCTGATTTCTCTTTTTCTCCTTTGTCAGCAAAGGAGAAACCTCCCAGCTATTAATCAAACTCCTGGCTCAACGTGGCTTTAATTGCAAAAAAAAAAAAAAATTGCAGTACGAGGGACAGTCAACTTTTTCCAAAGAAAACTAGCTGCCTGATGCAGCAGAGAAACAATTAATAACCAACCAATCCCTTTCTCCTCTCTCCACTCCCACCCTCACCCCAATAGCGATGCAGATGAACCAACTATATCATTGTTGGCACCACATTGTCTCTCCAAGTTAGGAAGGAAAACCCACCCCTCCAAAAAAAATCTAATAGCAACTTAGGCTATGTTGATAGAAATTGAGGTCTTAAAAAAATTACACAAATTATAGAATCCAAAACTCTGGATGTGAATTTGTGTTTTTCTACTTATTACCTTTGTCCTAGGCACCTGTAGTTACTGCCCAGGACCAAACACAATATTCTTTAGGCCTCAATAGTTGCTGTATGTGTATTGTTTTAGCCTTGAACACAGCATTTCTCTTTTCTAGGACTTGGTTTCCTTACCTGTAAAATGAAGGAATTGGACTAGATTATGTAACACCTGAAGTACTCCCTTTCTCTTATATGGGGCCCCCAGAATGGCTACCCCACATTTAAGTATATAGAGGGCCAATATTGTATAAAATTCATAACTTATGAGCCTTCCCTAAATGTGCTGGAATTTTTCCTAGTTAGCAGAAAGATACAATTAGTACAAAGCAAAAACATTAAGTTAAATAGCTAAATAAAAGAGTAGTAATAGAACATTTTTTCCCATGGACACCTAGGACACACTATCTACTTTTTTTGTATTCTGGTCATTTTACTCATTTCAAAGTAGGTACTTATTAAAAGCTTATTTTCTTTTTGGAGGGGGAAGGGCAGGACAATTGGAGTTAAGTGACTTGCCCAAGGTCACATGACTAATGTTAAGTGTCTGAGGCTGGATTTGAACTCAGGTCCTCCTGACTCCAGAGCTGGTGCTCTATTCACTGTACCACCGAGCTTCCCCTTTATTAAATGCTTATTAACTGACTAATTGTCTCATGATAACTGTTGGACATGACCGTTTTTTTTTTTTTTTTACTGGGTGCTCCTCTGGTGGTGGTGTAAGTCTAATGGTCCACTGTGCTCAGCTGTGGTTGTGATTTTTAGTTGTTGCTGTGAATGTCATCCCTGCTGCTCATTCTTCCCTACTACCAGTTTTTGGCTTATTTCTTTAGAATTACCTACTAGCTATCTCAGATGTAGGGGTAGGGAACCTGCAGCCTTGTTATAAGAACGTAAATTTTTAAGATCTTCCCTGCCCCTAGGTTAAGTGCACTTGGGGCCTGTGGTGGGAGGCTTGTTTTTCAAGAAAGCCTGCATCTTGGTGCTTTGTGATTGGCAATGGGTCAAGAGGGTTGTTACATTCTCTGACCCAGGAGAAGGCTATATAATCCCTGATGTGAGACTTTGTTTGGGGGCTCACTGAGAAATGTTGTGTGATTTGACCAGATGAGACTCTGGGAAGCCCTTGAGAACCCCTGGCTTTGAAAAACCCAGATGTTGATGCTTCCTTCCATCTCTGGTACCTGTGATTTGGTATGGATGTAATGGTTGGACAGTTGGAGGCCTGTCTGCTTGAAATGTTTCTGTCTGTATACTCTGAAGTTCGGGGTGCTGACCTTTTTCCCCTGAACTAGGTAAATGATATGTTTGATCGATTAAAGCAAGATTGTTAACCCATTTTGAGTTGCTTTCCTTTAGAAAAGCAGATCTAAGAACCTGTGTTGTCAGCCATGGTGGGGATGCTGGGGTGCTTGCTGCTACAAGCCTCCAGGCCCCATGTGGCCTTTTAGGTCCTTGGGTGCAGCCTTTTGACTGAGTCCACATTTTATAGAATAATCCTTTTATTAAAGGCATATGTTCTGTGAAGTTTGGATTCATCTATTATATAGTATAAGAGCTCCAGTATAATAAGAGCTATAATAGATTCCTGGTAAAGTTAGTGATGCCTTTGTTGTCATGTCTACCATATGTAGACTCTAGGGAGTACAGTGGATAGAGCACTGGGGCTGGAGTCAGAAGGATTCATCTTCCTGATTTCAAATCAGACATTTGCTAGCTGTGTGATCTTGGACACTTAGCCCTGTTTGCCTCATCTTTAAAATAAACTGGAGAAGGAAGTGGCAAACCATTCCATTATTTTTACCAAGAAAACCCAAAAGGGGTCATGAAGAGTCATCAACAACAACAACAGCCATACACAGCTGAGAAAATTCAGGTGGAATGACTCTAGACTGAGATCAACACATTTTCCAGCCCCTGTGGCCTGGATATAGTGTAGGTATAGATATTCCCCAAATCCTCTTTGTCTTAGCATGCAAATGTATTTTAGACAAAACAAAGGGTAGGTTACTGCTCAGCCAGCATTCCTGCCTTTATTAAACATTTTTCAGCAACAAAGACTTTTGGTGCTAGATTTTGCCCAGAAAGAAACAAACAAACAAACAAAAAAAGCAAGCAAACAAAACAAACAATAACAACCAAAACAATTAGCTTTGTTACTCTATAATAAGAAAGTCTTTTCTAGTTCTAAACTCCATGATTCTCTTCAAAATCATGTTGCATTTTTTTTTTGCAACTTTATAATGCACTTATCAAGGAGTATTGTAATTTTGTACTTCAGTTGTTTTCTGTATTTGTGCCTTCTCCTCCAGTACTGTAAACTCACTGAGTTTAAGGACCATGTCTTATCTAAGCCATGTCTTCCTGAGTGTCTAGCACAGTGATCTATAAACAGTAAGAACTTAAGTAGTTGTTGAATGTATGAATAATTCAACCAAAATTCCAATGTTCAAATCAAGGATTATCACTTCCTACTCTATTCAGCTTTGGTCCCACCCCATCTAGTGTTCAGGTGTGAAAATCTTATTTTGGGAAGCACATCAACATCTTGAGTATGATGGACAGGATACAGAAGCTTTGAAACCATGAAAATTAAGGACTCATTAAGGGAATCTAGAATATTTAGGTTACAGAGGACTTAGTCACAAGGGAAGACAGTATTGCAAGTTAGGATTGTAGTTTTTTTCATCTTTGAATAACTGTCAATGGAAAAGGGATCAAACTTGTCCTCCATGGCTCTAAATGGCAGAACCAGGTTCAAGGGATAGTAGTTAAAAAGAGATAGATTTTAGTTTAATGTTAGGAAGAACTTCCTAACAATTTGAACTGTCCACCAGTACATATAACAGCCTCACCTATAATGTTCTAGGAATATTCCTCTTCCTCTTCTCTGAGAGGTACTTCCATGCTACTGAAAGTATTCATGTAAGGGCTGTCTGACCATCTATCCACAGGATACAGCAAAAAGGGATATCTAAGCATGACTGATAATGGACAAGATGATTCCTTCAGTCCCTTTAACTCATCTTTTAGTACAATGCCTGAAACACAGTAAACACCTATACATACATGTTGACAGACTTAAGGTTCTTTGATTTTTTCAGGTGGACAGAATATAAGGTGGTGCAGTGAATAGAGCTCTGGATCTGGCATTAGGGAATTTTGAATTTGTCTTCAGACACTTTATAGCTTGTATGATGCTGTTCAATTTACTTATTCTCTATCTGCTTTTAATTTCCTCATCTGTAAATTGTGGATAATAATAAAATGTATTTCCCAGAGTTGTTGTGAGGATAAAATGAGATAATATTTATACAAATGTCAAGGAATTCTATTATTATGGTCAGAAGGGACTTGTAATGTGTGAACAACAATGAGGAGACCAGTCTGGTTCATAGCTTCCTTGTTGTAGATAAGTAGGAGCTAAAACTGGAAATCTCTTTTTTTTCCCCTTGCAGTTGACATCCTTTTATTTTATTTTATTTTTCTGTTACTTACAAGGAGATATGAACTTATACCACCTTGTTTCAGCTCTTAACCAGGAAAACACAGAGACAAAGATGATCCATCATAGAGATATGGCTGAGATTTCATTCTACCAGGTCACAGTTAGGGAGCTGGGAGCTCTGGACTTTGATTCGGACATGTGGTAAGTCCTTCAGTGGATACAACAATGTCACAATTTGATCCTTGAAGCAAATGATAGCTCAGTAGACTGCAACTTCCATCTATGGCACTAATCCTACCCATAAACTTCCACTTCATACTTAGACCTACAATAATTGATACGTGTATATGTGTATATACATATATATATGTTTATGTACACATATACCTTCATACATATATTCACATGTATGTGTACATATACATACATCTGCACATATATAGTTATTTTGTCAAACATTTCCCAATTATATAGAAATATTTTCATCATTTATTTTTTAATTGAGCTCTAGATTCTCTCCCTCCTTCCTCTCCTGTACCCTCTGATAAGGTGATCAGTAAGATATTGATTATCTATTTGAAGTCATGCTGATATTTAAGTTTTCAGGTGAAAGATGAATAGAACTTTATATCTGGGATCCAAAACTTTCTCCGTCATTAACAAACTGCACGACATTAAGGAAGATTCTGTCTCAGTTTCCTCATCTATAAAATGGGAATGGTGACACTCATCCTCTCACCCTATTATAATGATCTTTATAGTGACATTATGGAGATTAAATAGGATATTAGACATGGAAGTACTTTGATAAGTTAGAAGTGAGACACATACCTAAATCTATTAGTATTCTTAAAATCATAGAATTTACAGCTTTAGAATTTTAATTTAGAAATTTTAAATTTTAGAATTTACAGGCACTTTAGCAATAATCTACTTCAGCCCCTCATTTTATAGGCTCCTTATCAAATGTTCTTTCCATTAACCACACTGTCACTAGATATTTTGTTTATCATCTGGACACATCATTGGGAAGATGGGTCACACAGAAGACTGAGAGGTAGTGTGGTATAGTGGTAAGGGCATTGAACCAGGACTCAGAAGGTTGGGGTTCGAGCCTCACTTCAGACACTTACTAGCTGTGTGGTCCTAGACCAGTCAGTGCATCTGTCTGTGCCTTGGTTACCTCAGCTGTTGACTGAAGGGGTTGCATTGGATGGACTTCCATCTCTCAGTCTATGATCTTCCTGCAGAAGGCACTAGGTGGCACTGCGGATAAAGTGCTAGGCTTGGAATCAGAAACGCCACCTCAGACACTTCTAGCTGTATGGACAAGTCACTTAATCTCTGTCTACCCTCAGTTTCTTTATCTGCAAAATGAGAATATTAATAGCACCTCCTTCTTACGCTTGCTGTGAGGATCAAATGAGATAATAATTGTAAAGGCTTAGTATAGTGTCTGGGATTTATTAAGCATACAGTAGGTGCTTAATAAATTTTTGTTCTCTTCTCTTCCTCTTTCCACTCCTCCTCCCCATGATCCTGTAGGCAGTACTTTTTTTGGGCAAAGTTGTCCAGTGAATGAGGGTGAAAAAGAAAAAAACAAGGCTTTAGTAAGTGAGCCCCTTCTGGTGACTTCCCATGCTCACCAAAAGCAGAATAGTGTAGAGGCCCTTTCCAGACCTGGAGTCAGGAACAACTAGGCTTTTGAGCCTTTTTGATAATGTGAAACCACGCAAGTTATTTAGACTGCCTCAGACTTAGTGAACTCATTTATTAAGAAAATAAAGGCAGAGGGTTTAGCAATCCTTTTACTATCTATCTTAGCAGTTAGGAAACAAGTACTTCATGAAGCTTAAGGTAGCACAGAAAAAATGAGTGAGTAAATGAAAAGAGTTTAGGAGCCTGGGGACCAAAGTTTGAGTCTTGCTGGCTATATGGATCATCGTGATCCTTTGACCCTCAACTGAATCATGTGTGAAATGAAGATCATAATCTATGTCCAGCTTAGTTGGAATTTGCAGTTTGTCTTTTGCCCTGTTGTCCTCAGGGCCCCACTCTTGAAGACTCATTTCCTTAGCCTTTCTCAGCTGACCCTGGCCTTGTCTTGCTGTCCCCTTGGTTCCTTCCATCCCTACCTCTTCTCATAGATTTCACTTTTGTTGCTTTCAGTCCTTTTTTTAGTCATCTCTGATGCTTCATGATCCCATTTGGGGTTTTCTTGGCAAAGATATACTACAATGGTTTGCCATGTCTTTACCTGGCTCGTTTTATAGATGAGGAAACAAGCAAATGGGTGGTTACTTGCCTAGGGTCACACAGCTACTAAGTATCTGAGGCCAAATTTGAACTCAGGTCTTTTCACTCCAGGTCCAGCACCCTATCCATCGTGTCACCTAACTGTTAGTCCTTGTTTCTTCATGGTGGCTCAGCCCTCCCTTCTCCACCCCCAACACACACTATGTGAAGAACAAGTAGATATCAGTCTTTATTTCTTAAGGGCTTAATATCTCTGTGCTATAGCTTGATAGTCCTGAAATAAGCTTTCCTGTGGTCTAGAGAACTGAGTATACAATTGGGAGAGGTTTGTAATGGAAAGAATACTGGATTAGGAGTTAGGAGACCTGGGTTCTGGTCTCAGCTCTGTCAACTCAAAGAACATAAAAGCATCTCAGAGCTGGAAGGTACCTCATCAAGTCCACCCATACTGGAGCCAGAATTCTGTTTATAATACTCCTAAAAAATGGTCACCCAGTTGGTTTCAGAAAAACATAGGAAGAATTATATGAGCCAGATTCAAAATACAGTGCACAGAACCAATATACTGTACATAGTATCAGCAATACTATAATACTTATTAGCTATGGAAGAATTAGGTACTCTGATCAAGGCACTGATCTAAGACAATTCCAAAGGAACCAAGATGAAAAATGCTATTCACCTCCAAAGAAAGAACTGATGACCCCTGAATGCAGATTGAATCATACTTTTCCCCCTACTCTTTATAGTTCTCGCTTTTCTTTTTCCAATATGGTTAATAATGGAAATAGATTTTGCCTGACTTCACATGTATAATTGATAATCATATTGCTTGCCTTCTTATTGGAAGGGGGAGAGGCAAGAGAGAGGAACAGAATTTGGAACTCAAAATTTAAAAACAAAAGAATGTTAATTTTTTTTATGGTCACCTGGTCACCACTTGAAGCCATCTGATAATAGCAAACTAACAACCTCCCCCAAAAGTCTATGCTTTTTGCTTTTGAACAACATTAAACATGAGGAATTATTAATGAATAGTTGAGTTAAAATGTTCCTCTCTGTAACTTTCATTCATGACTCCCAGATAACTTTTATGGAGTCAAATAAAATAGATTTAAATTCTCCTTCACATGCCAAGATTTCAAATATCAGATGACCTGAATCATATTGCTGGTTAGTCTTCTCTTATCTAGGGTAAACTAAACATAGCATCTTAGAAACAGAACTGGAATGAATCTGTGTTCAACCCCCTCATTTTTTTTAATTTTTATTTTTTACAGATGAATGAGTGAGAATGCATTTATTAAGCCCTTACTATGAGTAAAATACTTTGTTAAGCACTGTTTCTCAAATGAGGAAATTAAGACTCAGAGAAGTTAAGTGATTTGCCCCAAGTCAACTAGAAAGTAAATGACAAAGTTCAGATCCCTAGTTCCTTCAACCAACTACCTATGCTATGGTATCAAATCCCCTTTATAATAAAAATTGCCCTTATCTGGGCAAATTTCACCTTATTACTGTGTGCCTAGAGGCAAATTCCTTCCTCTTTCTGAGTCTCCATTTCCTCATCTATAAAGTGGGGATGACAATATATCTGCTATCTATTTCCAAGGGCTGTTGTGAGGCTCAAATGAGATACTGGGTATGAAATTGCTTTATAACTTGCAAATATAATTATCCTGATCCAAAAATATTTCTATTGTTCATTAGTTTCATGACGGACAGTCTTCATTGCTTTCCCCAAAGTAGTTCATGCTATGTCATGAAAAAAAAAAAGTTAAATTCTAGGAACCATCAACCTTGCCTTTTTTAAGTGCTTGAAGCATTTTATTTAAAGAAACAAAACAAAAAATGAGATCCTTCATTTTATACATCTAGCAGATTTGTTCAGTAGCTTCAAACACAAATCTTTGAAGTGAATGAACTTAAAAAGAACCAAGACTTTAGTTCGGCATCTCAGTCCCTTGGGTTCTTCTCCCTGGCTTCAAAAGTCATTTTGAGGTATAATCATGATAGCCCGTGATCTTGCATCTATCCCAATTGATAATAACTACTGCATTTTCTAGAAGGCTCTAAGTTTCTTAAGATTCTAGTAAATGAATTTGTATACTCTCTAAGCAAACACTGATGGGCACTGTTGTTCAGTTGTATCTGACTATGACCCCTTTTGGGGTTTTCTCGGCAAAAATACTGGAGTGGTTTGCCATTTCCTCCTCTGATTTGTATTACAGATGAGGAAACTGAGGCAAAGAGGCTTAAGTGACTTTCCCAGGATCCCAGATTTGAACTCGGAAAGATGAGTCTTCTCGATTCCAGTCCCAGCCCCATATTCATTGTGCCACATAGTTGCTTTGATGGGCAATTCATCCCCAAAGCCTGAATCAAGCTTTATGCTACTTTGTGTCTCCTTCCTCTAATTCTCCCCAAAGTCCTAAGAAGCAAAGGAAGTTGGGGGAACTCTGCAGGTAATGAGCTATTCACTAAGCTTTATTGTGTGGTTGGTTTGCACAAGCAAATTACACCAGAGTGGTCCTTTCAAGCCACTAGTTGCTTTCAAAAATGGAACTTTGAAAGTATGGTACCCCCTGACATTACACTAGAGAATGAGACTTGGTTTCTTTGAGAAAACAGTTTGAAATGGGTGTGTGCATGTGTGTTTCTATAGCTAGGCTTTTTAAAGAGAGAACAAAGGGATAGAGACCACTTTGTTTGCTGTGTATGTGTGTGTGGGGTTTGATTCTCTTATTTACTAAGGAAATGTCCACACTCCTGGAGCTGGGGCTGTCTGTTGAGAGATGAATGGGCTTTTTTGAAGCTGGAACACTGAAAGATTTTTATTATTCTTATTTTTATTTTATTTTATTTTAACCCAAGTTTAGACTGCTCTGCTTAGTTCTTCAGTTAAAGGCAACAAAAGACAGATTTAAACCCAGACTGGGAGACAATATATACTGTGCTTCTATAAATAAAGATTCCTGACTGCTTATCATCAGGGCAAATGAAAGGTTCATCACTTAGATGGCCTGGATTTTCCCTCTGATCCCTTACTTGGCTCCCTCTGGTCCATGGTAGAAAGGCCTCGCCTTTCTTTGCCAGGTATCTGACAATGCTATTCTGGGCCAAATCAAGATGTCCCTCTCTTTTTTTGCATCTTACTTGTGCAGCTACTCATGCATGTTTCATCAACTTAAAGGCACTGTATTTTTTCTAAAGTTCACCTGACTTCAAATCATAACGTTTTTTTTTTATCCTTTCATAACATGCACCACCTCATTAACACTTGTTCCCTGGAATTCCAAAACCATAGAATATTAGATTATAGATGGAACCTTAGAGCACAGAAAGTTAGATGAAGGGAGACCTCAGAATGTAATATGCTACAATGGAGAATGTCAGAGCTAGAAGAGGCATTAAGACACAAAGTATAAGAACACAGAATGTCAGAGATGGAAGAGGACTAAGAGCAGGGATGAGGGAACCTGCAACCTGGAGGCCATGTGGGGCCCTCTACAACCTCAAGTACGGCATTTGACTGCATCCAAACTTGATAGAACACATCCTCTTAATAAAATGATTTATTCTAAAAAACTTGGACTCAGTCAAAAGACTGCACTTGACGTCCTACAGGACCACATGTGGCCTGAAGGCTACAGGTTCCCTACCCCTGACCTAGAGTATAGACTATTAGAGGTGGGAAAGGCCTTAGAAAATATAATATTAGAACACAGAACATAGAATGATAAAGATAAAAGGTAGTACCTTAAACTTTATCTACTCCAATGATTGTATTTTTAGATGGGGAAACTGAGGCTCAAAGAAATGGAATGACTTGTCTATAGTCACATGTCTAGTAAATTGTAATGAAAAAGACAGAAATCTAGGTCACTCTCCAATAAATCAAACTGATTGTTCGTGAAAGAATACTCTGCTAAACAGAGAAGTACTAATACAATGTTATTGTTCTTTTAATATACTCCTCCTTTTAGGTACCACATTTAGATTTTAATACCTACCTCTAGTGCCTTAACCTAAAGAAATAACTTTAATGGAGGAGAAATTTCAGGACTGGAGGCAGGTTGGTGAGGAAGGGAGCAGGGTTTTTTGTTTATTTTGCTTCGTTTATTTTGTGTTCAATAGGCTTGTCAATATGTAGGCAGTCATTTATTCTGTTCATATGATAGACCAACCCTGATTAAGTTAATTTCTGCATACCTTGAGAGAAATAATATATTATCCACAAAATGACCAAAAGGAAACCAAATTTCAAATGATGCTGCTTAAGAAGTTGTCTCATTCCCAGTACATCTCATGGGCTATAACATACAGGTAGTCCCTCAAAAAGCCTCCAGACATATATCTAGCCAGATGGATTATGGATCCAATCCTTTTGAGTTCCACCTATGCAAGAGTAATCTGATCCACTCAGACCATTCCCCTAATAGTCTCCTGCCACAGCCAGTATGGTGGGAACCACATCCTGAGCCCCTACCCTAGGCAGACTTGGTTGGCCTTTTCCTTAAAAAGGTATTCTAATTGTCCTTGATCCTTAGGTGCCTAAAAGGAATAAAGTCTCAAGCTGTGAAGACAGAAGTACAAAAAAATGTCTGGACATGAGAAGCTCCAGATGCTTTCTTAGGCTATAGGCTATCATGGGAAACCCAGAAGCAGGGAAGATGTGCTTAAATGCATCAAGGATATGTCCACTCTGACTGTATCTGATCTCAAAGTTGTTCCTCAGCTATGGCTAAATGATCTTTTTTTGTTACCTGTTAATTGTTACATAAGTGTCTCATTTTATTCAATTCTTAATTACCTTTTGTCAAAAAGTCAAGGAAGCTGAAACACCCTGAATGAGTGGACATGGTCATATTGGCTAAACATAAGGAGGTATCATTCTACAATGAGAATTGGTTCTATACATGGGGATGCCTCCATGACTGTCACTTCCACCTCTGAGGTGAGGAAGGTGTGGGGTCCATGACAACAATCTATGGTGGGTGGATGCCAGAGTAATGGGGTCATACCTCATCACTTCAGAATTTATTTATTTATTTTTAGTTTTCAACATTCATTTCCACAAGATCTTGAGTTCTAAGTTTTCTCCCCTTCTCTCCCCTACCCCCACCCCAAGATGGCAAGCATACTGATTTCTGCTTCTCCTAGTCTGCCCTCTCATATATCCCCCCATCCCTCCACTTACTATCCTCCCCATTATTTTCTTGTAGGGCAATATGGATTTCTACACCCCATTGCCTATGTATCTTCATACCCCATCACTTCAGCAGAGGCTTGAAGAGCAAGGCCTAAACAGTTCTGCAGGTCCTAGGGGGCCTTAAGATGGCATAGAAGGACCAGGATGTGGGCCAGAAGCTGGCACCTCCGGGACCTTGTTAGGGCTAGACAATTAAAACCATACATACAGATTAGTGGAAGGGCCCTTAACCTTTCTGTGATGTGGACTCCTTTGGCAGGCTGGAGAAGCTTATGGGTCCTTTCTCAGAAAAAAAAATGTTTTTAAATGCATAAAATAAAATATAAGGAGTTACAAAAAAAATTAGTGAAAATAAAGATGTACTTAATTTTTTCCCCATGCAAGTACAGAGACCTCTTGAAATCTATCCAGGGGTTTGTATACACCAGGTTAAGAATCTCTGGACTCTTGAGATCTCATTGAGGACAAACATACTCTGGGGATGCAGATGATAAGATATTTCTTCACCTGGAATCAGTGCTTGTACTGATGAGCCAGAAGGACACACGTTTACATAAAAGGCAGGCTTGGTCCAATCCCCAGATACTGGACAGAAACAGACTTTTGGGATGCCGGGTCCTGAACCATTTACTCCAATCCTCCACAAACACTGCTTTTTGATAAAGCCTTAGCGAGGCTAAAATAATGTAACTGGTGAAATGATAATCATGGGAAAGTTTCCCAAGTCAGATTTTACAGAGATGGCCTCACTGCTTCTAGATAGGCAGTGGCTGGTATGTAGGCCGAGGGAGAATTGGTAACTACGCACAGCTTCATCCCAAAGCCCCTGCACTGTAGGTAGAGGCCAGCTCGGAAAAGACTCATCCCATATGTAGCAGCAAGCACCCCAAGCGTCCTCAGAGTTTGCAGCTACCACAGGTTCTTGGATCTGCTTTGCTAAAGGAAAGCAACTCAAAATGGGTTAACAAGCTTACTTTAATCAGTCAGACATATATCGTTTACCTTATTCAGGAGAAAAGGTCAGCACCCTGAATCTCAAAGTATACAGGCATAATTATCAAGACAGAAACATCAAGTAGACAGATTTCCAAACTGTCCAACCATTACATCCATACCCAGTCAACATCTGGGTTTCCACATTCTGGGTTTTTCAAAGCCGGGGGACTCTCAACAACGGCTTCCCAGAATTCAGATCAAATCACAGAACACTTCTCAAAGTGAGCCCCCAAAACAAAGCTACACATCAGGGCTTATATAGCCTTCTCCTGGCTCAGAGAATGTAACAACCTTATTGACCCACTGGCCAATCAAAAAGTATCTACTGAAAAACAAGCCTCCCTCCCCAGGCTTCTGGTGCACTTTAGCCTAGGGGCAGGGAAGATCTTTAAAATTTACATTCGCATTACACCATATTATCCACAATCCCAGTCAATCCTTCTCAATTGTCTATTCGATCCCATTCCCATATGACTTTGTGAAGGGAAGGAAGGGCTTCCAATCTATTATCCTTCCTCTTCTCATAACATTCCAATAACATTACTAATCGCTAATATAATATTTATATAGTGCTTTAAAGTTTGCAAAGCACTTGACAAACATTAAGTCAATCTTTATCTCACAACAACCCTGGGACATAGGGGCTATTGTTATCCTTATTTTACAGATGAAGGAGACAGAGATTACATGACTTGTCCAGGGTAAGACAGCTGGTGTCCGAGGTGAGATTTGAATTCAGGTATTCGTGATGCTATGTCTAGCACACTATCTTCTCAATCATCTAGATGCCCATCACCATGAACCTGTAGCATTCCCCCAGACTCACAAAATACAAAGGAACTTGTGAGAAACTCTGTGGGGAGTGGAAACAATATTGAATTTGGTGTCTCAGGACCTGAATTTAATTCCTGGCTCTGTTCCTTACCATCTATTGTTGTTGAATTGTTTTTCAGTTGTGTCTGACTCCTTGCGACCCCACTTAGGGTTTTCTTAGCAAAAATACTGGAGTGGTTTGCCATTTCCTTCTCCAACTCATTTTACAGATGAAGATACTGAGGCAAACAGGTTTAAATGACCTCCCCAGGGTCACACAACTAGAAGTGTCTGAGGCCAGATTTGAACTCAGGAAGATGCTACCACATAGCTACAGTAATTTTTCTCTGAGTCTCAGTTTTAAAATGAGGAGTTTGTACTAAAGATCTCTAAGGCCTTTTCCAGCTCCAAATCTTCCAAGTGAAACACATATCGAAAATTGTCCAACACTCACTTTCCTCCGCCTTCTCAGCTTTGAACTACATTAATTCTCTTTTCCACACTTTGAGCTCTGAAACCTTATCTGGATTTGACAGGCAGCCCCTGGCTAGATGCCAGCTCAGTGCACCATGTTTCAGTTGGTGCCAATTGTCAGTTGCTGGCCACATTACCCACTGACAAGACTATTTTTATTAACAGGAAGAAACTCTTAATGATAGGGACATGGGACCCCAGCTTTCCAAGAAGCCCTGACTCCTATGACTGTGCCTGACCCAGCAGGCAGCAAAAGGCTAACATGAGTTTGCATGCCTTACAGAGAGAACTTTAATTGAGGTATTACAATCATGCCTGCCTGATCTTCCCAGGACCCACTATTCTCACATTACTTGTGACCCATTCCTGATTATGAAGGCTGGAACAAAGCCTGCAGTCAGAGCACCAGGCAGCATCTTGGACCAGCTTTTACTCCTTACCCCTCACCCTTTTCCTTCTAATTGAAAGCTCTAACTGTATATATTTATCTATTGAATATATTTGAAATTGCCATAGCCTTGGTCTTCAGAGCCATCCACTTTCCCTTAGAGACTTGTCAAAAACTCAGCTTTCAAGTTCATCTTCTTTTCTTCTTCTTATGCACCCCTTCTTTCTTTATCCCCAATTTTCTCAATAACTTACCGTACCTTAGCTCTGGAATAAAGGAAAAGTCCCAGGGTTATATTTTTACCTATATCTATTACTCTCCCTCATTGATAGAACTAGATCTCCATATGTAATACAAAATTGGGAGGGGGGGTTAGAATAGAGAATGTGAGAACACAGAACATCAAAAGAATTCTAAGGAATCTTTGTTTGTAGGATGTCAGAATATAGAATTCTAGAACTATGGGGGACTTTAGAAGCTCCTTGAGGGAAGGAGCTAGGTCTTTAAAAAACAAAACAAAACAAAACAAAACCCAACTTTATATCAAAAAAAAGTAATGGGGGGGAGGGGAAGGAATTTTGCAATCAACTTGAAGAAATTACAAGTGTGTACTTTGCTTCAAGCCTTAAAGGCACCATTTATACCCTTTCTATTGAACTTCAGCAATTATGGTCCCCTCATAATTGTTCGCCTTATGCTTAGGAGTTTGAACTTCTCTCAAAAAAGCTATCCACTCTGTAGTCCATAAAGGGAAGCTATGAACTGGGTTCTTTTTTCCTCTTTGTCTTAGTAATATTTATGTACCTGGGACTTCCAGTTCAGAATTCAGCAAGGATAAGGGTGAGGGGCAGTGGGAGGCAAGTAAGGATCTCCCACCTCCTCTCCAGGAGTAGAAAATGGCAACTTAGCAAAGAAGCACATGGTAAGCAGTCCAGGTTTGTCTGGGAGGGGAGTTTCTGGATGTCTACTTCCTGATTTGCCTTTTTCTGACTTTCTTTTCATTTTCTGGACAAGAGTCAGAGACTAACATTCATGAGAATGGACATTTCCAGGCTTTGGTATTAATTAGCTTATGGGCAATTTTAAGTTTGGGAGTTGCCAAGATTAAGAATTGTGCATTGACCTTCTAGAGGGAGAATGCTTCTTAACAATACTCTTTTAACTGAAGGAAAAGCCATAGCTAAAGAAGAAAATCATCTATAGATGAAGAAGTCAAGATGCATTATGAGGAGCCAGGAAATCTGGGCTTTACAAGCTAACGATGATATTGTTGTCATCTGCATGGATAGTACAGGTCAATGTTCATCAGTCTTATACAGTGTCTGTATCTTCCTAGGGCATCTTGGTTGTATAGTAGATAGATCACTGGACTTGGAATCAGGATAACTCATCTTCACGAGTTCAAATCTGACCTCAGATACTTATTAGGTGTATGCCCCTTGGCAAGTCACAACACTATTTGCCCTCAGTTCCTCATCTGTAAAATACCTCTGCCAAAATATATATGAGGTCATGATGAGTTGGACAGGACTGAACAACAAACATCTTCTAGGGAAAATATAATGAGTCTGAATATGCTATTTGAATGTTTTATGTTTCTGTACTAGTTTAGGGGAAGTTGTCAGTTCTCTGCATCTTAAATCTTCTCTGTGGTAGGTAAAATAAAGGCTTCACCATATCCAATATTCATGTTATGTGTTGAATATCTATTTAGGATTATGGACACTGCTACCCAGAGGGCTGCTGGAGAACTTCTGAGAGCCAGCAGGAACTGCCAGGAATGAGAAGTGAGAAGAAAGGAGAACTGGGAGGAAGCATGACTGTGGAGCCAGTACTTTGCCTGTCTGTTTTGATGTTACTTTGTCATATTTGTTTGTTGATAGAGGCCTCAGACTTTATTGTTGGGTCTATGTTGATTTCACAGGCAGAAAGTGAATTGATGAGGATGCCAGAAATGTTTATGAATGTTATTGTGGCTTTGTTAAGCTTTGTCTTCCCAGGAACAGAAATTGTGGGAAGGGGAACCATGGAAGTGGAGAGCCAGCCTCGAGTCAAGATAAAAAGAACTCTCCTTGGGTATTTAATGGAAATTGAGAAAATCATAATTTACTAGGAGTGGAGGACTTTGACCTTTGTACTTTGTGTCAATTAAGGAGGCTTGCCTCCTTAACAATGATTGAGTTACTAAATGAATGTAATTTGTTTAAAACTATGTGACCACTTTGGTGAAAACTATGTGGCCACTTTAGTGATAAGCTGTTGAGCCATAACATTGTAAATGCTGTATTTTAATTTCTGTGAATATTTTGCCTTAATTTATTACTGAATAAATAGAGAGTTCACTATACTGTGTAATCAGAAGCTTGAAAATTGTTCACAGCAGCAGTCCTTTGGAAAGCTTCTCATGCTTGGCTTTACAGAAACCTAAACTCAAGTCACACTTAAATCTTATTCAAATTTTCTTGAATTTTTACTCCTTAGTGGGGGAAAAAGCTAAGGATAGACATGTGCTAATTTATTAGGACCCTAGCATTGAACTTTGTGTAATGTGATAACAGAGACTTGGGGTGAAGAGGCATACATCAGGTTATAGGTGACATTTATATCACCAGCACATAGTATATTCCACAGTCATTGCTCTACAAATTTTTACTGAATTAAAACAGAACATGGAATTTTTGAACAGTAGAGCTAGAAGAGGCATGAGAGACCATCTAACCCAACCCCCTCATTTAACAGATGAGTCAACTAAACAGAGACAGTTGCAGTATAATCTGAGGAGCCCATCCTGAAATATCTATCCTAAGCCACCTGCCATGATGCTTGACATTCCCATCATCAGAGTTGCACACTTGAGTAAAGACATTAAAGGTTCCTATCGAAATATAAATCTGTTTCCTGAGAGGGATGACATCAACTAACAAGTTAGCAAGAATTGTTTCATCGATTGATGTAATGAAAAGATCATCAGCCTTTGAGGCAGATGACTCAATTTCCAGTTTTGACTCTTTTTGCAGGTCACTAGTAAAGACTTCCTAGCTTTGAACTTCAGTTTTCTCATTTTAATTTTCTTTTTATTTATCTTATTTAATTTTTTTCTAAATTACATGTGAAATTTTGTATTGTTTTTTTAAATTTGAGATCCAAATTATCTCCTTCTCTCTTCCCCTCCCTTCTTTTCCTTCTCCTTGAGTCTATTTCCTCATTTGTAAAATGAGCAGAATCTGCTAGAGAATTTCTAAAGTCCTTTTGAACTTTGTTGTTTGTCCTTCCTTCTCGAAGAGGGCCATGACATCAGAAGGATGATGTTTAAGTGAAGAAGATTTAAGTAAGAGTGTGCTGTGCAAGGTCACCAGCCTCACTTTCTCCTCTGCAGCCATCTGTGTCCAGTAGCAAGATATGGATCAGGATGAGGGGAAATGACCCTCCTTTGAGCTCTATTGAATAACTGAGCTATAGAAACATCACTTTTGATTTGGAGATGATGACAAGTTCGTTATTTCTTGTGTGTGGTAAGATGGTCCAAATTCATCTAGATGAGTCTGGCCTTCACTAAAAATTATAAACTTCTTGAAGGCCGAGATGGCCTCCCATTTCCTTTGCATCTCCCACAATGAGTATCACAAAGCTGAACACAGAGAAGGGAAGCATTTAACTCGTTGAAGGATTGCTCTCTGACACAAACAATTAAAATTTCCTGATTACAACGAGTCTTTCCAGGGCAATTATAACTTGGGAAGCAGTAAATAGAAGGGGGGAAATTCTGTTTTTGTTGTTGTATTTTGTTTGTTTGCTTTTTAATATAAAGGCAGACAGTTGGTATGGTGAATAGAGCTCTGGACCTGGAATCAAGAAGACCTGAGTTTGAATTTGGCCTCAGATATTTACCAGCTGTGTGACCCTGGATAAGTCACTTAACTTTTGTTTGCTTCAGTTTCCTCATCAGTAAAATGGAGATAATAATATTGCCTAATTACCAGGGCTGCTGTGAAGTTCAAGTGAGGTAATAATTGCATAGCACTTAGCATATTGTCTGACACATAGCAAGCATTATATAAGTGGTAGCTATCATTATCATTAATACTGAGTCAAGGAAAAGGCAACCTAAGAGCTCTTCTCTCTGGTGTGACCTCCAGAATACATACCCCACCTCAGTAGGCACTGGGGGAATTGTGAGAGTTGGCCTACCCTCCTGCCTGGTATAGTCACAGCTGGTTATTTGTTTGGAGGGAGTGAACTTATCCACTGTCCACAATTTCCCATTCTACAGGAGATATCAGAGGACATTAACTACAGTGCATTTGGGTAAATAAGTAACCTCAGTGGCACAATGAATAGAGGGCCAGGCCTGTGACATCCAACCTCAGACATTACTAGCCATGTGATCTTGGACAAACCATTTAACTTCTCTTAGCTTTAGTTTTTTTCATCTCTAAAATGGGGATAATAATAGCATATACCTCTCAGGGTTGCTATGAGGACTAATGGAATAAACATTGTAAAGTGCTTGGCAAACATTAAAGCATTGTATAAATGCTAGCTATAATTATTATTAATAATAATAATCTCCAAAGCAGGGCAATCACTATCATGTATGCTGTATTAGCTGTCTCTAGCCTGAGGAAGACCCAGAAAATGGAGCAAACAGGTTCCATTCTCCCCCTCGTGCTTCCCCCATTCTCTTATCTTCACGTGTTCGTGACAGATTAGTGTGTGTTTCAGGAAGATAAATGCTTTTTCAGATATTCTGACAGAGATGTCTCTTCCCAGGAGAAGAACTTACATTCCCTTTCCAAGATCCAACATGACAAGGGGATCCAAAGGAGGTGCCCTTCGACTTAGTGTCCAAGGTCAGGGCTAAGAGAGATGGCGCTGAATATGGCTAAGGGAATCCTGTCAGGACTAAAAAAAGTATGTCTTCTGACCCTTGTATTGGATCAACATCTGAGTGAGAGCAGAAGTTATCATCTAAAGCCAACTCCCTTATCTTTCTTTTTAACTCTCCTTCAAAATGAGAAAAACAGAGCTGACTGCCAAGAATGAGGGAAATTCTGCTTTCTCTGTAGACTACCAGCAATGTTGGCCCTGCTACAGAGACTGCTGGTCCTGTGAAAGAGTCTAGCTTACCACAGTGAGCTTAGAGGGACAGCTAGCACACTGGACAGCAAAATCAGGATTCAGAAATATTTACCTTGGGAGGCTACAGCAATGGTCTAACCAAAACCATTTAGATGAAATTCAAAAGTCAAAAATAGAAAGTCCTATAAGTCGGTCAATTCTACAATGGGGACAATCTGGCCAGAAAATGGTTCATGGGAGGCTATAGGTATAAAAATATAAAGATGTGGGGGCTTTAGTGGATTGTTAACTCAATATGAATCGATGAAGTACATGATAGATCAAATAGATAACACAATTTTAGTCTAGATTAAGCAGTGATTGGCTAACACTAAGGCCTGCTATAGAGGGTATATTTGCTCATATACGGATTAGATGAAATCACCTCTGAGGCCATTACAGCTCTGAAATGACATAATTTTGTTATTCATGGGTTAGTGGAGATTTGGGGCCTGATAGAAATAGGGTAGGTTACTTTCCTCACTTCATGATTTCACCATGGGTCAGTTGCATTGGAGATTAGTGTTTATTAGAATATCTCTTTTGGATTGTGTTTAAGTCCAGAGAAGCCACATTTCGAATCAGCCTGAATCTCGAGCTGGGCAGACCTCAGCTGATTTGCAGGCTCCTGGCAAACATCACATGTAACCCTAGTCGTGTTTAGTCTCTGATTTGCTTTGAGTGCATCATTGATTCCCCCAGGGACTGTGCCTGGTTGAACCTCCAATGACTTCATTTGCTGAGATGGAAACTTTAATTCAGCTCAGTGAAGAAAATGCAATTTGGTGCATTTCATCAATTTATTGCCACCTTAATTTACTATAGTTCTATACAGTGGCTGAGCGATAAAGATGTTGAAAACAAGCTATAACACGTTTAAGATTATAGAAGCTGCTTTCCCCTCCTTGTTGAGTGACTTTGGCAAATGCCCCTATATTCTCATGTCCTCAAATTCTTTCCTAGTCTGTGTTTCTTTTGATCCTTAACCTGATACTACCTCATATTTATAGACTCTTAGAGCTAGAAGGGTTGTTAGAGATCATTTAGTCCCATGGTTATAAAACTTTTTTGCTTATAGTTCAGTATTATTCTTGGCTGAACCCTGAATGTTGAAGTTGACAATACTACAGTGGAGATGAGAAACATGAACTGGCATGATTGCAAAAGTGAGTTACATACAATTCAGGGCACACCAAGGGAAACTTGGGGCACATTAGGGAAGAGTGTTGAGCTAATCCAACCCCATTATTTTAGGAATTTTAGAAATAAAAAAAAAAAGTGAGACGTGCGGAGGGGCAGTGAACTGTTACAGCTAAATAGCAGCTGTGGCTCAGACCTGGGGTTTCTGCCTCCAAGTACCTTCTCTGATAGGGTCAGGGGAACATGGCAGGTAATATGGGAAATCATTTAAAAATAATTTATTTATTTATTTTCCCAACAGAGATTTTTTTTTTCTTTCTTTTTTGCCCCCTAGATTTGGTTGGACAAGCCTCACAACATTTCTGAATTTATTTTACTTTTTATCTGATTGCCTGAGTTGACTTTTCTTTTTCTTTGAAGGGTAATGAATCTAACTTGAATCCTCTATGTACAAATGCCATTAGAGAAATTAACATTAATTAGAGAAATTTAAATGGTATAAACAAAATAACACCTGGACATATAATCAGAGGACCTGGGTTTCAGTTGTGATTTGATACTTGTCTGAGCTTGATTTCAGTCCTATTTCCTCCACAATGATAGAGTTCAACTCAACAAACATTTCACATCTAGGTATCTTTCCCTACTCGTTCTAAGTAAAAATAGAGTATGTTGGGAAGCAGTAGGACCTTCATTCACCTTGCTGATATCTCCTGTTACCATCAGAAAACAACCTTACAAAATCTCAGTTATATATAAGTCTACACTGTATTATTCAGGGGACCATGGTAGTGACAATATCTTGTCAACATTAATCAGTCATTCAAAATCATTTATTAAGGTCCTACCATGTGCTAAGTGTTGTAGTAAGCATGTATCAGGAGGGACAGGGCAATATAAAAAGGATGTAGGGCAGAGAAGTCTCTGGCATCAGTGGAAGAAAAGCAGTGACTGGGTTTATTGCTAAGAAAAAGAAGGGTCCCTAGGGAGTTACTGTTACAGAAAGTCTGAAGCCCCAAACAGCTACTTACCCCCCACTCCCAGGCTTGTCACTCAGACCTGCCTTTCCTGACAACCAGCTCCTTTTTCTACTGCTCAAAAAACCCATCCCTCAGGAAACTGGAAGCTGTGCTTAAAAACTCTGTGTGTGTGTATGTGTGTGTGTGTGTGTGTGTGTGTGTGTGTGTGTGTGTGTGTGTGT
>NW_027187368.1:7724089-7729349 GCF_028583685.1 Petaurus breviceps papuanus | reverse complement strand
GTGTGTGTGTGTGTGTGTGTGTGTGTGTGTGTGTGTGTGTGTGTGTGAGAGAGAGAGAGAGAGAGAGAGAGAGAGAGAGAGAGATTCTCTCAATCATACTCTAGTGAGGAAAAATGTAGTGTCTTTATTTTACACTACAGCTTTACATTTCATTGTATCTCCCCACAGATACATTCATCTTATAGTATATTACGATGTTTTAACTAAAAGACAGGATGTAATACTGGATAGCGAACTAGCCATCCACAGTACTAGGTTTTCAGTACCACCTCTGATACTACTGGCTATAGGTATAATTCTCCACCAAGTCATTTAACCATTAAATGTCCCCAGGGTAGGTTTCTTAAGATTCAGAGATTCAGTACAAAGAAACAGAGAAGTTTCCTTACCTGAAAGTCTCTGTACCAGGGAAATCACAGGCCTGCCTGAACTACTCAGTTGACAAGACATTTGCCTAAGCACAGGGCTAATGGTGTCACTCCACTACTCAATAAACTCCAGGGGCTCCCTATTATCTCAAGGATCAAATATAAAGTCTTCTGTTTAGCTTTTAAAGCCCTTCACAGTTTGACCCCTTCTTTTCTAGTTTTCTTATACCTTACTCTCTTCCTCATACTCTAAAATCCATCTATATTGTCCTTTAGCTATTTCTGACACAAAACCCTCAGCCTCTTCTTCATCTCCCAACTCCTTGCCTTTCCACTGATTGTTGCTCATGACTGGACTGCTCCTTCTCCTGACCTCCTTCAAGAATGGGCTCAAATACTACCTTCTGCTAGAGGTCTTTTCAGGTGCTAACCCTGCCCTCCGCTGTTAGCACCTTTGCTCAGTGATTAACTTCTATTTACACTATATAGACTTGTTTTATCGTTTGCTTTTCCTTCCTTCCTTCCTTCCTTCCTTCCTTCCTTCCTTCCTTCCTTCCTTCCTTCCTTCCTTCCTTCCTTCCTTCCTTCCTTCCCTCATTTGCATGTTGTCTCACTCTATGAGAACTTCCGATCCTTTGGGAAACTGAATGTTTGGCTTTCTGAAGATCCCTCTGCTCCTACATAAGATTTCTCCCCAACCACTCTCTCTTCCCTGCACAGCAGGTCTTACCTCTGATGGGTTGATTGCTTAAGGACCACTCCTTTCCCCTCCCTCCACTTCATTTGAAAGAAAAGCCCAGGCCAGTTATGTTCAACTCCAAACTTTTTATTTTTTTTTTAATCACCATGTCCTTGGACATTTACCTTCTTTAAACTCCCCCCCCCCACAACCTTGCTTCTCTTTCTTCTGCCATTAAAATGTAAGCTCCTCATGGATAGGATCTGTATTTTTACTTCTTAACGAATGCTTATGACCTGACTTTGTATCCCCAGCATTAAGCATGATTGTGCTTGGCAAATAGCAAGTATTCAAAAATATTTGTTGACTGATATATATGATACGCAAATAGATGTTTGTGTCTTTTGTGGGGGAAGTCCTGGAATCCACCTGTAACACAAAGGTAGCATGGTTAAGAGACCACTGACTTTGGAACACAAAAAAACTAGGTTCCATTCCCAGCTCTGTCATTCACTAACTCATGCCTCAGTTTCTGTCCCTGTAAAACGAAGAAGTTAAATGAGACAAACTTTAATGTCTCTTCTAACTCTGATCTTTTATATTTTAAGGGCCCTTCCATTTGCTTCATTCTCTGTTTTAAGGTCACTTTCAGTGTTAATATACTATCATTCTATATAAAATTGTTCCTAAAGGAAAATGCTTTCTAAAGACCAGACAATGTTCGCAACCCTCACATAAGAGGGCCTGTCTGTCCTACCGTGTTTGGGAGGGAAAGGTGAATGTTTTGCAGCCCCTGTGTAGAAGGCAGTATTTTCCCCTAATTAAGGTAGGGTCAGAGAGCTTTGCCTTCTGGCAGCTTCTAACACCCACCTCAGCCCCATCTCAGCAGGTGAGGAAGAGCCTCGGTGGTTAGCTCCTTAAGGAACCAGCCTGTCAGCTCCTATCCCTTTTCTCTTCACATCTGTTCTAGCAGCCAGGAGCTGGGTCATAAGTTCCCTTGCTCATTTCTCTGCAGCTCAGTCTGGAGGCTATGGGGATGTGGAAAGAGAGCCAGAGAGAGCATTGTGTACCCAGAGTTTAAGTGATATCTTCAGGGCTGGAGAAAATGTAATTCTGTTTGAGCAGTTTGTAGGCAGTTTTGCAACTCATCCACATCAGTGAGGGACAGAATGAAGTCATTAAATGCTAATCACAGGCAGCTAATCAGGAATCAGTGGGAGATCTACCAATTAATGGGGGCTGGAACTTGAAAAGCTGAAGTGCCAGAGGCTGGAGGAATAAAAAGTAATAAAACTAAGAATGAGTGCTGTGCATGGTTGAAAATCTCTGGGAATGAGTTGTGGTGTTACTCATCTCATCCTGTCACAGAAGGGTCAGAGACATCTCCATGCCCAGCAAACACTGGCCCACCAGCAGCTTTCCATTCTGCCTAAGGCTGAACATAATCATTTTTTCTCTGCCTGGACGAGAAGTCACAGAATCATGATCTCACAATGGGAAGGGGTGCTCCAAGCTCATCTACTCGATGCTGGAACTGAACAAGAACTGTTCCTACATGATTTGTGACAAGTGGTCATCCAGTCTTTACTTGTAGACCTCCAGTGAGGGGAACCCACAGCAGTGTGCTGAACCCAGCTCTAATTAGCTTGGGAGAGCTGATTGTTAAATCATTGTGGGCATTTTCATCTGAGAAATCTGCAATCACTACAAATCAGGCTTGATTTATTGCTTTGTTGATTTTCTAGAGTTAAGGAATGTTAATGATGACATTTAAAGTTAAAAGTGGATACATACATTCCCTCCTACTATATCCCTTTCCCCTCCCCCAGAGAACTAGGTTGTTAAGTATTTACAAGCATAAACTTGTATTGCTATATAAATATTGCTTGAGCTCAGGATTGCAAGAAAAGGCTCATGGAATAAAATCATTCACCAGACTAGGAGACTGGTGACTAGGGGGTTAATCATTTATACAACATTTTAAAGTTTACCAAAGTGTTTTACATCCTGGGGATCCACTAAGGGTCTCCCCAAATGACTCATTTCCCTTTGGGATTCCCCTAGTTGTTAGAAAGCCCCACCACTCCCTACCCCTTTACATTTAACCTAAATTTTTCTCATTGGAACTTTCCTGCATTGCTTCTAGATCTGCCCTCAAGGGCCAAGCAGAAAAAATCTAATCCTTTTCTGTGGGACAGCACTGTCACATCACTGATGACAAATATCCCATATCCCTAAATCTTCTCTAGGCTAAACTTCCCTGCTTTCTCCTACTTGTCTTAATAAGACATGAAGTCAAGGGCAGCGTGGTATACAGGAGAAAGAGCACAGGGCATAGAACTGGAAGACTTGGGTTGGAAAGCCAAGGATGAGCTTGTCCAGGTTGTTTCATCTACCTGGGCCTCAGTTTCCTCTATCATGGATGCTGTAGGATACAGTGGTAAGAACGCTGGTCATTGGGGTAGAAGATGAGGATCTGAATCTTGGGTATGTTCTTGAGAGAATTTCCTTATTTGTTGTATGGAGGGATTGAAACATCATCTCAAAGATGTTGTTTTCTCCTGCTTTAACTCTTATGATCCCTGCCTACCTAGCTGGCATCAATTTCTTCCTCCTGGAAGCTCCTACAACATTTAGAATCGATAAATCACACGGATCAGATGTTCTCTGAGATCCCACCCAATGCTGAAGTTCTGTGACTCCTTAGCAAGGATTAGTTAACAGTCAGCTGGAATAATAGCTCCCAGTTATGTAGAACTTTGCAATTATGGAGTGGTTTTCATCCATTATCTTCTATGATTGGGGCAATAACTCTGTAAGGCAGGAAAGGGATTATTACCTCAATTCCACAGAGATAATGATTCGAATTTCTAGAGTACTTTAAGGCTTAAAAACATGCTACTCACAACAATCCTTCAAAAATCCAAATATTATTATTCCCATTTTACAGATGGAGAAACTGAGATCCAGAGAGAATGATACAGTGCTTGGTACCAAATAAGTACTCAATACATGATTTATCATTCATTCATTAGTGATCGGCCCAGGGTGACAAAGAGATGCAGAGTCTACTATGTTGGTTTTTACTGTACACCCTTCCTCCTTCTCCCCAAACCATTTGACCATACTACCTCTGCTGTATTGTTATGTGGCCATCCAGTCTCCAGAACTTAAATTTGCTTCAATTCTCTCAAACTCAATAGAGACACATCTGAATACCTTTCAGACAGCAGAGAATGCAATTTACTCTAAGTGGCTGCAACAGGACCAATGAAAAGGTCACTAACATTATTCTGAAGCATTAACCTTTCAGGATTAAATTTGGCCCAGGGAGGGGGAAGGAACAGGAGGCAGAATGAAATGCTCATTATCCTGCAGGTCTGCTTCTGTCTGGGGAGTGCTTTCTGTTTGTTTCTCCCTCTGCATCCTTATTCAGAGTATTTCCCCCTATACAAACTGCACCTGCTTTTATATTCTCTTGAATTGGTCTCTAATTGGTTTTTATATGTAAGTAATAGGATCTTAAAATGCAAAAGGTCCTTCAAGCTCATAGGGTCAAAGGGTTTAGGACTAGAAGAGATTGGTTACATCAACCCTTTCATTTTTCACAGGAAGAAACTGAGGCCCAGAAAGAGAAGACTCTAGAACTATCAAGGCATAAAACCAGAATTCAAACCCAATTAAAAAAAATTCCAATTCAAAGCCCTTTCCATTTCAGAATCTAGTCTAATCTCCCAACCATTAACTGGGCTTTAGGGAATATTTTTAATGTGCTGATAACTGTATTTCAGTATATTGGGTTTCCTTTGTCATCCTATGTAATTTATTTTAGGCATTTAAAAACATTATTCTTAGGAGACCCTAGGCTGAAACCAGACTGCCAGAAAGGTCCATGACATGAGAAAAGATCAATCAACTTTGATCTATAGTCTCCCTGACAGAAAGGTCTTCTAGATACTCTTGAATATTTCCAATGATGGGGAACTCACTACTTATCAATGAATTGTAATCTTTTGTAATACCTTTATTTACATTGTTTTCTGGGATAGAAATCTACCTCCTCTCTTCTCCCCAGTCCCTACCAATAGAGGTCTTACTTTAGTGCCTTCAGGCTCAGTCTCATCTCTCAGGAGATTTTAAGCTGCTTGAGGATAGGAAATGTTCTTTCTCTCTCTCTCTCTCTCTCTCTCTCTCTCTCTCTCTCTCTCTCTCT
>NW_027187368.1:7723705-7724079 GCF_028583685.1 Petaurus breviceps papuanus | reverse complement strand
TCTCTCTCTCTCTCTCTCTCTCTCTCTCTCTCTCTCTCTCTCTCTCTGTCTCTCTCTCTGTCTGTCTCTCTGTCTCTGTCTGTCTTTCTTTTCCTCCCTCCCTCTCCTAGCATCATACAGTATCTGGAATAAGGATGTGCAGCAGGCAATCAAAAGAAACTGAGTGGTAAAGGCTTTGCTAAATGTCACCATTTTCTCTATGAACTATGCACAAGCTTCACCTGGCTCTGCCTGCTTCATGATCTTGGAACAGAAATTACTTCACTTGACTTGGATTACATCAGTCGTGTGTGTGTATGTGTGTGTGTGTGTGTGTGTGTGTGTGTATGTGAGAGAGAGAGAGAGAGAGAGAGAGAGAGAGAGAGAGAGAGAGA
>NW_027187368.1:7709586-7723605 GCF_028583685.1 Petaurus breviceps papuanus | reverse complement strand
AGAGAGAGAGAGAGAGAGAGAGAGAGAGAGAGAGAGAGAGAGAGAGCATTTTAGAAACTGAGTGAAGCTTATGGACCCCTTTACAGGATGATGCTTTTAAATGTATAAACTAAAATATATAGGGTTGCAAAGGAAACAAATTATATAGAAAAAAAGGCAATTTTTCCCATCTCAGTTTATAGGTCCAGGATAAGAGCTACTGTACTCTAAAGACTGACCCCCCTCCATGGTGGCACCCATGCCACTAACTCTCCCATGCTATATAATTTGTTCAAAAAATTCTATTTTCAAAGGTCTCTTCCAGCTCTGACATTCTACAGATCAGTGTATCAGTGTGGTGTAAGTATTAAGAATACTAGACATAGAGTCTGAAAAGTTGGGTTTATGGAGGAGGCAGATGAGCCTGAGCCTATATATTAAAAATTTGGGGAGAACATCTATTCCCCAGATAAAGTAACCTCTAAAACTAAGGGAATAGAAATAAGGGATTTACACTTTAATTCCCTCCCTATTGGTGACAACAAGATGAACAAGAATGATTCTATTTTAAAAAGGGCCTCTACCAACTTAGAGATTTCCTGTCAGTACAGGTAATTCTGATCAGACTAATCTCAGAGAAATGTATTTCTCACAGAAACCAACCTGACCTTTAGCAGGTGACTGATATGACCCCAAAGCTCATACACTCCCCTCATTTCCATCCTCTTGTGGAATATCACTGATTGGCCACATACTCTAAAAAAGCTATAAAAGCCCAATCTGTTCCCAAAAAAGCTTAGGCTATTCCTAACCTAAGCCTGATACCCTAGTGCACAAATAAAAATTATTTTACTTTCATTTTGGCTACTCACTAACTAGTCTTATAGCCCTCATGGTGGATGAGATTCTCCTAGATTCCCATAGATCTCAGGCTGGGAAACTTCCATGCTCCTATATTTGTTAGATATGGAAGGCATTTAAACTCTCTGAGCCTCAATTTTCAAATCTGTAAAATGATTAAGTTATACTAAGTGATTTCTAAACTCTTTTCCAACCATTTTTTTTTCTTTTTGGAGTACAATTGTGATTAAGTGGCCCAAGGTCACACAACTAGTTTTTTGTGTGTTGTGTCTGAGGCCAAATTTGAACTCAGGTCCTCTTAACTCCAGGGCCAGTGCTCTATACACTGTGCCACCTAGCCGTCCCTTTTCCAACAAATTTTTCTAACATTCTTTATTCTAAATGTTTTACCGTTCTTAGCATTTATTTTTTACTATTCTATGTTAGAAATCATAGAATCTTGAGCTGGATAGGACATTAAAGATTGTACAAACCAATCTTTCAAAACATTGAAAAAGTCTCTTTATAGAATTTCTAGTGAGTGGCCCTCCAGGGACAGGGCAGAACATTCCAGAACCCTGTGCACTCTTTTCTCTCTCTTCCCCTGAAAGGCTAGCCAGAATCCGACATCCCCAGGAGTCCTGGGTACTAAGAACTTTGTATTTCCATCTGTGGTTGCCCATCCTACAGCACCAAAGCCAAATGTTATTGGGCTGCAGATGTGAATATTTCATGTCTCTTCCAGACACAACTTTCTACTTTTGGAGGTCCTCCTAGCCCTCTATGCTATAACATGCTATATTCCAAACTTCTTTCAGTTCTAACATTCTATGGATCTAAGAGTTGGACAGGGTAGGAAGACCTCTGAACTTGGAGTTAATTGATCTGGGTTCTAGGTCTTCATCTTCCAACTACTAGCAAGTGATTTCACCTCTCTGAACCTCTCTGTCTTAATTGATTAAAATGCTCATGAAAATACTTAAATTACTTATTTTACAAGTTTTTGTGATCAAAGTGTTTTATTGATGGTTAAGTTTTATATAAGTGTGATTTATTATGACTGATTTCATAAAGATCCTTCTCTAATAAAGATGCTAGAGGAATGATGTCTCCTAAGTCAGCCCAAGCAGAGCTGCCCTTCAGTTATTCCAGGCACACTGAGACACCTTCCAGGACAGCCTCCTTTCTCTTCTGTTTTCTTGACTTCACTATGCCCCTTTCTAGATGGAACTCCTTGTTCTTCTGTGGTCCCTGGTGCCATTAGTCTGTCTGGATTAGGACCTATTAATGGCTTTCTAAATGGCATTCCAAAGTCATTCCTGGTTGCCTTGGCAGTTTGTTAAGTTCAGGGCACAGGGAGTCAGGAACAGTTTCAAGCTGAGCAATTACTGCTAAAAAGAGGTCTGTGTTAAAGAAAAGGTGAGGGAGAGCTTGGGAGGGATCATTTATGGCTGGAAAGATTCCAGTAATTCAGTTTGTTTTAGGTAACTGTGTGGTTGAGGATGAAACCTTGGTCAGCTATGTTAGAGAACTGACATCAAGAGCCCACATACACATAGAAGTATGTTTATATAGGTGTGTATATGTCTGCTTCTGTGAGAGGCATGGAGAGTGTCTATCCTTGTATGATTATTTGTATATGTATGTGTGCATTTGTGTATAGTAGATTGATGGTGTTTGTATGCACATGATTATATATATTTTGTATATGTTAACATGTGTGGAGGTATGTGTGTCTATAATCAATGGTGTTATGTGTTAGTGTTCATGAATGTGGGTCTAAAGGAACTTGTGTTTGTGTGCATTTGTATAGGGGTGCATTTGTATTTTTCGAAAAAGTTGTTTTGTCTAGATGTGCATATGTCTGAAGGGGTAATGAGATTGTATATGTTTATTGTAATATGTATTTTTGAGATTGTGTGTTTTTGTTTATATATGTTGTTTTTGTACAGGTATGTTTTTATAGGTATGCTTTTGCCAATGGTTGAGGTTGTGGTATGTGTATATGTTAAGAAATTCAGAGAAGGGGAGGCTAAGCGGTGGTGCAGTGAATAGAGCACCGGCCCTGGAGTCAGGAGGACCTGAGTTCAAAAACGGCCTTTACTAGCTGTGTGACCCTGGGCAAGTCACTTAACCCCAATTGCTCAGCCTTTCCCTCTCAAAAAAGCAAAAAAAAAAAAAGAAATTCAGAGAAACAGAAAGAAAAGGAAGAAATTATTTAGGCTGAAATTAGTCTTGAAATAAGTGAAGGCAATAATATTTATGGGTAAGATCAAGCCAGCCCCAAAGGGATATATTTTTTTTAATTAATTTTTTTATCAGATCAGTGAACTGAGAAAAGAAGGCTATTTATATCTTGTGGTAACAAAAAACCCACATTGTAAGTAATTGTTTGAGGAACCATGTCAACCACACTGTGTTAGAAAGTGCCTGTCATGTACACCAGGTCTTTCATTTACCTTGTCTTCTCTGGCCCCTGCTTCCTTCCACATGAGTAAGTCTGCCTTTTTTTGCATATATTCCCATTTTACAGATGAGGATATTGGGGATTCCAGAATTGCCCATAAAAGAAAATAAGATTTAATATTTGCTGATCTTTCCAATACTTCTTAGTGCACTGAAGTCAAGGTTCTTCTAGGGAATGTTCATGAACAGTAAGAACTGAAAGGGATCCCAGTCCTTCTAGTCCATTTTTCATCATTTTATGGTTGAAGAAACAAAGGTTTGAGGAAGTTAATTTCTTGCCCAAGGTCCCAGAGGTAGGATGCCTCAGAAGCAGAATCTGAATCCATGTCCTCTGACTCTAGAGTGTTTTTTCCTCTGTACCACATTGCTTCCAGAACTCTCTAGCTAATGAATGACTCATGTCTTTGAATCCAAATCTTGTGTTCCCAGATATACTTGTCCCTATGGAAAAACAGCATTTTCTGCATGATGTCAAGCTTTACAAATTCAACCATCCTTCTGACTCATTTTCTACTCCCATATTTTAATGGCTTCATGATCTCACAATTGCCCAGCCACTTTTTAAAATTCCTCCTCCATAGTCCCTATATATCCTCTATAAATGATCCATCAAACACATTTAAATATTCCTCTAGTTCTTCTAATATATCATGAATAGTCTAAAAGTTAGTGTACATACACACACATCCATCCAGCCATCTATATGCATATACATATACATGTGCGTATGTGCATACACATGGGTATATAACACTTCTGTGTGCAGACAGTTCTGGCATTATGTAAATTCACATTAAGTAAATTTGACTTAAAGAATGCTGAAAGAAATCTGCATTTCAAAAAAAAAGGCTTATGTTAACTTTACTGTCATACTGTGCTCTCTCTCTCTCTCTCTCTCTCTCTCTCTCTCAGAGCCCACTCCTTGATACTCAGACTACCCCTTTCAAACTACCTCCCAAATAAATACATAAAAATCAATCAAACAAACCTAAAAGTAAAACACTAGAGTGAAAGCAGAGGGATGAGCAGGAGAGACCACTGCTACCATCTCCTAACTGAGGATTTGACTTGAGACCTTCAGCCGCCTAAAGAGCCACACCCACCATCCCACTACCCCCGACCCTGTCAGTCACAGGCCCCACGTATCCGTGAACCACATGCTGGCGCCATTCCTTCATGGATGAGTGCCTCCCTCTTGCCCTTCCTCACATCCATGGACTTATTCCCATTACATAAAAATAACTTTACATAGATATCTGAAGAACAGTCCATTTCCAAGGCAGTACTAAGTTCTAGCTTTATATACATTTGCATTATGCAAATTCAACTGCCAGGCAAGGGCTGGCAGGACCTCTGGCTCTGGCTCTCTACAGGTGGCAGGTGGCAGCAGCCGTGGGTGTAGCTGTGCTCTGGGAGGCCTCTGCTCCAGGAACTGAAATGGCTTTGGCTGCTAGGCAGCAGAGTGGCAGAGGAGTTGGGTCACACCGAGCCCCCACCTCAGCCCAGCCCAGGAGAGGATGAGGTCTGTGGAAAGGTGCCCATGTTAAGTGAGAAAATACGTACGTGCACCTACGTATGTATGTGAGTATATGAGTATCTATCTATACCTATGTCTATCTCTATATATGTATGTGTGTTCACACACATACATATTTGTACATAAACACACATATATACAGGCATATATATTATAGATAGAGAGATAGTGACTAGAGCGATGATAGAGAGATAGATAGAAACAGATATACTCAGAGGCCACATATGAGCTAGCTATCTAATATTCTCCATTCTTGTTTCCCAAGGAGGCTGTATTTTCCAGGCATACAGTTCTCACAGTTATTTCTTATAGTACTTCTCATGAACAAGTTATCATTGATAGTCTGCTGCCTTCTGCTTAGGTCCATCATAATGTGTTTTCCTTTGCCCCTTGGATCACCTGCAACTGGAGTTCTTTGGAGTTCAGGTTATTCCATTATTTTCCCCCAACTAGCAACACCAGGAGATTATTGATTTTGAAAAAGATGGGTTTTTGCCACAGTAATCAGCTTGGGATTTTAGAAAGATGGGCACTCATTGCAGAGAGATGACTCATTGTCACTGGGGCAAAGTTGTTACATAGATAAGGTATGTGTTTGGTGCTCCTGTATCTTGACTGTTTTACCCCCTTCCAGGACCTTATCCTACCATGTCTTCAAATATCATTTCTCTCACTATAATACTCTGCCTGGACCTGGCATTCAGACAGCCTGCCATGCTTAGGACCTTCCATTAGACCTTTTTTCTTTTATTAATATCTCCTTAAAATTTCATAGGAAGGTATGCCTATTTTTTATGTATTTATGTTTTCTTTAATTAATTAATTTTTATTCTTATTTATTTATTTATTTTTACTTATTTTTTAATGTATTTAACAAGAAATTAATACAGTATATCAGAAGTGAATTAACATGGTTCCATGGGATTTAGTTCTTTCTGTAATCTATGGATCTATTAAATGCTATCCATGGTCACTTTAGGGTTTTTGTTTGTTTTTTTTTCCCCAACTATTACTTCACACTGATATTGAACAACAACATCATCAACAACAAATAAGTTTTTGTTTTTCACATGAATTACTATCTTTCCACATATTCCTCATCCTCTGATTATTGAGTTATTTTTGTAGAATTCTAACATTAAGCATTCTAAATATTATCATGTTCAGGTCTGTTTCAATTAGAGTTAGTTCATATTGTATTCATGTATCTATGTACATGATCTCTCTGTCAAATAAAATCCCACTGAAGGTAGCAGCTGTTTACTCAAAACCTATTATAGTATTTTGTACAAAAATACTTCACAAAAAAGGTTTTATTTCTTTTTAATTTTTAAAAGAATTTTGGCCCCATTTCTCAACCTGATTCTCTTCTTATTAAAGTAGAAAGAAAATATGGGTCAGTTAAAAGGCTGGCGATCTTTTTTTTGCTTTTTTTTGGAGGGCAATTTGGGGTTAAGTGACTTGCCCAAGGTCACACAGCTAGTTTTCGTGTTAAGTGTCTGAGGCCAGATTTGAACTCAGGTCCTCCTGACCCCAGGGCTGGTGCTCTATTCACTGCACCACCTAGCTGCCCTTTTTTTTTTTTTTAGGGCTGTCTGTCTTTAAAGCGTCATTTATTGAACTGTTGCTATATTAATAATAAAAAAAATTTGAATTCACATTTATAGGTTTTAAGGTTTGTAAAGCACCTTTCAAATATTATCTCATTTAATTCTTTCAATTGGCCTCCCACAATTACCCCCACTGCTCCTCACACATTTTAAAAATTAGAGGTTCTTTTAGCTAAAAAACCAAAATCTTTGCAAATGTAAATACTCCAAAAGAAGGCCTATGGGGCTTTGAAGAATGATTACCTTACTGCCTTTGACAAGTATGTGGATGGTTGCCCATTTTCTCTTAGTGTAATGTATTAACTTGAGAGGACTTAGTCAGAAGTATGATCTGCCAAACCTGGAATGACTGTGACCTGGAGACCATTAATACATACCCACATTGGTAGGGCAGGCAATTGAAGGATGTCTGGCTAGAAGAAACTATTAAGTCTGTAGAGTAGGAAATGATTGCTCTCCCTCAACAAGCATTAATTGTGTACTATGTGCCTGGCACTTTGCTAGGCCTCTGGATACTAATACAAAAGTGATACCACTCAAGCCCTAAAGGGGCTCGTAAGGTGGAGGTGGGCAATAGGAATATGAAATTCCCAGATAAGTAAATATAGGATGTATACAAAATAAACAACCAGTGATGTAAGGTAGGTGGAGCTCAATGGGAAAAATAGGAAAAGTCTCTAGAAGGAGAGTATTTGAATTGAGCCTTATAAAAAGCTAGGTATTTCAAGAGGAATAAATGAGGAAGAGCTTTCCAGGCCTGGAAAAGCATTCTAAGAAGCAGGATTTGGAAGACTGTTTAGGAAGAATGGCAAAGTGGGCTAGTTTTGGAGGAACACAGAATGTATTTTGAATAGTGATGCATAATCAACCTAAAAAGAGAAGCTGGATCCTGATTCCAAGTAACGTTTGTATTTTATCCTACAGAAATGGGGAGTCATCCAAACTTCTTGAGCAGAATAGTGATATACCTGAATTTTTGGAATATCAAATTGACAGCTGTATGCAGAAACGAATGTAGTAGGGAGAGACTAAATTCAGAAAGACTCATTATTGCAATAGTCCAGGTCAAAATTAATTATGTGCTTGATGGGGTACTCAGGCCCTAGCCCTAAGATCATGTCTCATGATTTCTCAGTCCTGTGAAAAATTTTTCTTTTGTTGCAGAACACATTAACTTATCAGAACAGACAGAGGGGTGCATGGCCCAAGAAGTTTTGTCCCTGGCTGATGTAAGGACTCACTCTCCCTCTTGGTGCCAGATCCATGCCTCTGATAACTCCCTTAATCTCTAATACATTCCTTACACTTTCCCGTCCATAACTCCCAAAGACATCTGTACCCCTATATGCCAAGGCAATATTCACAGCACCAATGACAACTATTAGTTATGAATTGCAAAATATAATAGACTCTCCATATAGAAGACAGAAGCAAAAACATTTATTCAGACACAAGAAAGCCAAATCCCAAAACCAGAAAACTGAATTCATCATAGCAACAAAGAAATCTATACACAGTAACACTTCACTGAGCTACACCATCCCAAAGCCTGAGAAACAAACACTCACAAGTCTAGCTGTCTCCTTGCCTGCATCGTCTCTCTCCCACTGTGCTAACTGCTCTGACTCCCAGGTTCCTCTAGAGGTACTCTGCTCCACCTGTTCAGCAAGCTCCTCCCACCACAGACTCCATGTGATTACATTCAGTCTATTAAGGAGCAGGGAAGATCTTCAAATTCTCATTACTATTACAACCACTTACATTACCTAATTAGTATCTGTGGTATTCTTTTCTCATGCCCCTTTTCCAAATAAACCCCAGCATCATCTTCAGTTTCTTGCAGGTTCCCTTAAGGACCCATGCCTATTTTTGCTAAAGCATATTACAATGAACTTTTTGCCACTTGGCTTAGAGAATACTGCAAATTCATTCCAGGTGACCATGCCATGGCATTCTCAGGGTTTCAGCACCCCAAAACCTCTTTATTTTTGGTGGCCCAGTACGGACCTGCCTGACTCTCAAGCTTTCTTCCTGTCAAACCTTCTCTCTCCCTATCTCTTTTTCACCTTGTAGTTGGGGGTCACCAAATATCTAGGAATACTTGGAGGTGCTTTTTGAGTCTGACACTTCCAGGCTCTCTGACAGAGTCGTTTGAAGCTGTCTTATAAATACAGTAATGCCTACTGCCACAAAGGGGATGCCCTATCTGGAATCATATGCTCACTCTCATTTGTCTGAGACTCTGGGGACTTTGAGTGACTGCAGGTGATTTTTTGGTTTCACAGGCTTATGGGCAAAGAAATGGGGCAATCTGTTTTAGTCCCTCAAAATTCGCTCCTGGGTTGTCTTTTAAAGAACTTTAAAAAAGTTTGTTTCTCATGAGTACCCCATCATGATGAACAGTTTGAATAAAATGAAGAATGCAGATGCCAGAGATGCTGGCACTTAACAGATTCTCTAAGAGGTGGGATTGACCAGATATAGTAAATGACTGGGTGTAATGGGTGAAGAAGAATTTGGAGTTGGAGAAAACCTCAAGTTTTCACACCTAGGTGATTGATGCTATCTTGAACTGAAACAGGGACCTTGAAATTATGGGAAGGCTATCCACATTCAAGTGGAGAGGCAAAACTGGAAGTTTTTAAATGCAGAAAGGCATAAAGAATCAGGGGACCAAGGATCCTGATGTTCAGGAGCATACTTCAGCTTTTGAAATGACCTGCGACCTTCAGGAATTGACTGACTAGGTAAAGAACAGGCACCATGCTGTTGTGGAAATAACTCAACACTGGAAACCACTAACTTTCGGCTTGAGTCTTAAATTTTGCTTCTTAGTATCTGTGTGACTTTGAAGAAGTCATTGGAGTTCATGAGACCTATTTCCTCTGTAAAATCAGGGGTCTCTGGGTAGATGTCAAGGAGTTCATGAACTTGAATGGGGGAAAAATACATCTTTATTTTCAATAACCCTTGGTTTCTGCTACAATGTTATTCTGCCTTTAAAAATATTATGAGAAAGGACCCATAAGCTTCAGCAGATACTCATAGGACTTCAGGGAAAAAAAGTGTTGAGCCCCAGGAGTAAATGGGCCTTTCCAAATCTTACATTTTTACAATCTGTGATCCAAGTCAAGGACATAGTCAATACGATTATAATACAGAAAGGGTATTTGGTGACAAGGGGACAAGAGAAGAGGAAGGTTAGTGTAACCAGGTTACAAGATCTGAACACAATCAATCAAAAAGCTCACTTTCTGGAGAGCCTTTGAGGCATTTAGGGTTAGAGAGAGTTTCTTCTGTCTTTCTCCCTAAGCATAGGATTAACCCAATTGTTTGTGGTGGTATGGGATCCAGAGAAGGGTCAAGTGGTCCCATCCAAATATTACTGGCGTGCAGAGAGCAGAAATCCAAGCAGATCATCACCTGTATGCTATACATGTGGTGAAAACAGAGCTTTGATTGTGCCAGATATACTCTTGCATAATAAGAGCTATGTTTAATAGATTGCACTGCTGAATTGAAACTGTCAGGAGTGTGTGGGGGGGAGGGGGATGTTCTTTGTGAGATTTAAAAGAAAGGAAAATGGAAAGCATTTTGTTTGGCTGCTAATGAGCCATCCATCAGCAGGCTGACATTCTGTCAGAACAGCAGGGAAGGAGAGCCAGGAACCTCACCTTGACACCCCCCCCCCTCCAGTGTCACCTGAGGTTATGAGTGCTTTAACCTACATCACTCATGTGTCTCATTCTATCCTAATATAAGTAAGAGGGGAAGCAAGGTCAAGAAAGGTGAAGAGTTGAAAGCTCTGTGTGAAAGCCAAGTCCAGGTGTCCCCCCACCCTGACTTTTTACCCTTTCTACTCAAGAAGCTCAAATATCTGACCTTGCTCCTTTCTCACCAAGAAACTGGGACTTTTAATATATGACCTTTCCCAGGGGAATTGACATTTTTTAGAGGAACGTGGAGAAGGCAATGTTATACCCAATAGATTTAATTTCTAGTGATGCAATTTGTGGCATTAGTGAGGTAAATATTTGGGTTCATGGGATCTTCCTGGGTCTCCTCATGAAGGACACTAGTTCTGCCTACACATACCTAAACAAAAGCCCTGTCCTTGGGATGATATCAAGGAGAGAGTAGAGAATGATCATAGAGGGGGGAGGGGCTCTGAACATAGCAAATTTCTTGGCTCTCTGATCTTCCATTCCACAAGTCTTCTCAATGGAACCACTGAGTCACTATCCATGGGATCATGCTTGCCCCTAGACACGGGGCTTTAGAATTTACTTAATAATAAAAGTCTTCAAGAGCTGTAAATACTAATATAGTAGCTCCCATTTGTAAACAAACTACTAATGTACTAATTTCAAATGATACTTACACTGTATTCACCCAGTCCCCCCCACCTTTAGTGAATGGTCAGAATATTAATAAAATAACATTTCTTTAAAAAAAATGAGTCTTATCATGCAGTGAAAAGAGAACTAGATTTGTAGTCAGAAGCCCTGGGATCAAATTCATTGTCACTTACTAAATGTATGAATTTGGAAAGTTAATTCTCTTCCTTTGCCCTCAGTTTCCTCCTTTATAAAATGAGTTGGTTGGCTTTAGTTGGCCTCTAAGGCCCCATCATTCTAAGCTTTGATCTTTTGATCCCAATCACTCTGACTTTGAAAGTTATTTCAATATAGCCTTCCTCTGTTTATTACTTTGATTTCAGGAGGTTTGCCTATTTCTGCATAACAGTAATGATCATGACAATAGCTCACATTTAAATGGAACATTAAGATTCCATTAGGGTTTACAAACTATTTTCCTTGCTATAACTCTGGGAGTTAGAGAGTATCTCAAATCAGCTGGAGATGTGAAGAAAGGGAAGACAGGGTCTCTATTCTCCAAGAGTTAACATTCAAATGGGGGAGACAATATGCATATAGTTATATACATGCAAGATATGTAGAGAGTAGGGGTAGAAGTTAATTTCAGAGAGAAAAGACCAGCAGAGGATGAGACAGAGAGAAGGAAGGGCCTGCAGAAGTGAGATTTGAGTTGTCTTAAAGGAAGCTAGAGAAGCCAGAAAGAGGAGGTAAGGAGAGGGAATCCTCCAGGGATGGAGGACAGTCAGAACAGGGTAATGGATTTGCACATATCAGGACAAATAAGTAGGCCAGTAAATGAGTGAAAAGGTATAAAGGGCCCAAGTTATTAAGGATTTTAAAAGCTAAACAGTACTTAAATTTGAGGGCAGGCAGGTGGCACAGTGAATGGAGTAAGTGGAATAAAGTCAGGAAGACTCATCTTCCTGAGTTCAAATCAGGCCTTGGATATTAACTAGCTTATATGACTATGGACAAGTCACTTAACCCTGTTTGCCTCAGTTTCCTCATCTGTAAAATGAGCTGGAGAAGGAAATGGAAAATGACTCCAATATCTTTGCTAAGAAAACCCCAAATGGGGTCACAAAGAGTTGGACCCACCTAAAATTGGTTCAAGAACACTAGTCTTGGTATCCAGATCTCTTGCTCTTTTATCCATTTTATAGGTGAACAAACTGAAGATCAAAGAGAGGAAGGGACTTACCCATGGTCATATGGCTAGGAAGTGTTGGGACTCGAACTCAAAACATTTGACTTTCATTTCTGCATTTTGTCCACTACAATTGCATCAGTTGCTCAATTTGCTTTCTAATGTTGACTTTGTCTTAGCCTCTAGGTATGAGTGACTACAGGTTATCAGTTAGAATTTCCCCCTCTAGGAGCTGGTCTTCTCTGAGCTGATTTTGAGTAAGTGCTGGGGCCAAAGGCATTTTGAAAGAACCAGTTTTGGAGAAAACTTAAAGCTATAAAATCAGAAAAAAGATTGTGTGTATGCCTATCTAAGCATATGCATATACACATGCATCTGTGAAAGTGGATGGTAAAAAGAAGGAATTTGTTAAAGCAATCAGAAGACATCTCTGTCTCCATCCCCCACTCTGCTCTTCTCGAATAGCACCGGTGTTGCTCGGCAGGAGCTGCCAACAAAATGACACTGCCCAGCAGGAACCCTGCTTGGTGATGCTAACTAGGCCTGAAGAATTGGCTTTCCCATTAGGAATCACAAAAGTTTTCAACCTAGACAATAAATAAGTTTGGCACAGTTCTGTGGAGAAATTTTAAGGGAATGTGAGAGGGAAGGATCAGACACACAGATAAAAACAAATACTTTGGAAATGATGAGTCCAAGCATAAACATTAACTACGTGGCAGAAAATTCAATTTGCTCAAAAAAGCAATGTCTTGTCAGATAAAGAACAGAGTTTTTTGCATTCCCAACAGAGCTACTGTTACATGTTGCTTTCATTCATTTGGACACTTCTCAATCTTGGTTCCATAGTTCATCTTACCTTTTACTGATTATATTTACAGATTACTGCCACTAATTAGAGGTTTCTGATTATAAAGTAAAACTAATTATATAGTTCTTATATATAAAGCTAAATATTAAGTTGAACCAGTAATGGAGAGACCTTGTATGAAGATATATGCAGCATTTTGCATCTATACGGTCTCCCTACCTCATTAAAAAATTACAAATCTATTTTATTTTCTTTTAATCCCCCAACCCATTGGGGTAAAAAAGAAAAGAAAAATTTCTTGTAGCAAAAATCATGGTCAGGTAAATAAATTCGTTCAATTACTGTAGATAGATCTAAAGATAAGATAAATAGAAAGCTAAATAAAATGTGATGATTATTACATGAAATATATGATATATCACATGATATGATCTATTATATATGATATGAAATGGTTAGCTTATCCCATGTCAATTGGCATCATGAATGGTTACAGTTTTCATTATAGTTCTTACAGCTTTCAGAGTTGTTTGTTTTTATAATGTTGTTCTTATTGATGATGTTGTACTGGACTTAAAAATAGGACAAGTCTATGACCCTTGAAATGGATGCTGGAACCTTGGAAGCCAGACACCAGTATGAAACCTATCAGTGACTATGGGCCAGGAACTGGCAGGACATCACAAGTCCAGTTAGGCAAGGGAATGCTGAAGAATCATATATGTAACAGATATCACACAGGCAAAGGTTCTGCAGTCTTGGCAGACGGGCATGTTGGGTGGATGCATAACAATCTTAGTCCTATGATGCAATCCCAAGCAAGGTGTGGTTCAATAGAATTTCTCAAATAACTCCTTCCTCTCACTGAAGTCCAAGGGCTGGAGTGTTATTGAGATTGTTGGTGAGGGTAGTAATAGTATTGATGAACACAATGATCATGGTAATGATGCCCACATTGACATATTGCTTTATAGTTTGCAAAATGCTTTCCTCATAATAACTCTGTAAGGGAGATAATATGCATTTGTTCATTCTTTTGAGGCAATCAGGGTTAAATGACTTGCTTAGGGTCACATAGCCATTAAATGTCTGAGGCTGGATTTGAACTCAGGTCCTTTTGATTCCAGGGCTGGTTCTTTATTCATTGTGTTGCCTAACTGTCCTCAGCAATTTATCTCTATCTCTATCTCCATCTCCATCTCTATCTCTATCTCTGTCTCTGTCTCTGTCTCTATCTCTCTCTCTGTCTC
>NW_027187368.1:7697773-7709576 GCF_028583685.1 Petaurus breviceps papuanus | reverse complement strand
ATCTCTATCTCTGTCTCTGTCTCTGTCTCTATCTCTATCTCCATCTCTATCTCTGTCTCTATCTCTGTCTCTGTCTCTATCTTCTGTCTATCTATATCTGTATCTGTATCTGTATCTGTATCTATATCTATATCTATCTACCTTAATTTTACAGATGAAGAAACAGACACCCAGAGAGATGAAGTGACTTGCCTTTTCCTATTTGCATGGCACCGCAGATGAATTTTGGGTTTGGAATCAGTGCACCTGTTTTGAAATGAAGTTACTTGATAGCTGTGGGACCCTAGGTAGGTCTTGCACACCTTTGATTCTCAGCTTCCCCATCTGTTAAATGAAATTAATGCTACATACCCTACCTCTATAACAAAGCTGTTGTATTATAAGTGCTTTATGAAGGCTCAGAAGAAATACAAGAAAATATCCCTTTACTGACGTGGGAGGTCCACAAGTGTTGTACTTTGCACATATTTCAGACTTCTTCAATATATTGATTACTTATGCTAATTTTTCTCCTTTTTCTTTTTACAAATGTCACTTATTATATTGGATGCATCTTATATTATTATATAGGAAGGGGAAGAGGAGGAATACTGAGGGATACAGAATGTAAAAGACAAAAGACACTAATTTTTTAAGTGCTTAACAAACCTAAAAGAACTTCAGAAATTTGAGTTGCTATTGTTATAAATGGCACAGCCAGGCCTAGAACCCTATGTTATTTACCTCTCAAATTTATTGTGAGAGTTAAATGAGATAATGTATGTGGAGCACTTTGGGAACTTTAAAGCATTGTGTAAATGTCAGCTAAGATTATATAAATTGCAAAGAAAAAAAATACCCTGTTTGGTAGAGAGAATTTCCTCACCTGGAGTTAGTTCTCTATAACAATGAAAGCACAACTCCTGTTCCTATACCTATCTCTAATACCAACGGGCTATCTCCAATGCATACATTTGCATCAAATGAGATTCCATGATAGAAGTAATCATAAATACTCTTGGTTTGATTTCCCTCTATTAATGCAAAGTGAGAGACAAGACAGGAAGATAGAAGCTTGCTAAGTGTGTTTGTCATTGTTATAGACTGAGTGCAAATAGAAAAGCTAAGATTTCCCAGACGCTCTTATTTGAAGGTTATGTTTGGGGAATAATACATCAATCCTTTGGTCCTTGTATGGCCACAAGAATGAGGTCCACAAGAAATATATTTTTTCCTAACTGCTCATACTCATAGAAGATAAAATGGATTAAGAATGTCTACTCTCTGGATCAATGGAATAGATTAGGCACATGAGATTCAGAAGTCAACGACTATAGCAATCTACTGTTTGATAAACCCCAAGATCCTAGTTTTTGGGATACGAACTCACTATTTGACAAAAACTGCTGGGAAAACTGGAATATAGTATGGCAGAAACTGGGCACAGACCATTATCTAACATCATATACCAAAATCAAGTCTAAATGGCTGCATCATCTAGGTATAAAGGTTGATACTGTAAGCAGTCTTGGAAAACAAGGAATAGTTTACCTGTCAGATTTGTGGAGAGGGAAAGACTTTATGAATAATCAAGAATTAGAGAACATTATAAAATGTAAAATGGATAATTTTGACTACATGAAATTGAAAAGCTTCTGTACAAACAAAGCCAATGTAACCAAGATTAAGAAGGAGGTGGGAAATTGGGAAAGAATCTTTACAACCTACGTCTTTGACAAAGGACCCATTTCTAAAATATACAGAGAACTGAGAAAAATTTATAAGAATACAAGTCATTCCCCAATTGACAAATGGTCAAAGGATATGAACAGGCAATTTTCAGACAAAGAAATTAAAGATATCTATAAGCACATGAAGAAATGCTCTAAATCACTATTGATTAGAGAAATGCAAATCAAAACAACTCTGAGGTACCACATCTCACCAGTCAGATTGGCTAAGATGACAAAACAGGACAATGACAAATGCTGGAGAGGATGTGGGCAAATTGGAACACTAATGCATTGCTGGTGGAGTTGTGAACTGATCCAACCTTTCTGGAGAGCAATCTGGAATTATGCCCAAAGGGCTATAAATAATTTCATATCCTTTGACCCAGCAATACCACTCCTAGGTTATATCCCAAAAAGATCATAGAAGTGGGAGGAAGACCCATATGTACAAAAATGTTTATAGCAGCTCTTTTTGTGGTGGCAAAGAATTGGAAATCAAGGGGGTGCCCATCAATTGGGGAATGGCTAAACAAGTTGTGGTATATGCATGTTATGGAATACTATTGTGCTATAAGAAACGAGGAGCAGATGGACTTAATATTTACCTTGAGAGGTTTATACTAACTGATGCTGAGTGAGAAGAGTAGAACCAGGAGAAATTTATACACAATTATAGACACAACGTATGTGTGATGACCGACTTTGATAGACTGGACTCTTCTCAGCAATGCAGTGATATAAGTCAATCCCAAAAGACTCATGATGGAGAGAAATGTGTGCATCCAGAGAAAGAATTAGAAAGAACTGAGTCTATATCCATATGGAAGCAAAATACCTGATCTTTTTCCTTTTCTTGTTTGGTTTTATGTCCTCTTTACCACTTTTCATTCCATCTGATACAATCAGTCTTTATAACCTGACTAATGTATAATGTGAAAGTATTTACAGATCCTATACTTGACTATATGCCGTCATGGGGGGAAGGGGCGGGAAGGGGACAAAATGTGAAGCTCAAGTAATTGTGGAATTGAATCATGTAAACTAAAAGTAAACAAACAAATTAATTTAAAAAAGAATGTCTACTCTCCAGTCTATATAACATGTAGTCCTAAGAGTTTGGCTATTTGTAGGTATATCTTGGACAGACAGTAAAATGTTCAATGAACTGGGCCCATAATGGAAGAGAAGGAACAGAGTAAGATAAATTTAATTTAGGAAAATGTGTAGGTCTTATGATGATTTCAAGAGTCTCTATGAAACAATACCTATTATTTAACACCAAGATTCTTTTAGAGGCGATGCATAATTCTGAATCATGGCATATTTCAATATCCAAAGAATTGAAATTGCAGCTAAGCCAAAGGGTGCTGAAGAGACAGGCAACAACAACAAGCTGATATTTATTATAAAACTCTTTAAGTTTTCCAAAATACTTTATAAACATTGTCTAATTTGATCTTAACAATAACTCAGAAAGATGGGCTATATTATCTTCCCCATTTTCAAGTGAGGAAAGTGAGGTAGGCAGAGGTTAAATGGCTTGCCCAGAGTCAGTTAGTATCTGAAATGAAATTTGAACTCCTGTCTTCCTGACTATGAGTCTGGTGTTCTATCACTGTGCCACCCAACTACCCAGTATAGAGATAAACAGACAAGAATTATTAGCAGAATTATGCACAAGACACTATAAAAGGGATCAAAGGTGGTGTGCAGCTAGCCATTCTTGAAGCCAGTCAATGGAAAACATACAGTCATCGTGTCACAGAGAGCTAATTATTTCATTAACAAAATGCTAAGAAACCTAGAAGAAGGCCTATAGGACATCAAATACCTAAATAGAAATGAATGAAGCTGGTAGGATGGGAATTTGTTAGTGAACTGTGAACTGTACCATTAGAGGGATTAGATTATCCCCATCCCTGTCCATGACATCACAGATTCTCAAACTTACTATCCAAGTAGTTAAATGGAATAAAGATTAGGCCTTTGATATCATTGGTATTGGAGACTTGTAATTCAGGAAAATCTCCCAATATAGGTCAGCATCTTCTTTTTACCTTATGGACTTAGAAATTTCCCAGGTCACAGAGAGGTTAAGTGATTTTCCCAGTCCCCCAGCCAGTATGTCTCACAGTCAGGACTTGGACTCAGGTCTTAATGGCTCCAAGGCTGGTTCTGTTAGCAATGCCACACTGCCTCTGTTATAACGTAATTATATGGACATTACATTTAGGGAACTGCATAGTACCTTTAATGATGACTAGTACAAAACACCATATTGTTAACACAGATCTTTTTCCAGTGCTTCTGAACTTAAATGAATTTTGGAATACCACAATTTCAGAAGAAGTAAAATTGGAGGCGACCCAAAGAATAATGGAAAGACACGTGGCAGGCACAATAATGCAGAAGTATGTTTTCAATGATGACATACTTGAAAGAAGTAATGATAGGAGAATAATTCAGGAAATATATGAAGGATCACATGGAAAGGCCAGGTATAGATAGGGTTGGTTGGCATTGATGGAAGAGCCACAGGACTGGGATCACATATCCAGTGGGTACAACATGGGACCATAGAGCAGAAGAGGACCTTAGAGTCCTATTATTCTAAATACCTCACTTTACAGTGAAGAAAACTAAGACCCAGGGTGGTTAAAAGTGCTTCTTGGCAAAGGTCACACTGGTAATATCAGAGGTGAGATTTAAACCCTGGTCCTCAGACTTCAAGGTGAGTACTCTTTTCATTTAATCAAGTTGTAAGATTCAATTCAGTTCACTTCAGTTTTATTCAATTCAATACAAAGCCTGGGTAGGATCTGAATAGCAGGGATGAGAACTCTTTGGGAAGTGTGGGAAAGGAATAGTATATATATATATAACAATAACTGAACCAGTTTGGGTCAAGGTGACTTAGGGTGCATACCCTCTCCTATCAAGGGGCCCCTAGCTTGGAGTTGAGAGATAAGGTTCATTCCTAAAGAAGCCTGGCCTCTAAAGAGAGAAATCAGGCTCTTTATTCTTCTACCTCAGCATTCTGAGGAAAATTAGTTTAGATCTTAAAGTAAGCTTTCATGTCAAGTGTCTCTCAAAAAGCGAGAAGAAAGGTACTCAATGTACATTGTTGATATAGGATAGGTATTTATTTCTTGTCACACATAGGAAATGCTTATGAAACAAAAGACTCATAGCTGTGCATTGACAAAGACTGAAACAGGCTATAGTAAGCCACAACTCCTATTATATTTTGCTGAAAAGTTGATATTTTAAACAGTTAAAAAAAAAAAGTACAGTGGCTTGATGAACAGCGACGTCGTTTTCAGTTTGTCTCTGCACTAAGTAAGTGCCTCAGGAGAAAACATCGTCTGACAAGCCAGACCAAGAGTTGGGTACATCCTCCTGTTGGCGGCCATCTTCTCTGAGAAGCATTGTAGGCTTGACTACTATCGGTCAACAGACCCTGCCTGTGGAACCCAGGACTTCTAAATTCCCATGGTAGCCCCTCACAAAATGTCCACCTCCATTGACTGATATTTAGTCAGAGGAAGAAATGAAAAGCAGAAGGAGCAAGCAAGGGTCTGATCCCATGCTCAGATTTACATAAGCCACACATAGGCCTGCTGCATGTATGAACACTGGTCATGGGTAACATGGGTACCGGAATTAGAGAGATATAGTCTTTGTCCTCTATAATAAGTCCTAAAGAAATAGTTCAATACCATACATTCTAGAGAAAAGAAGGAAAGATAGAGCAAAAGTTGTTTCTCCCTTTAAAGTCTAGTGAGTGGGTGGCTCTTCCTGAGCCATATTCCTTGCCTCTGAGTGTTGCCATTTACCACCATTTTTGCCAAAGCCAAGTTCCATCCTGCCTTTGGGAATATTTCTTCAGCTGTCAAATGAAGGGGTTAGATTTTGGGAGGATAGCAGCCTGGTTAAAGTAGAAGTGGAAGACAGCTTCACTTAGTAATTCATCAGGGCTCCCACTTAACACTATGATAATAATAACCTACATTTATATCATATGTTCATGATTTACTTCATTTGAACCTCATGATCACCTTGTCAGGTCAGTAGAGGAAGTATTATTATTCCCATTTTACAGATGAGAAAAAGTACAACTTTGGGTGTCAGGGCAGGGAATGACTTACATAGGTAGTAACAACAGAGACAAGATTTGGGTCCAAGTTTTGGACTCTGGGCCCAGTTCACATCTTATCGAAGTACAGAACCTCTTTCTGAAAGAAGTCCCTTTCTCCTCTAGTGATAACCTTACACCTGAGGTTGGAGATCAGCCATGATGGAGTTTAGAATTCTCTTTTGTTTGTTTTCTTGCTTCTCAAATCTCTTTTTGTCTATGTTTCTATCTTTGTCTCTGTCTCTCTATCTGTCCCTCTCTGTCTTTTGGTTTCTGTGTCTCTGTGTCTTTCTGTCTGCCTGTCCTTATTTGTTTTCCTCTCTCCCCCTTCAGAGAAGTTACTTATAAAATAGATGGAGAGGGGAAAGATGACGATGTTTCCAGGCATGAACCGGATCCCGGACATTGAGAAAGCCTTGTAAAATTGCCTGGTTCTCAGGATGCTTTAATTTCACATCTTCTTTTTGACTTCTTGGCAGTTAATTCTTTCAGAGCTCATCATCTTCCAGCACCTCCAGACTATTTTCTTACAATTGAATTTACGTCCCTTTTCTGCTTTTCACCATATGTAGGTGCGTACACATGTCTGGTATCACCGTCTCCAGGTTTGAGGTTTGGGGTTTGTTTGCTTTAGTTTTCCTATCATAAACAGTGTTTCCATTTGGCTGCAGTTCTCCGGGGGAGACCTATAAAATCTGACTCACGAAGAGACAGAGAGAGAGAGAGGGGGGAAAAATACAGGAAACGAAAGTAATATGGGGAGAAAATGAAAGAGATTTAGTGCAGCTATCAACCGGCCGTTGTGCCGGCTTTAAGAGTCTGTTGAAATAACATAATAAAAGACAATAAAGGTAGGATTTATGGCCTACCTGGTGAAAATGGTTGATGTTTTGTATCCTGCACACATACATCCCACTGCTGACTGTCTCTGCTCCAGAAGGGGACTCTGGGTTCCTGGGGTGCTGTCCCTCAAATCACTCAGAACACAAAGGAAGCTGGAGGTAGCCTTGGAAGGGTCAAAGGCAGATTAAACAGTGGGTAGGTTAAAAATCCTCTTGCTCTTTAGTCTCTTTCCAGCCATTGTTTGGCTCCTGTGAGTCCCACAATTTATTGACCCAGCCTTGTGTCTTAAAAACTCCGATTTGTTCAGTTTGACTGGAAAATCTCTGAGTGATTCACCCAAATTCACCGGTGTTCCTTAGAACTTTCAGGGGTAAGGCATTTTTCCACAAAGGGACTGAGGGAGTAGGTTCCTTTCAGCTCAAACTTTCAGCAGAAATGCCTTAACCAGGCAGAAAGAGTAATCAAAAGTAGGACAGTGTAATTTGCAAGACATAAATAAGTATATTTTGGGACTCAGAGACGATATAGTGGGAGATGAGGAATAAAAAATTCTTGAAATTGGGAGTCAAGAGACCTTGATTCAAGTGTCTCCATTACTTTTCCTGATGAGACCTTAGGGAATTCTCTTGGCTTCTGTTTCCTCATCTGGACAATTAAGAGAGAGAGCTTGATGCCTTCTAGGTTTCTTTGTAGCTTTAAAATTGTTTTGCTATTTCTCATGTTAGAGGTGATCCCCATGACCTTTCTGCTTGCCCCTAAAAGGCAGCTATCTGACTACATGATAGGCAACGGAATCTCAGTTATTTAAAGCAGAGGGTATCTCTCTAGCTACTCCCCTATTAGGTTTCATAAGATCAGAGATCTAGCTGGACGTGATCTGAGAGGCCACCAAGCCCAACTCCCTCTTTTTAAAATTGTGGAAACTGTCCAAGGGCATGTTGAGCGTCTTCCCCAAAACTGTACAGATAAGATCAGGGTCAGGAGTTGAACTCGGGTCCTAGAACTGTGTGCTTTTTTCTTGTATCCCACTCTTCTTCCTTCATGTGGGAAGTGGATAAGGTGGGAAGTTTGCCTAGGTCTGTGTTCATAACAGTGCCTTTGGCCCTGTGAGAACCCTCTACATAGGTCTAGCAGATGTTGCCTTTTGAGACCTGCACTCTCAACAGGAGGAGCAGAGCAATTCTGCTCTTCCCAAAGCTATCTAAGGGGACGGGAGATGGTAGTGTTGAGACAGAGCTACTTTGGACGAGGCAAGGAAGCCGGGGTCTAGGAAACAGGACCCCCTGTGGAGCTTTAAGCCTCAGTTGGCATCAAATCCTCATTAGCAGAGTCAGAGATGCAGTAATAGGCTGAATAAATCCCTGTAAAGCCAGGACTAATGGTGTCTGCTGGAGCCAGAGCTGGAGCTTGCCATAAACAGTCCCAGGCGAAGCCTGGCCAAGGCTGCTCTAATTGTCAGAGCCCAATCAGAGGGGCCAGCGAGCATGAAATGACAGATTAGTTCAGGGGTGTGAATGCCAGTCTCTCCTGGGATCTTGGGCTTGCCTCTGCACTCTCAGGCTCCATGTGTGAGGGTTCCAGGGAAGGAAAGAGGCCTCTAAGCTTCTGGGGCCTCTCCCCAGGGCATCTTCTCAGGAAACCACTGCTGGGAAATCCAAAGTCCTAATGTCAGTAAATGGTCCCTGGGGTGACTGTTAGAGATGTTGCTACTCCCCACTGCATTCAGCTTTTTCGCCTTTCTTCTCCTCTTGTTTTTCCATTAAACTTTCTTAATCTCCACCTCCTCTTTCTATTATCTCTCTTTACTCCTTCCCTCTCTTATGTTTTTACTTTTCCATTTCTCCTTTCCTTTTTATACTTCTTTCTTTTCCCCATCTCTTCTAATTTCTCTCTTCCCCTTGTCTCATTATTCTTCTCTCTCCTTATCTTCTTATAATTTCCTTCCCCCACTATCCCCCTATTTCCCCCTTCCCCTTCATCTCTTTCTATTTCCTTTTATTTCTCCCACAGTCTATTCCCTCGTTTCTTCACCACTTCCCTGTGGTAGAAAGAATACCACCATCCACCAATTACTCAGACTCATAACAAACTGTGTGTAAACCTCTGCTTTTAGCTCTCGCCCACATGTACAATCTGTGGACAAAGCCTGCCAATTTTAACTTTATATATTCCACTTCTTGCCTATAACTTTCCCATCACACTGGTATAGGCCCTCATCACCTCATCCCTGGACCATTGCAATAGCCTTCCAGTCAGTTTCCCTGCCTCAGATCTCTCCCACTCCAATCCATCATCCACTCAGCTGTCAAATTAGTATTCCTAAAATGCAGATCTGACTATGTCACCCTCCTATTCAATTAACTCCAGTGGCTCCCTATCACTTCCAGGATCAGATATGAAACCCTCTGTTTGACTTTCAAAGCTCTTCATAATCTGGCCCCCTCCTGCATTTTCAGTCTTTTACACCTTACTAACCCTCACACATTCTGTCATCCAGTGACACCTGGCTCCTTGCTGTTCCTCAAACAAGGCACTCCATCTCTCCTGACTTTGGACATTTTCACTGGCAGTTCCCCATTCCTGGAATTCTCTGCCTCTTGGCTTCCTTGACTTTCTTCAAATCCCAGCTAAAATTTCATCTTCTAGAATGTTTTTTTCTGATCTCCCTCAATCCTTGTGCCTTCCTTCTACTGATTATCACCTATTTATCAAGCATGCATCTTATTTGTACCTAGTTATTTACATACTGTCAACCTATAGTTCTATGAGTTCCTTGAGAGCAAGGATTGGTTTTTTTTTCCCCCTTCTTGGTTTGCCACTGCTTAGCACCATGCTTAACACATAGTAGGTGCTTATTAAATGCATATTTCTGACTATTCTAGTTCTCTCCTTGTTTTTCCTATCTTTTTCTTCTCTCTCTCTCTCTCTCTCTCTCTCTCTCTCTCTCTTTCTCTCTCTCTCCTCTTCATTTTTATTCCTTTTTCTGTCTTTCATCCATTTGTTTCTTCTTCATCTTGTCCTCTTCCTTACTTGGTCTTTTTGTCTTTTGCAATTATCTCTTTTCCCTTCATCTTCCTCCTTTACTTCACCTTCTTTTTTCTCCTTCCCCTCTGCATCCCATTATATGCCTAGTACTGAGCATATACAGTACACTCTACTACCTTATTGATAAATTATTTGAAAGACCATGAAGATGGATTAGACTGTTTTGTTTATCTAATACCAAAGAAGTTATTTTTTATGTATCACTTTAGAGATAAGGAAAATGAGGTCCAAAGAAATGAAGTGAATTGATTGAACTCACACAGGAGGTTAGTGGAAGAACTAAGACCATCCCTTGTTCCCAATTCAGTATTCTTTCTAAGAGATAGTTTTAAGGAGACACAGCTTGGGGTGTGCTCACTGATATAACTAACTCTCCTTTCTACTTCCCCCATCTTCAGATACGCCTGCCAGCCAGGATTCCTAAGAACAGGTGGAGGTCTCTCACCTAATGCTGAGATAATTGAATTAAACAGCAAGTCTCAAGTCAGGTGTCCAGAGTGGCTGCTGGGAGACCCTCTGCACTCAGCTGAGGGACACAAGGGTTTAGATCAGGATTATGTACATAAGTAATAGACTCAAACAGCCATTTCATTAACCACCTGGGAATAGTGCTAACTTTGTAAATGCAGGGGCAAGGATTAGATATAAATTATATGCCATATAAACCTAATGGAACATTCTGAATGAATTGCTACTTCCCTCTTTCAGTGCTGGGCTTTAATTTGAGAAAAGAGATCAATCAGTTTTATAAAGTACACGCAATGTATGGTGGGAAGAATGCTGGACTTGGAGTTAGGTGAGATCTGGGTTCCCACCTCTGCTTTAGCACTTGATTAGTTATGTGACCCTGGGCAAGTCACTTAACCTCTATCAGCCCTATCTTCCTTCATATGTAAAATGGGGAAACCAATGACACTTGAAATTCCTGCCTCACAGGGTTGTTTCAAGGAATGCACTTCATAAACATTTTGTTCACTTTACAATCAATATCCCTAGAACCAAACATCATTCCCTGGAGAACTGAACTCTTTTAATTTCCAAATTCCCCTTAACCCCATCCTGCCTCCTCCTCTCAGGTTCAGATTGATAAGTGGCTCATATATTGACCAGTAAATCATGCCCCTTTGCTCTAGTCAGTTTTTCTTTTACTCCTCTGCCATCATCTTTGCCCCTTTCCTTCTCCCTTCTTGCTTTTCTGTTCTGGAATAATTTTCAGATGAACACAGAAACTGGTCTTAAAAAGGGTGTGTCAATTTACTCTCTTCTAGGAATCTATTCACTGTCCCTATAATTTGCCAATCCAAAACACCCCTCTCTATCCATTTGTATTATCTCCCTCATTTAGAACACAGTGAACAGGGACTATTGTGTTTGCTTTTATATCATAGGCTTATCACATAGCAGGTGCATAATAAATGCTCATTCATTCATTCATAAATGCATTATCATTTCTGTTCTTATATCCATAGCATTACTTGTATTGAGCCCCTACTCTCTGATCACAGTGCTACCACCTTAGTCAGATCTTTACTGAGTCGTAACCCAGAGTGAGGGAGGTAAGAGTTTGGGTCTTGGTCTTTCTCTCCCCCTACTCACTCACTAGAAACAGAGCCCACTAATTGACACATGAGGGAGCTGAGCAAGACAGACTCTCCATCTCTCTCTCTGTTTATATATATATATATATACACACAAACACACGTATACACATACAAACACACACACATGTATATGCACAAACACACATGTGGATCCACACATGGTATACATGCGGATCCACACATGGTATACATGCATGCATATGTATGCATGTTTACCTTGCTGTTGGTCTTGTTTGTCCTTTGTTCTCAAAGAGGACCACGGCATCAGGGAGGTGATGCCATGGCCTGCAAGTGAATTGGATTTGAGGGAGGGAGGGCCATGCAAAGTCATCAGCCTCACTTTCTCCTCCAGAGCCATGTGGGTCTAGTGGCCAGATGCAGATCAGGATGACTGGAGATGACCCTGGATGCAGTGGGAGACTGTGGGCTTTTTAAACTAAGATCTTTAACAGGTCTCACTTTTACTG
>NW_027187368.1:7612290-7697763 GCF_028583685.1 Petaurus breviceps papuanus | reverse complement strand
GTGGCAGTGAGGAAAGTTGGACCCTTGGGAAAGGGGATTATACAATGGTGCTTTTAGAGCTGGTGACCCAGCTTTAGTGAAGTCAACCTTTCTTCCCCCAAATTACTGACATGCCTGTTGGTCATATTTCTTCCAGGAAATAAGCAGTCTTCATCATCTTGTAGTACTCTTAGTACTCTAGGCTACATTATATGACTATGGTAAGGGAGAATTCTGTTCTATTCCTTGTTCTCCCATGCCTTAGCACAAAGCTCTTAATACCTAGGGCTAATTAATTCTGATAATGAGACCTGAGGAGAGGCTACTGGATTTAACAGTTAAGAGATGGTTGGAAACCTTATATAGAATAGTTTCAGCTGGGCATAGGCAAATTGCAAGTGATTGATAAATGATCAGGAGCTGAGGCTATCCAGGCAACGAATGAAGATAACCTATGTTTTTATTTTTGCTTTGAAAGGAGACAAGACATAGGATGATATCTTGAGGTATTTGAAAGATCAAATGATTTTTTTAAGATGAGAGCTGGATATATTTGTAGGTCCTGGGAAAAGAGTCAGTGATAAAAAGTGATTGAAGGTGGGATAATGAGGGAAAATGATTCTACAGCTCAGGTCCTAGAGGGGTTGGGAAGGAATGTTTACAAGATTACAAGAGGAGGGGTTGGCTTTGGTAAAGTGAGGAGCCTCATATTTGTCAGAAACTGGAGCAAAAGAAGGGAGAATGTAGAATGATGTTGAGCAGAAATGTTCTATCTTGATGGTTAACATGGTTCCTTTTCTTAGAGAGGGCTTGGGGAGAAGATATTGTAGGGAAAAAACAGGAGGAGAAAATGTTTAGAATAAACACTGTGGCTTGTGGCTATTTACTCTGTTTTTCAGAAACTTTCAATGGGCTTCTCTTCCCTATAGGATAAAATATAAATGGAACCTAGGACTTTAAGGTCCTACACAATCTATTTTCAACCTACTCATCAATCTTCTATTTAATACTACTACTCTTGATGTACTCTATCTTCCAGGCAAATTGACCTTTCAACTGTTCCTACATTTCATCCTGTTTGATTTGACTTTTGTGCATTTGCATAGTCTCTGCCAAACCTGGACCATGATCCTTCCTTATCTCCTGCTACTGTCCAAACTTTTATTTATTTATATATTTAGCTCATTTATTTCCCTAGATTTTTGTTCCCTGCATTTCACTTGGCCCCCTCACTTCTACATTTTCATATATGTCATATCCCATTCACCCTTACCCCAATTAAATTGTAATCTGCCTTGAAAGCAGGTACTCTATTGCCTTGGCTTGTCTTTGTATCTTTAACACAGAGAATGATGCATTCTAAACAGTACTTTAAAAAAAAATGTTAGTTGAATTAAAATGAATATAGTAGCTATAGCAAGGAGATTTTCAGGAGGTACTCTTCCAAAAGTAACATTTCTTCCCTTTTCCTTTGACATTCATTTTCTCTAAATCTGCTCAACCTTGAGCCCAGCTCCCTATTTCTTCAAAACTGTACCCCATTCCAGAACCTTGTAGTGGGAATGAATTTCACCTTATTCTTCTTCTCACTCCCTAGCAGCCCTAGTGATGGGAATAGAAACCAGGTTAGAGAGAGGTCAAAGACTAGTTTGGGTGGAAAAACAGGAATTTAAAAAGTCTGACCTCAAATACATGGAAACAAGATGTGGCGAGAGAAACATATGCCTATACACGCAAACACATTGGTCTGGGAGTGAGTTGACCTGATTTCTAGTCTAGGTTCTGGCACCAACTGGGAATGAGACCTTGGGCAAGACACTCTTTTGTTGTCCTCAATTTCATCACTGATGAAAGTGGGTCAAAATAGTGCTTTAAAGTTTACAAAGTACTTTCTTCATAGTAACTGTGTGAGGTACAAAATATCATCAACATCATTTTATAAATGTCACCCTGAGGAAGAGAGATGTTAAATGATTTAACTAGGATCATGATACTAATAAATATCAGAATAGCCTTCAAAGGTAGGCTTGGGGTTTGACTCTTTGTCAAACTGATTCTGAGTCTAGAGCTCCTTTTAGGCTATACTCTTTCAATTAATAAATTGTATCTGTCATTTTGACTTCATGTGGTTATTGTGAGGATCAAATGCGATACTGTGTGTGAAGGTGACTTCTAAAGTATGAAGTACTATACAAATGTAAGAAAGAATTATCATGATTTATTAGGGAAGATCTGAATTGAAGGGATCCTTATTTTCTTTGGTTACTGTCTTGTTATTCAGAATATTCCTTGGTATCCCATTTGAAACTGATGAAAATATGTTGGATAAATCAGTGATCCAACTCAGGGAAGCATTATTAATTTTCCAGGCCACCAGAAATCCACAACAATTTTCTGCAAGATGAACTTTTATTTGGGGGTGGCTAGGTTGCACAGTGAATAGAGCACCAGCCCTGGAGTCAGGAGGACCTGAGTTCAAATCTGACCTCAGACACTTAACACTTACTAGCTGTATGAACTTTGGCAAGTCACTTAACCCAAAATGCCCTGTCTTCTCCCTCCCAAAAGCAAAAACAACAAAACAAAACAAAGAACTTTTATTTGTTTGTTATTGAAGGCCTTGGCATCCCAATAGAGAAGAGGATCATGAGTATTATAGCTGGAATCTACCAACTTAGTAGTTAGATATTCTTCAAGTCCAGGAGGGAAGAAGACTTGAAAATGAATGGTGCCCCCAACTGACTAGTCTGAATTATGGAAATGTCTAGTTCAAAACCACAAGACCCAAGAAAAACTGCTTAAATAGAATATTTACAACTATAATGAACTTGAAATTCTAATGTAAGAGATTAGTTCAATATTCCTTAAATTACTTCCTAGATGTTTGTCCCTGGACAAGTCACTTAACCTTTCTGTGCCTCAGTTTCCTCATATTTCTCTCTTCTTTTCTTCCTTCCTCCATCCCTTCCACCCTTCCTTCCTTCCTTCCTTCCTTCCTTCCTTCCTTCCTTCCTTCCTTCCTTCCTCCCTTCCTTCCTTCTTTCCTTCCTCCCTTCCTCTGTCTCCATCACTGTGTCTTTCTCTATCTCTGTCTGTCTCTCTGTCTTTCTATCTCTGTCTCTGTGTCTCTGTCTCTATCTCTGTTTCTGTCTCTCCCTGTCTCTGTCTTTCTCTGTCTCTCTCTGTCTCTGTCTCTCTTTGTTTGTCTCTCTCTATCTCTGTCTCTCTGTCTCTGTCTGTCTGTCTCTGTCTGTCTCTCTTTCTCTGTCTCTCTCACTCTCCTTCCCTCCCTCCTGCTGAACCAAGGGAAGGGAATTCTCTAGTGATGGCAGAGAGTACTGGGGGTGGTAGAAAGACAGATATTGATCTAGGACTAAATCTTAAGTGCACTGCCAGAACCAATTAACAGAAACATTATTATCAGTCATGCTGAGAACTCTGATAATAGCACTTAAGAGTTTTTTTTCTAGTACCTATGGAATTACTTTGTATATGTTTTGAATGTATATACCTTTGGACATGCCGTACCCTACAAGTAAAATATAAGGCCCTTGAGGAGAGAACAAAAGTTATGGATGATGATGATGATGATGAACTCAAGGACCTGGCATAGGGAGGTAACCATCTTAGGTACTTATATTAAATGTGTGTTGAATTAAATTAACTAAATGTTTATATGTATTCTTGTTCAGTACCTTTTTCTTTCTTCTGTGAATATACCAGAAATCAAAGTAGATTGTGGAGGAAACTGGGAGATTTGTCAGTGGCCTCGATTCAGAAAGCTTAATCTAAAAGAGATGGGTCTTTGGATTTGGTGCTGGTTTTGGGGCCTGAGCTCATCAGGACATCCAGGAGAAGGAGTGTGTGTGCACTCCAGCCACCCCCATGACCTCTGCTGCCCCTCCCCCTTATAGAAAAGCTGCCTATAAAAAAGATTCCCAAGATCTTGAAAATGCATCCATCCTTCCATCTGTCCACACATATAGAAAATCAGATCAGTAATATGAATGAGAGTGGTAGAGTTGGGAAGGACCTTAGATCAGGATCTAGTTCAGTGGCATCCTTTTTATAGTTTAGGTCACTGAGGGGCAGAGAAACAAAATGTTTTGTCCTTGTTCATGCTGATAGTGACCTCGCTAATCCAAGATCCCACATTTCCACATATTTTAGAATTATAGAAGATAGAAAGTACAGTTTGACATACACTTCCTTATGCCTTAGGACATACAATATTAGCACTGCTAGCTAACTTACAGCAAGAATTATTTTAAAGTTGATAGGGACCTTAGAATTTATCTATTCCAGTGCTTTCATTGGGCAGATCTGGAAACTGAGCCCCCAGAAAAGGCTTGCCCAAGGTCAAAGAGCTGTCTCAAATGGGAAAAGATGTGAACTCCAAAATGCTGTGATTCTATAACCTTTAGAGAAGTTTATATTGGATTCTTCTGGAAACTTTCAAAAAACTTGGGTCAATTGAAAGTAACTGGATGCTGCTTTTGGGAAGTTCCAGGCTAAAAATAGAGGTGGTTTTCCTGGATGAAGCATTATTTTGATGCTGCTATTTCTGACCTGCAAAGAACTATCTCTTTTCCCGATTTTGCCTCCTACTCATGATGAAGAGAAAGGTTTCTGTCTAAAGTAATAGCTTCCCATCTTTTTTTGTTGCTTTTTTTTTGCTGAGTAACAATATCTCTTGGACTATTCATCAGTCACTTTTCCTAATTCTCCTCTCCTCCCCACCAATCCTGCTATATATTTCCACTGAGACCTAGAATGTTACTATTTTTGATGCTCTAATTTGATTTTGCGTTTGGGATCATAGAAACAAAGATTTAAAACTGGAAGGCACCTTAGTGTTCAACTAATTCAACTTCCACATTTTCTAGTTGATTGTCAAAAGAAATTATGTGACCTACTTGAGGTCACATAGGCAGCAAATAGCAGAGACAGTATTTGAACTCAGGCTCTCTGAGTGTCCAAACGCTACTCAGAGAGGTCATACTTTAGACCGATGTCAGTCACAGAATCACAAAATTTGGAGTTGAGATAAGTTTCTTCAGTTGCTTCATTTTATGTATTATCCATAACCTGGGGACCTGAAGACTCTGGGATTACAAGGAATGGACTTGGATTCAATTCTAGATTCTAACCCCAAGTGTGTCAATTTCTATTTGGGGCTCATTGTTCCCATCCCAGATGAAAACTAGTAAAATTTGAGAAAAGCTTAGATATATTGTGTGTCTGAGATGCCCCCCAAAGTAGATAATGGGGTCACCACTGCCACATAAAGTATTCACTATATGGGGTGAGCGGAAGGTATATAATAGATTTTACTTTCTTTGCCCCAGAAAATGCATAAAAAATGAATGACTCATTGGAGCACACGAACAAATATGGAGAGATAAAGCAATAGGATAGTCCATTAAGCTTCCCCATGAGGATAGAGATAGTTAAGGAACTAATGAGCCATTGCTTCTCATTCACTTCTAAGCAGTAGAAAGATGGCTAGATTTGGAGTCAGAGGACTTGAGATCAAATCCGGGCTATGATATTGGTTATTTGATGTTGGGGAAATTATTTAATTAGTATTGATCTCAGTTTCCTCATCTGTAAAATGGGGAAGTTAGAATATCTGACCTGTACCACCCCATCTAGCTCTAAAGCTACGAATCTATGAACAGTACCAATGTGGTAATAGCAGGGTTGGCAAAATCCCAATCTCTTGACCTCCTATGGCAAGGTTTCAGTGCTTCAATTCCAGGGTTAACAGAGGTTTTGGGCTCTCTTCCTTCTGCAAATAACACGTTGCTAAGGAAATCTCCCTCTAAGAGGCAAGTGCCATTCTTTTTTTTTTTTAAGCAATTGGGGTTAAGTAACTTGCTCAAGGTTATGCAGCCAGTTATTTCTGGGTGTGGTGCTAAGTATCAGAGCCTGGATTCTATCCCAGGTCATCCCGACTCTGTGGCCAGTGGTCTTACTCACTGAGCCACTTGGCCACCCCTAAGTGCCATTCTTTTGAGGTCTAGAATTCTCAATCTCTTAGGAACTCTCAAACTTCCTTGGCAGAAATAAACAAAACAATCAAAAGACTCTCAGCATTCTTTTTTTTTCAGACATAAGATGTTTTAATTTTGAACATTGCAAATATTGATATATATAACCCACATAAATGGTCACTTCCACATTATGTTCCTCTGTGATATATAAGCTATCTCCAGGATGATTTACCACAAAGGGGATAGAGGTAGGAGTAGAAATGGACTGGTCAGAGGAAATGTTCTTTCCCCAGAAGACAAGAATAATGTGTTATGATATTACTTATACATCACAGGGGACCAATCAGAACCTTCATTGTCTATTTAGCAAGGGGCTAAGTTCACTTATTTGCTTCCACTGGCATGACTTTCTTAGCATAGGCCCATGATTTATTAATCTGATTGAGTTGGTTCAAGAAATTTATCAAATTTATCAGACTACCTTGGTCACCCCTGTCACTTACAACTAAAGCAATGAAGACTCATAATGTGGAAGTGATTCACCTGAAGTCACATTTTTAGTAAATAGTAGAGTCTGGACTAATGTGCTTCACAGTATGAATGAAACCTCTGAGGATGGTAGACATAGAAAAAAAATCAGCAGGGGAGCAGTGGGCACAGGAGCAGGGAAGATGAGGGAGGGACTTTCCCTAAAGGGGGAGGGATGGGGAAGGGAATAAGGAGTCTTTTGTGCATACATGACAAACTTTGCCAACTTTATGATTTTCCCAGGGATTAGCCTATCTCCTTTTCTTTTCTTTTTTTTTTTTTTTAAGCAATCGGGGTTAAGTAACTTGCTCAAGGTTACATGGCCAGTTATTGTTGTGTGGGTGCCAAGTCTATCTCCTTTTCTTTCTGACAAACCATTTTCTTTGGACTCTCTAATGCATTATATTAGAAAATTCACTTTTCTGTGAATTGGAAGGCTTGTTTTTTTTTTTTTTTGCTTTTTTGGAGGGGGGAAGGTAGAGCAGTTGTGGTTAAGTGACTTGCCCAAGGTCACACAGCTAGTTTTTGTGTTAAGTGTCTGAGGCCGAATTTGAACTCAGGTCCTCCTGACTCCAAGGCCAGTGCTCTATTCACTGTGCCATGAAGTCACCCCAGAAGGTTTGGGTTCTAGTAGCTATCTTGCCAAACTTTCTGTGGGGCATTTAATAAGTCATTGCACTTTTGGAGTTCTTAGTTTCCTGATTTGCAATATAAAACTGGGTATGCATAAGGCCCTTCACTACTCTGGCATTTTGCTCAAATATCCTGTTTTCTAACTTCTCTTCCAGCTATTCTAAGGTTCTATCATTCTATGTGTCTATGAAGATTGCTTTTCTCTAATCTCTTTTGGGGAATTTGTTTAGTTAGTGGTCTTTATAGTGAAAGAGGCACTATCCCCTGACATTTTTGGTGGAGGTAGTTTGTAGAAGGGATGAAATATTCTGCTAAGAGGGGCTAGAGGGTCATTAGAAAAATAATGTTGATTTACATGATAACTTTATTATATATTTAGAAGGAATAACAAGTTGTACCAGTTTTCATCTACAGTCATCTTTTTAAAAAAATTAAACTATGTTATAGAAATGCTTATTTATCCCATAAATTAAAAATATAACAAAAAAGATAAAGACAATGTTGATGTACTGGTTAGTATTTGAAAGTCACAACAACAGCAGTAGCAGTAGCAGCAGCAAAAACAATAACAGATCTAAATAGTGATTTGAACTCAGTCTTCCTAGGTCTAAGTCCAGGACTGGATCCATTGCACCACCTACCTATTTAGATGACATTTGGGTTTGGTCTTTGTCATTCAAATTCTAATAATTCAGATTAATAAATCACAGAGAGAAGGATTCTATGAAGGTTTTTCAGAGTTATAGTAGGTCCCTTCCCCCGCCTCAACCCATTTTTCTTTTTGACACTCATATTATACCACAGGTGGGATCCAGTGCACTTACCCAGTGTTAAAACATCAGTTGCCATAGCAAGGCAATGCTTGGTCTTGTTTTTAGTCTGACCATCTAAATAACATATTATACCCCTTATTTTTCCCCATATAAACAGTGTCCATCCTTTAAAGCTAAACACATAGTCCACTCCCTTTGGGAAAGTTTTCTAAACAATCTGAGGTCTAATCCTTTACTGGAAGCCTTCCACAATTCCTCTTAATTCTAATGCCTTCACTGGTGATTATAGCTTACTTTGCATATATATGTTTGCATGTTGTCTCCTCCATTAGATTGTAAACTTCTTTTTTTTTTCTTTATTTTGGAGGGGGAAATGCAGGTTAATTGGGGTTAAGTGACTTCCCCAAGGTCACGTGGCTAGTAAGTGTTAAGTGTCTGAGGCTGGATTTGAACTCAGGTCCTCCTGATTCCAGGGCCAATGCACCATTCACTGCGCCACCTAGCTGATTGCAAACTTCTTTTGCCTCCTTTTGTATCCTCAGCACTTAACGCAGTGCCTGCCACATGGTAATTGGCTAATGAATGTTTACTGATTCAGTAATTCTAAAGATATCTTTCAGGTCTAACATTGTAAGATTTTTCTTCTAAGGTTCTTTCCAGTTGTAATTTTCTATGATCAGAGGATTGTTTAATATTTTATGATTTTATGACACTTGTTAAGTCCTGGCTTTTACTGGTCTTTGGGATAGTCCCTGAATTGTATACCATTCTATCCCCAACTATCCCAGGTAAGAGTGACCACAAAAGGTTCAGGCCTTTTCCATTGCCTCCTCAGTTCTTCTCTGGAAACAACTCATCTGTTTCCTCATCAAGCAATATGAGGTGATCTGGGTACCTATCATCTCTTGTAAAACATGAAATTCAAACCTCCTATCCCTTTTCCCAAAGCCTTTCAAACTCCTAAGCAATGGTTCATTAAGAAGATAAAAAGATTGAGGCTTCCTCCAAGGCTTTAGTACAGTGGCCATAAAGACAGAGTTGCTTTGGGATTTGCTTGGATTTCCCCTGCCCCAAATGGTACCAGTCTTATTTGTTCTTATCTTGGTTCCAGATGTCTAACCTTTTCAGGATCCCCATGAGAGGTAATTGCCTTTCACTCTACCATGAAAATTGGCTCTTGTCTCTGTCCAGGACCCAGGTATGAGAGGCGTGTGAATATGCTAGGGGTGGTGTGTGCGTGTGTGTGTGCGTGCGTGTGTGTGTGTATGTGGCCATGAAATTTCTAAAGTATTCTCAAGCCCAAGAGATTTTAGGTTCACTTGAGTTAGTGTAAAAGAAGTATGTATGCATGCCATATAAAACTAGCAAGAGGCAAGGAAGGAGGGAGGTGGCTTATTATTATACTTATTTTATAGATGTGGACCTTAGGCTCAAAAGGGTTATATGAAGTGAATTTCTTGTGGTTATCTATGTGATAAGCAGGGCTCACTATAATAATAATAATAATAATGACAATGATCATGACAATAATAATATCTGCCCTTCCTACTTCACAAGGTTTTTGTGTGTGAAATAACAAAGAGAGTGTGACTTAGTGGAATAAACATTTGACTGAGAATTAGAAGTTGCCTTAAATATATAGATTTGAATTCAAATTCTACCCTTTTATACCAGTGTAACATCAGCAACATCACTTAACCTCTCTGTGCATAGATTTTTTGTCTATTAAATGATGAATCAAGGCTAAATAGTCTTCAAAAATGCTCTAGTTCTTAAAAAAAAACCTATGAAAAGAAACATGAAAAAAAATTTAAAAAATGGAAACGCCAAATTGTAAAAGCATTGTGTAAACTGTAGGAAGTTATTTATTTTTATTTTTGTTCAGACTTATTTCATCAGTATGGGTCAACTCATGGTGTAGAAACTTCCTCCACTTATGGATATTAGTAACATGCATTTAAGGAGTTTGTCCTTGTAATTGTTACGTGTTGTTGTTAGTAACAATAATATTCCAGACAAAATAATGCTTTACCTCTAGCCAGCTCCATTATAGGGAAGTATACTTGAATTAATCTATGTAACTTAGGTACTAGTTAAAAGCTTCCTTTCTCTCTACTGACAATAGAGATGAATTTAATAGTATTTTTTTGCTGATATTTGGGTATTTATCCCGAAATTTAATCAGCAAGTCACTTTGACACTATAAACAAACCCAGACCAGTGGGGTTCTTGGAGTATTATCCATATTTGCTAATGAACAAGTCAATCTGTCAACAATGTGTATTGAACATACCCCATGTGCAGACAGCTGCAGGCAAAGAAAAGTGAATGACAATGTAACAATTATAAGAAAGAATTTTTGAAGAACTGAAGCTGTCCAACATCACAATGGGCTGCCTTTTGAAGATAGCTCTAATACAGAAAGCACTGTGACTTCTCTTTAATAAGTGAGGACTGGTTCTTACTTGGTAGCACTGATTCATTTATTCTCTTCTCCCTTTCCTTGAAGGTCTACCAGGATCTACTTGCCTTCTGACCAACTGGGGCGGGGGGGGGAGTTGGGGGGGTGGAGAAAGGGAAATGAAGATAAACTAGGGTAGAGAATTATAACACAAAACATATATTGAGTTATGTACAGGATACTTGACTAGTAAAATAAAGTTCATCTGCTTATGTAGAGGATAAAGATTGCTTATCATGTAGAGAAGGCAGAACTACTCAATTCTTATTTTGCTTCTACTCTCTTTACTAAGACATGAGATGTGATGCATTAGATAGAGTTAGTCTCTGATTTAAGGAGATCTGATTTCAAGTTCCCACCTCTAACAAATACTGTCTGTGTCACCCTAGTGAAGCCATTTAATTTATGTTTTTTTTCTAAATAGTTCTGTAAGACTGTAAGTTGTAGGGAACTGCTTTCCTGCATCAGAAGAGGGAATTCCTTACCCAGGAGTTCCCTATACCAATGAAACTGCAGGACCAATTCCAGTCTTTATCAAGCAGATTGACTTCCAAGTAGGAAATCAGAAGGGAAAAAAAGGAGGATAGGAAATTGAAATCTAAGTTCTTAGGAACATAGATCCAGAACTAGAAGGAACCTCAGACATGTTTTAAATCAATTTCCTTATTTTATATATGAGGAAACTATGATCCAGTGATCATAAGTGACTTGTCCAAGGTTATACAGATAATAAATAGCAGAGCAAGAATGGAAATCAGATTCTTTGTCTTCAGATTTAGGGATTTTTTTTCCCCCACTGTACCATGATAGTAACAGCCAACTGCTCAAGAAGGACACTCTACTCAGACAAATTATATCCCAGAGAGTCTGAAAATTAGGATGAAACTCAGAGTTCAAATCCAACTCATTTATAACATATTTTACAATAACATATTTTACAACATAAAGAAGGCATCATGCAGCCTTTTTTGTCAATATCTCCCAGTGAAGTGACTGTCCAGAGTGATCTCACTCCACTTCTTAACTCTAATTCTTAGGAAGTTTTTTTTTCACATAAAGCTGAAAATGTCTCTTTGTGACTTTTACCTATTGTTTCCTCTCAGACTAAATAGAAAAGACCTAATCACTTGTGTCATCCCTTCAAATACTTGAAGAGAGCTGTTCTGTACCTCTCCCACTCTTTTCTTCTCCAAGATAAAATTCCTCTCCCTCTGTCCATTCCTATTCCTGAGTTTTATATGGTATGATCTTAGTTTACTTCTTCTAGACCCTCTCTACAATATTGTTCCAAAATGTGGTAATACTAATGAGAATTTATATATTTCTTTAAGGTTGGCAAAACATTGTCCATATGTTATTACATTTTGTCCTCACAACAACCTTGTGAGGTAGGTGCTATTATTTTTACCATACTTACTAATGAGGAAATTGAAGTTGTGACTTATACAGGGACATATAACTAGTAAGTATCTGAGGCAGTATTTGAACTCAGTCTTTCCTTCTTCCAAGTCAGGTGTTTTAGCTTTTCTGCCACATAGCTACCTCAAAATCCAACTCTCAGAATTGGACACAGTTCTCCATAGGTGAACGGAACAAGGGAAACTACAAGACTATCACTGCCTTAAACTTGGATACTATTTTTTAAAGTGATCTAAGATCATTAGATCTTTTGACAAAAAAAGTCACACTATTGAATCATATTAGGATTGCAATCCACTAATACCACCTTACCCTTTTAAAATGAACTGCTATTTTTTAAGCAAAGTGGAAGACTTTATAATTAGACATATTAATTTATATAATATTAGATTTAATCCAGTATTCTAGCCTATATAGAAAGCTTTCTGGATCCTCACTGGCATAGAACTTGTTAACTTATTTCCTAGTTTTGTGCAAATTTGATGAATATTGATTCCATCCATGTTATTATTCAAATAACTAATGAAAAATTTAAATAGCATTGGGCCGAGTATAGATCTAGGGCCAAGTAGAGTGGGGGCACTCCTCTAGAGATCTCCTTTGAAGTTGGTATCAAACTCTTAAAGTCTCTTCTTTAGATGCAGCCAATTTAAATGCTTGTGAACCAACCTTACTCGTATAACTTTCATTTAGTTCATATCTTTACACCTTTCCACAAGGATAACATGATAGGCTTTGTCAAATACTCTCCTAAGACTTATGGAAACTACATTTGCAACATTTCCCTATTCTAGTGACACTGACAGGAAAAATAAAGGAAATTAGGTTATTCTGAAGGGCCTTAAAAAAACTTTAGTTATTGTTACTTTTCAAAATTTACTTCTTTAATTCCCCCCTTCCCTCCCCAAGACAGCCCGCAATCTGATATAGGCTTTACATACACATTCCTGTCAAACATATTTTCACATTAGTCATGTTGTATAGAAGAATGGAAGAAATGGAAGAAACCATGAGAAAGAACAAACAAAACAAAAGAAACAAACAAACAAGAAAATAGTCTGCTTTGCTCTGCATTCAAACTCCATAGTTTTTCCTCTTGATGTGGATAGAATTTTCTATCATGAGTCCTTTGGAAATGTTTTAGGTCCTTGCATTGCTGAGAAGGGCTAAGTCTATCAAAATCAGTCACTGCAGACTTTGGCTGTTACTGTGTGCAATGTTCTCCTTGTTCTGCTCACTTCACCCAGCATCAGTTCTTTCCAGGTTTTTCTGAAGTCTGTTCATCATTTTTTATAGCACAATAGTATTCCATTACATTCATATGCCACAACTTGTTCAGTCATTCCCCAACTGATAAACATACTCTCAATTTTCAATTCTTGATCATCACAAAGAGAGCTGCTATAAATATTTTTGAATATGTGGGTCCTTTCCCTATTTTTATGATCTCTTTGGGATACAGCCCCAGAAGTGGTATTGCTGGGTCAAAGGGTATGCCCTTTGGGCATAGTTCCAAATTGTTCTCCAGAATGGTTGGATCAGCTCACAGCTCCACCTATAATGAATTAGTGTTCCTACTTTCCCACATCTTCTCCAACATTTGTCATTTTCCTGTTTTGTCATGTTAACCTATCTGATAGGCGGGATGTGGTACCTCAGAATTGTTTTGATTTTCATTTCTCTAATCAATAGTGATTTAGAGCATTTTGAAGGATCGTTTTTTAAAGATAACTTTTGTCATGAATTGTTCTGAATGAAGCCATTCTGGATCTTTGAAATTATTTATTTTCTTAACTTTTCTCTAATTATTTCACTTCTAAAACATAATATTTTGTTTTATAAATAAATTATCATGAACATATTCTATAATTAGGCCAAGAATTGAAGTCAAGCTCCCTAAGTTTTAGTTTTAGTAACATATTTTATTTGCTCATTTTGGAATTAAAATTGGGACATTTTCCCTCCCCCAATCCCATGGTTATTTTCCTGTTCTCCATGATCTTTCCCATATCAGAGATAATGATTCAGCAAAGAAATCTTGTAAATGTAGTTTCTGAGGTATAGCCTCATTAAAAATTATTATTAATATATTATTATATATTATATTATATATATTATATAATATTATATGTTATTATCATTAAAAAACATTAAAAAAAAAGAAAAAGCCTAATTGTCACAGGACTTGAGAGGGAAAAATGTGGCCTTTGTGTTCAAGAGAAAAAAATGTCTTAGGTATTGCAATAAGCTTAATTTTAATTTCTAGTGGAATTCTAGAAAAGCTTCAAAAAAAATGGTTTGTGAACATTTGTAAAAAAAAGTAATATACCCTGCTGGATTTATTGAGACTAGGCCATGCCAAACTAACCTCATTTCCTTTTTCTGTCAGTGTTAATAGATAGTTAAAATTGAATGGGAAAATGCCAAAGACATAGAGAACCTCAGTAAGTCATTTAGCCAAGTCTCACATATTGTCAGGGAAAAAGATGGAGAAATATGGACTAGATAATAACAAAATTTGGTTGATTTAGCCCAGTTTTAATGACAAGTCTCAAAAGTTATACTTAATATTGATGTCAGCCTGGAGTGAGGCCTCCAGTGAAATGTCCTTGACAGAAACTGTTCTATTTAAGTTTTTTTTTTTTATCAACAACTTATATTAAGAAATAGATACATGCTTGTCAAATTGTAGATTAAATAGACATGATTAACTAATATATTGGGCAACAGAATAAATATCCAAAAAGACCTTAATAGATATATCTATATAGTCATACATAGCAATATATAGGATGTATATATGTATAACAAAAGAATTGAATTTAATAGAGGTAAATCTAAAGTTTTACAGTTAGGAAAAATATCACCTTCAAAAGCACAGGATACAGGAACATGTAAGATGTAGCTAACCAACATTACATGTGAATATGACCTATATTCTTTTTATTTTTGAAGGGCAACTGGGGTTAAGTGACTTGTCCAAGGTGACATGGCTAGTAAGTGTTAAGTGTCTGAGGCTAGATTTGAACTCAGGTCCTCCTGAGTCCAGGGCCAGTGCTCTATTCACTGTGCCACCTAGCTGGCCCCTGACCTATGTTCTTTACCGAAATGCAAGCTCCATGTCAGTCAACAGTTTGACATGGCAGGCAGAAAAATAATTATCTTATAATAAATTAATAGAAGTGTAGTATCTAGAATGAAGAAAGTGACAGTCCTATTATTTTGCTATAGTTGAGAGTCCTAGTCTATTTTGGTCAGATCATGTCTAGTATTGGACACATTTCTTGGATGCATATTTTTGGAAAGATTTTGTCAAACTAGAACAAGTCAAAAGGAAAGTAACTAAAATGAGAAAGGTTCTGAGAATCATGCTACATAAGAACACATTGGAGAAGAAAGGGCTCTTTGAGAAGAGCTATCACATGGGAGGAATGGGAGTGTTCTTAGACCCAGAGAAAAGAACCTGGAGCAAAAGGTAGAGATATCAACTCAGTGCAAACAAAGACTTCTTAAACATAAAAGCTGTCCAAAAGTGATTGGGTTGACTTGAAAGGAAGTGAATTTTTAATCAATAGAGGTCTTAAATTGGAGTCTAGTTATGAGTGATAGAACAGATTAAATTTCAGTCAAAGATTATAGAAGCATCATACATATTTAGAGGTGTAAAGGATCTTCGAGGCAATCAAGCCCAATTCTATCATTTTGTAGATGAGGAAACTTAAACTGAGAGATGCTAACTGATTTGCTCAGGGTCACACAACTGCTAAGTGCCTGAGCTAGGATTTGAACCCAGGTCTTCCTGATTCTAAGCCTAGTGCTCTATCCAGTGTCTCTTTACTGTCTAGTAGATGACTTCAGAATTTCCTCCCAAATCTGAGATTCTTTGTCTAACACATATCTCTTGAACTCAATGAGTTTACAATCTAGTAGGGGAGACAAGGCTATAGTAAAAAAGTATAATACAAAGTTGACTATGAAAATGTGTTAGGGGAGGGAGGGAAGGTGATAAGAATTTACAGTGCCAGGTAAAGCGATAAGAGCTATTTTAGTAAAATCTCATTTGATCCTCACAAAAACCATGTGAGGGAGGTACTGTTAATATTCTAATTTTATATTTGAGGAAATCAAGGCAAAGAGGGGTTAAGTGATTTGCCCAGGGTCACACAGATAGTGTGTTGAGGTTCGATTTGAACTCTAGTCATCATGACTCCAGGTCCAGTGGTTGATATTTTATGCTATCAACTGTCCTTGTTTAAGAAATACACAAACAGAATTCTACAAGAGTTCAAAGGAGGAATGGATTAATCATCTGAAAGGAGAGAAGATCAGAAAAGGCTTCATGAAAGAGGTGGTATTGAAACTGGTTTTGAAGCACTGGTAGGATGTCATAAGAAAGGGTTGGAGGAGGATGGATGGAGGGATAAGTATGAGCAAAGGCACAGTGATGAACACAATGTAATATATTCAAGAAATATGTAGTTTTCACCATGACTGGATTGTAGTATTTATGTCTATTAAGCCTGGAAAGTGTTGGAACAGTTTGTGGAGGTCCTTGAATGAAAATAAAAAGGAAAGAAAGAAAGAAAAGAAAACATCAGAAGCATAGATTTTTCCCACACATAAATTTAAAATCTGAGGAATTGTTCCCTCTCAAATTTAGCATTGTATCTGTAAACTTCTTGACTGTCTCAACATCTCCAGTTTCAGGAGAGTAAAGACTGTGGATAAATGGTCCAGAGGGTGACAGGTCAAAATGCCCAGCAGAAAGAAATAGCACACTTTCTATTTCTGGAGATAAAATGTGTGTGACCCTAGTTGCCACTGGGCAGGTCTCCTATTCCCATGTCTCGGCAACATGCTTGGAGAAACCCAATGTCTGCTTTCCAGTTGTAGATGTTTTCCATTCACCACTCTATAATAGCAAAGCGGAACACATTAAAATCCAGACTCGTATATTATTGAGCAACTTCCTGGAGGAAGGTGGAAAGAGATTTACTGTAGGAAATGAGTAATCTGGTAACCAAACCAGTTCCTTTGATCTCAAAAAGTATGAATGTTTATCCTTGTCAAAAATAAGAGGCTTATCTTTGGAATAGGGAAAAAAAAATTTAAAAAAAGAGAGGTTCCAGGAAAATTTTAGAGATTCTCCCATAGAGCCTTTTGTGTGTATGTACATTGATATGTCTGCCTCTGTGTGCTCATATATGTGTGGTGTTTCTGTTATTATATTGATATGAGAGAGGCAATGAGAGAGACATTAACAGTGGTGAAGATAGGTGTGAATTAATGAGAGAGAAGGGAGGGAAGGAAGAGAGAGAGAGAGAGAGAGAGAGAGAGAGAGAGAGAGAGAGAGAGAGAGAGAGAGAGGAGGAAGGTGGAGGTGGAAGGAGAAAGGGAGGGAGGGAGAGACATAGACAGAAAGACAGAAATAGACATACAGAAATTAAAAACTAGGGCAAGCAGGAAACATTTGTGAACTCTGAAATCAGCTAGCAGCAGGGGGCATTAGAACTCCATGGCTTAGGATCTTGGAAATGGAAAGGTGAGGGTGAAGAGACAGAGAAAGAGAAGAAAAAGAGGAAAAGAGAGTGAAAGCAAGGAAAGAAGGGGAAGGGGGAAAGGAGGGACAATTGGACAGACAGAGGAAGACAGAAAGAGACAGAGAGAAAATTTTCAAACTTACCCTTTCATATATAGTTCTGTTTCTTAAATAGGATAGTCCTCTAGCCATTCCCATAAAAGAAGCAATACCTTTCCAGATTTCCAGACTGCACTGACAGAGACCCCAATGCATTGGCTTAGTGCTAATTAGAAGGAGCCAAGGATATGCCTCACCAGGGCAGAGAATGAGACCCCTTCAGTTAGGCCTTGGTTATGTCCCTGAGGCTTAAACCCCAGCAGGGTGCAGAGCTATTATCCTGGGTCTGTTACAGTGGGGTGCGGGGGTAGGAGGAGGGCAGCATTACTACAGGAACCAGGTAATTGGGAAATGACACAGAAAAGCAGCAATAAGGACAAGTTAATTAAAAGATTCTGAGAAGGACATAACCCAAGCTCTATGATGAACCTTTCTGGATGACTCTTCCTCCTCATCTCTAGAAGTCTCTTGGAAATGAACCTCTAGATATCTTCACAGTTCACCTTACATATAGCTTCTATCAAGATGCCATTTTTGATTCTGATTTTTGAGCATATTGTCTCACTTGTACTTATACACCTAACAATGTCCAGAACATATTAGAAATATGGCTCCAGGGTCTCAATTTAAAGAGGGGGCTCAGCATTGATTTTCTTCCCATTGCCTTGGTACCAATTACAACTTACAACACAATAGGTAAGTGTGATTATTATCCATATTTTACAAATCAGAAAACTGAGGCTGAGAGAGTGTAAGTCATTTGTCCACATTCACATATAAAGGAAATATCTGAAGCCAGATTTGAACTCAACTGTTCCTGTGTCCAGGGCTGTCACTCTGACCATTGTACCACCAGGTTGTCTCATATAGTAATCAAATAATAAATGCTCGTTGATTGGCTAATTGGTTGATATCACTCAAAAGGGTCCCTTCCAACTCTAATTCATGATCTTTTGAAATTTTGTGCTCTTTCCATTTATATCAGAGGTGCTAGAAAGTATTTAGCAACTAAAAACAAAACAAAAATCAAAACCTGAGGCTCATATGGATGTTTACAATCAGTCAATGTCCTCCCTGACCTGAGATTGCTTTTTTTTCCATTTCCACGGGGACCTCAGAATATGAATTGCTTTATTTAACTTCTTTTCCTCCTTCAAGATTACTCTTGATATTACCTCCTGAGGCAGCCTATTCCACTTTTGGATAGCGCTTACAAGGAGGACCAAAAATCTGCTTCTGCAACTTCTATCTAATGTTCCCTCTGGGACCAAGCAAAATAAATCTAATCTTTCCCAAATATGATAGCTCTCAAACATTTAAGAGTTGTTATGATCACATGTAAGCTTTTGGAGGATGGCGTCTCTCTCACATTTAACTTTGCATTCTTAGTGTCTAACACAGTGCCTGGCACATAGCTGCTATGTAGCAAATTTTTATTGACTGATGTGCTGGTTAATCATAGCTTCAAGTAGTCTTATCTTTTCTAACCTCAACATTCCTACTTTCTCCTATGGACCCTCATATACCAAGGTTTTGAATCACTTCATCACCCTAGTCAATAATTTCCTCCAATAGTATTGATTTTTTAGTATCCTTACCTATAGTTAGGGTGCAATCTTGAAATAGTGGTTTCCAGAATGTGATAGAATATTCCAGAGTTGACTAAGCAGGTCAGAGAATAGTTTAACTATTCACTCTCTCATTCGATTCACTTCACCTGTTAAGCCTTCTATTAAACTGATCATACTTGGAGAAAAAAAGTACAGGGAAGAGGGTACCCAGTGGTATGTAACTTAGGATGTCCTGATCTTCCTAGGGTAGCATTAATCATGTTACAGCTGTGCTCTGAGATGGTGGGTTAATGATTCAAATATCCAAACATTTAACTACTACTCACTCACATGGTTGCTCCAAATGATGCTTTGACATTTTCCAAAACAGATAAAAGGCTGAGAAAAATGACAGCTTCATCTTCTATTTAAACTTTTCCCTAGATTTCTTTAGACACTTTGGTAGAAAATGAATTCACTGTCAGGACACAAAGTGCTATGGGTCTCAGTCAAAGGGTCTGAGTCAAATGGGAATAGTAAAGTCTGTCCTCAGCCAATCCCAGAATTCTTTTCAGGTTATTATTAAATAGTAGAGCTCTTACAGCTGAAAGTCACCCTAAGGAACAATCAATCTCCTGATTTCACAAATGAGGACATGGAGTTCCAGAGGGGAAGTGACGATTCTAAGATCATGCAAGAAAGCAGCAAAACCAGAACTAATGCTTAGGTATTTTGATTGAAAATGTCTTTACAAATCTAAAATAGTCTTTACAGTATAAATATATTTCAAAATGCCTTGAAAATTGTTAGTAAAATACTTATTTTTGTTATTCTATTAGGCAGCTAGGGCAACTAGGTGGCACATTGGATAAAGTGCTGGCCCTGAAGTCATGGAGAAATGAATTCAAATTTAGTCTCAGACACATAGTAGCTGCATGATCACAGGCAGTCACTTCACTCCTATCTGCTTCAGTTTCCTCAACTGTAAATGATAATAATAATAGCAGGGTTGTTGTGAGGTACGAATGAGATGATATATAAGGTGCTTAGCACAGTGCCCAACACAGAATAAACAATAAATAGTTTATTCCTTTCCCCCTATTAACTTCTGACAAATAGTAATAGTTTATTGGTGTCAGTGTTCTATAAAGACTATTGGAGAGAGAATCAATAGACCCAGTTTCTAATTCTGATTTTGATGCTAACAGGTTATGAGCTATACTCAGTTTGCTCAAATCACTTCATTTTTAGAGTTTCCTCTAAACTGCGAAATGAAGGGTTTAGACCAGGTGTTCCCTAAGGTCTCTGTCATCTCTAGCATTTTTTTTTTTACATTCTAGCTTTTGAAGTCCTTTCTAGCTCCCAAATTCAATATTTTGAGGAATTTCTCCAGTACCTTATGTACTAAGACCCCTTCTAGCTCTAACGTTCCATGTTCTAAAGTTTCATGAGTTGACTATTTCTCCTCCTCACTGCCCACCCCCACCCACGCCCACTTTCTATGCCCTTTATTCCACTGTGGTTACTTAGAGATGGGTAGGACTGAAGTCACTTCTCCATCTGTGTTAACAGCAGGACATGTTGCTATCAGCAAAATAGATTGAGCATGTTTCATCTCTTATCTGCATCTCTAAGAAGTTAAATGATTTCTTTCCCCCAACTGAAATAAATCAAAGGAGAGGAATTTTAATTATAATCACCAGGCGGTAGATTCAATGCATCTACAGGAGACAAGGGCTAAGAATGTTATCAGAAGGGATCGTCTCTCTGAGCAAGAGGATAAGATTTTGCTAGGGTTGAAACAGAGAATTCTGAGGGATACCAAAGACTGTCTGGAACTGGTAAAGAGCACTAGGGTCTCAACAACATAAAAAAAAGGGTTCCCAATCTGAGTCAGGCCAGTGGGTCCTACAGCCTCCTTTAGCTTTTCATGTCTTTAGATTTATTCCAATAAACATTCACTAAACCTCTACTATGTGCACTGTGTCTGACACAAACAAATATAGATACCCACCAAGCCTCCCTTTAAGGAGTTCACAGTGTATGACAGTAAAGATATTTATACAAGTAACTAGAGAGGAAAAAAGTCTGGGTGTGGGAGCGACATGGTGTGTATATGCATAGAGGAGGGGACAATGAGAATATGAAAATAAAGACATCACTTTTTTTTTTCTCTAGATGGGTGGAGTAGCTAGTAAATGTTTCATTGAGGGGGCTGAACCTGAGTTTGCCCTGTAAGAAAGGAAGAGATTTCATTAAAGAAAAATGGGAAGGATGTTATAGTATATCACATACCTCAAAGACAATTGAACAAAAGCAGACTGACATTATTCTGTTTCTGAATAGGAATGGATTCAAGGGGACAATTGAGGAATTTTTCTCCTTTTTGTCCTTGGTAAGAAATTACTTAGAATTATCTATATATGTATGTATGCTCACACACATATATTTTCATTGATTTAGATGAGATTAAAGTTTATTTCATTTCTTATTTTATAGTCAAGTAACAGTCTCAGTGAAATTAAATGACTTGCACAAGGAATTACAGGTAGCAAAATGGTGGGTGAATTATTTGAACCCAGTTCTTTTGACACTAAATTCACCACTGTTTCCACTATACTATGCAGTGATTAAAAAAAAACCCAAAAGTGTTTTTATTTTATTTCAGCACCTCTATCATTCTTATTCTTTAATTCTGCCAAGTGTTCTTGTAGGGCAGTGGTTGACCTTCTACATAAGCTTACTTGCTTAGGGGAAAGGATTTGTTACATTTCTAGGCATCACATTATGTGAAGATTGGTTAAAAATATTGAGGATGGAGAAGAAAGCATGTAATGAAGGTCAGGAAGATGATGGCTGCATTAAGGTATTTGAAGAGCTGTCATATGGAAGAAGGAATAGATTTCTTCTTCTTAGACCCAAAAGCAGAACTTGAAGAAATAGGTAGAAAATGAAGAGAGCAGGTTTCAGGTAAATGGAGTGACAAAATTGGTAACAATATGAGCTGTCCAAAAGTGTAATGGCTTTCTTTTGGAGGTAGTGCAGGGCTCCATGATTGGAGATTTTTTCAACAATGGCTGTATGACCTTTTATTGGGAATAATGTACAACAAGTTCTTGACCAGGTATTGGTTGTGCTAGGGGGCATCTGGGTTCCTTCTGACTCAAATTTGGTTGGATCTGGGAAGTTCTTACAGAGCTGGGATGGACATTTTTATCTTCCCCTTAATAATCTTTCATAGATGTCACATATCAACACTTTCTTTAAACTTTTATTTACACTATCATTTCTTGGTGCATGAGAACTTATGTAAAGGGCACAATAGGAAGGCTCTCTTGAACAACCTTCTATAGCAAACAATCTCATTACAATTGCACAACAGACAAAAGATTCAGAGAATACAAGATCACACTTTGCTCATTGCTGACAATAACAAAGTATTTGACTTGATGGATTAAAAATGCTGCCCTGAGGCTTTCATTTAAGGAAATATTTCCAATGCAAATAGTGTTAAGTTTCCTTCAAAAGAGGTAACAAAATAACTGTATTGTGATGACCCTCTAAATCTTAAAATCAAAGCACAAAACATAAACATAGATATTTGCGGCTGCCATCAGGGATATCTTGCAAAGATTCTAAATCAAAGAGGAATTTCCTGAAGTTTGTAAGGTTTTTTCCCCATATACTTGTGTTTGTAAATGACATTGTGCTAATTTTATCAATGCCTTGATTACTGCAAAATCTAATGCAATGTACATGATCTCAAAAATTTCAGCTTAACTATTCTTGTAGGAAAAAAAATAAATGGAGGAAAATATCTATTACCTAGATTGAACTACTCAGAAGGTTGGAAATTCATAGAACTGGTTCACCAGTGTATGTAGCTTGGACAGACAGTTCAGGTAGAAAATTAACTGAGCCCAGAGTTGAATAGGTGGAGGAGAATGAATATGAAAGATTGAATCTGGAAAATTGTAGAGAAGTATTAAAGACCCTGACCTACTTAAAACAAGGTGACATCTTACCTTTTAATCATAAAAATTCTTTCAGTGATTCAGGGTATCTAACAGAGATAACTACACTCTCTGAATAATTAAAATTATGGGTTACTCATACTCATGGAGTATGATGGTCCTAAGTAGGTTGTAGCATGTTACCAATTAAGAGTTATGAAAGAAAAGCAAAGATGTCTTCTAGGGAAGACATTATTGCAAAAAGGAGGCAAGCTATTTAACAAGATTGAAACAAGTCTATTGTAGCACAGATATTAGGATCACATACATGATATTTTAATATATTAAGAGTAGGGGTTCTTAACATTATTTTCTTTCTTTGTTTGTTTTGCATTATGGATTCCTTTGGTAGTTTATTGAAACCTATGGACTCCTCAGAATCATGTTTTAAAGGACAAAATAAAATAAAATATATAGGATTGCAAAAGAAACAAATTCTATCGAAATTGTTATCAAAATATTTTCTAAAAATTAATTAATGGACCCAAATCAAAGAATCTCAATTTTAAGGAAGGAGACCCAGAATATTAGGTGGGTATCTTGTGGAACATTTGAGGAGAATGTGGACAAAAATTACAAAGAATAAAAAATGAGTAGTGATCTGCTCCCTTGGATTACTCACAGTTATGAGCTCACAGGTCTGTTAAAGAATAAGATTTTTTTTTTACCTAACGATTATAAAATATTCATTCCCCACTAGGAAAAGAAAAAAAAAACCTTCATTTTTTTCAGCAACAGTCTCTTTCAAATTTCAACATGGTTGCCCATTTCTCATGTTATATGAAGTTATAATCAACCAAGCAGGAAACCACTCTCCCTCAGTGGCTATATAGATTTGGCTCACTGGTCTCCCTCATTCTTGGTCTTTTTTAGATTTGAAGTCAAGTTTTATCCTTTCATTTTTGTTAGTACTTATAAGAAGCCACTTAAATCAATTCATTTTATACTCCCTTCTCTCCACCTTCATTACTGTGATGATATTACTTTTGTTCATGGTATCATGATCACCACCACCACCACTACTACCATCATCATCAGGCAGATCTATGCTTTCATTGGCGGAGGAAATCCCTGGTGAAGAGGCACTCCTACTTTCCCTACAATGCATATAAGTAGCTGCTCTGTAACTTACAGTATTTAGAAGGTTGTCTGAGGAACTGAGAGGCTAAGTGAATTAGGCAGGGTCACATAGCCTGAATATGTCAGAAGTTCAACTGAACCCAAAGCTTCTACCCTTTATCCCAAGATATCCCACTATCTACTTCCCCACAATGCATCTCACTATATTACATGAATTTTGTTTAGCCCTAATCTCTCTCTTCCTCTCCTGTCTCAAATCTTCTACTGGCTATTTGACATCTCAAATTGAATTTTTCACTTAAAATGTCAAAAACTCAACTCATTATCTTTTCTAAAAAAACTTTCTTTCTTCCTAACTTCTCTATTGCTGTGGAGGTTACCACCATGCTCCCAGTCACGCAAATTTTCATCCTCTCATGCTCCCCTCTTAACATATTCAATCAGTTGCCAGGGCTTATCATTTCTATCTTCATAATATTTCTTGCATATGCCTTCTATTCTCCTCTACCACTTATTACCACCCTGGCACAGTTGTCCCCATCACTTCACACCTGGAAGATAACAAAATCCTGCTGTTTGGTCTCCTTGACTCAAGTCTCTCTTCATTCCGGTCTATCCTCTACTCCTCTTTGAAAGTGACCTTCCTAAAGAGCATGTCTGAATCTGTTACAGATTCAATTAACTCCAAAAGCACCCTATCATGTCTAGGATCAAAGATAATGTCCTCTTTAAGGACTTTAAAGCCCTTCATAATCTGACCCATTTTCCTACCTTTCTAATTTTACAACATACTTCTTCCCATCCTTTACAACCCTGTGACTCTGGTCATCTCCTGGCTCCTTGTATTGTCACTGGTTTTAGTTTGTGACTCAAATTTTCTTCCTCTTCATTTCTGCCTATTGGTTTCCCTGACTTTGTTCAAGTCTTAACAGAAATCCCCCATTATGTAAAAAGTCTTTCTGGGGGTGGGGGTGGGGTAGGGAGGGAGAGCCAAGATTGTGAAAGATAGGCAGCAACTCAGCTGAACTCTTCCAACATTTCCTTCCAAAAAAAACTTTAAAATAACACTGCAATTTAAAGTTTGGAGTAGCAGAGCCAGAAAAAAGGTCAGAGTGAGAATTTTTTTTATAGCCTAAGACATCTTAGGAGAGGTCTGTGACACTAAGGTCAGAGCCAGTCAGGAGAAAAGCAAGCATAGCAGCAACATGAGCAGCAGGCCTTGGAGAGGGTGTCAAACAAGGCAACAGCATTGAGAACTCTCAGCCCAAAGATGGGAAGGGGTTCAGAGGAAAAATTGTCAGAAAGAGATTACAGGGGACACTTTGCTGCCCCTGGGTGTAGGACCCTGTTACTTTGCCCATTCATAGTTCAGGGTCCTACTTCCAGAGTGATGAGGCTCACTAGTTTTTGAGGCTTCAGGGGAACAGAGGCCCTGGTCATAGTTAAAAAGAGGAAAAGAGGGTTGTCCTTCTCAAGGGAAAAGTGTACCTAGTCTGTCAGTTCCAAGGCAGAAGAGCCTTGGTGGTTGCAACTTCAGAGAAACAGGGTCCCTTCCTAGATAAAGACTAGATAACAGTAAAGGAAAGCAGTGACCAGACCTTGCCTTGGTTCAAAATATCCTTGGAAACACCAAATTTTTGCATACTCCTAGAACTAGCTCTGAGAACAGTAGGACAAAAAATCCCGAAGCTTGGGACAGTACTCATCCCCTATTCCCAGGTGAACAGAGCTAAGTGTTATCATTAAGTTAAAGTTAAGAAATAAGACTCATAAAATGAGCAATCAACAATAACAATAAAAAGAACCTGATGATAAAAATGTACTATAGTGACAGGGAAGACAGAGACACAAACTCAGATGACATTGATGTCAAAACTACTATAAGCAAAGCCTCAAAGAAAAATGTGATTTCAAAACAAGTTCAACAAGAATTCCTGGAAGAGATCAAAAAGGATTTTTAACATCAAATAAAAGAGCTGGAGGAAAAATCAGGAACAGAAATGAAAGAGATGCAAGAAAATTATGAAAAGAGAGTCAATAGCTTAGCAAAAGAGGCACAAAAAATTGAAGAAAAGAACACATTAAAAACAGAATTGTACAAACAGTAAAAAGAGATACAAAAATTCACTTATGAGAGCTCCTTAAGAATAATTGGCTGAATAGTGAAAGAGACTCAAAAATATCACTAACAAGAAAAACTTCTTATAAAGTAGAATTGGGTGGAGGGAGCCAAGGTGGCAGAATAAAATCAAGTACTTGATTGAACTCTCCCCCAAGCTCCTCCAAATACCTGTGAAAAATGACTTTAAGCAAATTATGAAATTACAGAACCCACAGAATGATGAAATCAAACAAATCTTCTGCCCAAGACAGCTTGGAAGGTTGACAGGAAGAATCTATCCTGCCAGACTGGGAATGGAGCACAGTCTGATGTGGGCTACACTGTCACAGACAGGGCTGGAGCAGGCACTGAAACACTGATGGCTGTGGCAGCTTTCAGATTTCTCAACCCACAAATACCAAAGATAGCATAGAAGGTCAGTGGGAAAACTCTGTGGGACCTGGGTCCAGCCCCAGTGTGGTGAAGGTAGTGGTGGCAGCAGCAGCAGCAGTGGCTGCTTCTGGAGCTCTGGGCCCACAGACAGTGGGGGACTGATCAGAGGGGGATTTCAGGGATCTTCTTGTTGGAGATGAAGCAGGATTCTCTTCCTTTGCCCGGGCCTTGATCTGGACCAAAGTCCTGGGGTAAGGATGAGCACTGGTGTGGTGGAGCTTGTGGTGCAGTGGAGAGGGAATTCTCCTCATGGTTCCAAGGCAGAAAAAAGTGCTTGTGGTCACTCAAAGACTATAGCAAAGGCCAAGAGAGGATACTCGAGGACTCCTTTGAACATGACACGTTGGAAGAGCTGAAAATTTACAGGTTCCTAGAAGTATCTCAGAAAATAGCTGTACAAAACTGCTTAAGCCTGGGAAACTAAATCCACCCCCACACCCACTCCCACTGGAAGCTGAGGCCTACCTTGACAAAGAGTTAGAAAGTCAAGTATTTCACTAGGAAGATGAGCAAACAGTGTAAAAAACCTCAGACTATAGAATCTCTCTTTGGGGTCAAAGAAGATCTAAACATAAAACCAGAAGACAACAAAGTCAAAGCTCCTACATCAAAAACACCCAAGAAAAACATGAATTGGTCGTAGGTCATAGAAGATCTCAAAAAGAATTTTGAAAATCAAGTGAGAGAAGTAGAGGGAAAAAATGGAAGAGAGATGAGAGTGATGTAAGAAAATAATGAAAAATGAGTCAACAGCTTACTAAAGGAGATAAAAAAATGAAGAAAATAACACCTTAAAAATATATTAACTGGGATGGCTAGGTGGTGCAGTGAGTAGAGTTCTGGCACTGGAGACAGGAGGACCTGAATTCAAATCCAGCCTCAGACACTTGACACACTTACTAGCCATGTGACCTTGGACAAGTCACTTAACCCCAATTGCCCTCCAAAAAAGAAAGAAAAATAGAGTAACCAAAATGGCAAAAGAAGTCCAAAAAGTCAGAGAAAAAGAATAGGAAAGGGATATTCTATGAAATAGGTGACTTCCAAAAATTTCTGATGAAAAGATCAGAGCTCAATGAAAAATTTCAATTTCAATTAAAGGACTCAAGAGAGGCATAAAATGGTAAATAGGAAAGACAAAACACACAAAAAAAGTATTATTTAATAAGGATAAACTGTTTACATTTCCACATGGGAAGATGATACTTGTCACTCTTGAAATCTTTTATCTTTATTACAACATTTAGGAGAGATATACATAGACAATGGGTGTGGATATGTGGTCACTTTGATGTGATGATAGAAGACCTAATTAAGAGGTGAAAAGGATTTTAATGGGAAAAGAAGAAAGGAATAGGCAGAAAGGGGGTAAATTGCATCAAATGAAGCACAATGACATATTGCAGAAGAGGGAAAGAGGGGAGGAATATAAGCACTGTTTGAACCTTATTCTCATTGGATTTGATTCAAAGAGGGAATAACATACTTGGGTATAGAAATCTAACATACCTCATAAGAAGTGAGAGGGGAAGTGGGAGGGAGGAAGGAAGGGTAGATAGAAAGGAGGTACTAGGGGAAAAGGGAAAGAAAATGTAGGATATGATAGTGTTATAAGAGAAGTTAGTGAGTTGAGACCATTAATCAATTTAAAATGGAGTTTATTGATTAACCAGAGGCTGCCAGGGCCAGACAGGTGAACCCAAATCAAGTGGCCCTGAGACATGCACACTCAGGGTTTATATAGACCAAAACCACAACACAATGGTAGCTAAGGGAAACCACAACTTAGAGCAAGGGGAAAATACAGAAGCCAAAGGACAGCATTGATTAATGACCTGTCAGTTATTCAAACAGTTAAAAACCCCTCAGTTGGTTCCTAGGTAACGGTGAGGGGCTGTGTCATTCTGCTTGGTGGGGTTTTGTGGCAGTTGGTAGGCCTTTCTGGCAGGCTTGGGAAGGCCTAACTTGGCAGGCCTTTCTGGCGGGTTAGGTATGTTTTGTTGGTGAGACTCCTAGGGGACCAGGAGTACAGGTATTAGGTTAGTTTCTTAGTTGAGCTTTATAGGGAGAGGGGTTGGGAAGTATTCCTAAAATGGAGGTTACCACAATAGAAGGGAGAGGAGATTGAGGGATCAGTGGTCAAAAGCAAAACTCTAGTGAGGAGGGAAAGGGAGAAAGAGAGAAAGCATAAAAGGGAGTGGAGTGGGTGTGGAAATAGGATGTAGAAGAAGACACAGATAGTAATCATAATAATGAATGTGAATGGGATGAACTCTCCCATAAAAAGGAAACACATAGCAGAGCAGATTAAAAATCTCAACCCTTAATATGTTGTTTACAAGAAACACATTCGAAACCAAGAACTATACACAGAATATAGGTAAAAGGGTGAGTAGAATATCTTATGCTTCAGTTGAAGTAAAAACAAATGCAGGGGTTGCAATCCTGATCTCAGAAAAAGAAAAAAAGCAAAAATAGATCTAATTAAAAGAGATAAGGAAGGAAACTACATTTTACTAAACAGAATCATAGACCATGAATTAATATCATTACTAAACATATATACACCAAGTGGTATAGCATACAAATTCTTAGAGGGGAAGTTCAGAGAGTTACAGCAAGAAATAGTAAAACTATACTAGGGGGGAAAACCTCACCTTCCCTTTATGAACTAGATAAATCTAACCACAAAACAAACAATAAATAAGTTAAAGAGGTGAATAGAATTTTAGAAATGTAAGATATGGTAGACCTCTGGAGAAAATTGAATGGGGATGGAAAGGAATATACATTTTTCTCAGTAGTACATGGAACCTACACAGAAACTGACCGTGTACTATGGAATTAAAACCTCACAATCCAATGAAGAAAGGCAGAAATATTAAATGCATCATTTTGAGATCATGATGCAACAAAAATTACATATAATATAGGGTCTTGGAAAGATAGACTAAAAGTTAATTAAAAACTAAGCAATCTAATCCTAAAGAATGAGTGCATCAAACAACAAATCACAAATGATCAGTAACTTCATCCAAGAGAATGCCAATAATGAGACAACATACCAAAACTTATGGGATGCAGTATAAGAGGTTCTTAGGGGAAGTTTTATATCTCTGAATGCTTGAATAAATAAAATAAAGAAAAAGGAGATCAATGAATTGGGAACGCAACTAAGAAAATTAGAAAAAGGAAAAATTAAAAATCCCCAATCAAATACCAAATTAAAAATTCTGAAAACCAAAGGAAAGACTAACAAAATTGAAATTAAGAAAACTATTTAACTAATAAATAAAACTAAGAGATGGTTTTATGAAAAAAAACAATAAAATAGGTAAAACATTTGTTAATTTGATTAAAAAAAGAAAGAAGAAAATAAAATTCAGTATCAAAATTGAAAAGGGTGAATTCACCACCAGTGAAGAGGAAATTAAAATAATAATTAGGAGCTATTTTGCCCAACTGTAGGCCTATAAGTTTGATATTCAGTGAAATGAATGAATATTTATAAAAATAAAATTGCCCAGATTGACTGAAGAGGAAATAAAATACTTAAATAATCCAATTTCAGAAAACTAAAAATTAATTAATTAATAAAAGAAAGTAAGGCCCTAACTGAAACTTTTAAAGATTTTCTTTAAAACATGGAGGTTCAGGGTTGGTAAGAATTGTCATTACATGACAAACTTGGCCTCTTTTTGTTTAGCTCTTTTGCTTAGACCAGTCAACCCTGTCTGCAAAGGTAAAAGATAAGTTATTGCATGCTTTAAAAATTTGAGAAAGGAAAAACAACAAATAATTTTTAAACAGACAGGACAAACACACATGCATATTAAGGAAGTGATCATATCAATATAAAATAAAACCTCATTGTAATAACAAAAAGTAGAAGTAACAAAATGAAAAAAGAGAGGCACAAACATTCACTGAAGAAAAGAACTTATTAAAAAACAGAATTGGCCAAATGGGGAAAAAAGGTACAAAATATTGAGAGAGAGAGAGAGACAGAGAGAGAGAGAGAGAGAGAGAGAGAGAGAGAGAGAGAGAGAGAGAGAAATGGGAAAAATAGGATTGAATGAAATACGGAGTTATTAATCATAACTAAATATAAATGAGATAAAATCATCCACAAAAGGAAGCATATAGCAGAATGGATTAGAAACCAGAATGCAACTATATGTTAAAAGGAAATACATTTAAAACAGTAAAAGAAACCCAGAGTGAAAACAAGAGGCTGGCACAGAAATTATTATTGCTTCAGCTAAGGCTAAAAAAAAAAAAGCAGCAATAGCAATCATGATCTCAGATAAAACAAAAGCAAAAATTAACCTAATTAAAAGTGAGAAGCAGGGAAATGTTATTTTCTAAAAGGTGCCATAGGCAATGAAAAATATCAGTACTAAACATATATGCACCAAATATAATAGCATCCAAATTCTTAAAGGAAAAGTGAAATGAATTATAAGAAGAAACAGACAGTAAAACTATACCAGTGAGAAGCCCCAAATTTCACCTCTCAGGCTAGATAAATTTAACCATGGAATAATTAAGAAAGAATTTAAAGAGATGAATAGAATTTTAGGAAATTAGATATGATAGACCTCTGGATACAATTGAATAAGAATAGGAAAAAAGTATATCTTTTTCTCCGGTGTACATGTTGTTATTGTTGTTCAGTCATTTCAATTGGGTCTAACTCTTTGTGACATCATTTGGGAGGTTTTGAAGCAAAGATACTGGAGTGGTTTGTCACTTCCTTTTCCATTTGCCAGATGAGGAACTGAAACAGAGTTAAGTAACTTTCCCAGGATCACATAGCTAGTAAGTATCTTAGGCCACATTTGAACTCAGGAAGATTAATCTTTCTGACTATAAGCCCATAACTCTATACACTGTGCCCTTTAGATATATAAGGCACCACAAAAAAGTGACCTTGTATTAGTGCACTTTACAATCAAATATAGAAGAGATAAAGTAATAAATGAAAACCTTTCAGGTTATAGCGCAAAAATAATCAATTAAAGACTGAGGAAACAAGGATTAAAAATTGTTTCGGGATTAAATGGTCAAATCTTTAAAAAATTAATTGGTCAAAGGAATAAATTATAGAAACAATAAATCATTTCATTAAAGAGTATGACAACAATGAGACAACATACCAAATTTGTGAGATGCAGCCAAAGTATGACTTAGGAAAAAATTGATCTCTAGAAATGTACAACAATAAAAAAGAGAAAGAGAAGATCAATGAATTGGGCATGCGATTAAAGGGGAAAAAAGACTAGGAAAAGAACAAGTTCCCAATTAAACACCAAATTGTAAATCCTGAAAATCAAAGAATAGAGTAATAAAATTGAAAGTTAAAAAAACATTGAACTAATAAATGATATTAGGAGCTGGTTGTATTTAAAAATAATAAAATAGATAAACCATTAGTTAATTTGATTAAAAAATTAAGATGAAATCACCAGTATCAAAAATGAAAAGGGTCACTGCATCACCAATAGAGATGAAAGTAGAGCAATTGTTAGGAACTATTTTCCCCAATAATATGCTAAGAAATGTGATAATCTAAGTGAATTACATGAACATTTACAAAAATATAAATTTCCCAGATCAATAGAAGAGGAAATAGAGTGCCTAAATAACCTTATCTTGGAAAAAATAAATTGAATAAATCATAAATGAGCTCTACAAGAAAAAAAAATCCCTAGTACTCGATGAATTCCCAGGTGAAATCTACCAAACATTTAAAGAATAATTGATTTTAATACTATATAAATTATTTGGGAAAAAAAGGCAAGGGAGGAGTCAAACCAACTTTCTTTTATGACACAAATATTATGATAATTCCTAAATCAGGAGGAGCAAAAACAGAAAAAAAGAACACTGCAAACATTTAAAATAAAATACTAGCAAAGAGAGTATGGCAATATATAACTAAGATCATACACCATGACAAGTTAGGATTTATACCACAAATGCAGAACTGGTTCAATATTAGGTAAATTATCAGCATACTTGTCTATATCAATGATGAAACCAACAAAAATGACATGATTATCTCAATAGATGCAGAAAAAGCATTTGATAAAATACAACACTGATTCCTATGAAAAAGAAAACAGTAGAAAGCATATGGATATGTGGAGCTTTCCTTAGTATAGTATACATCTAAAACCATTGAACACACTATCTGTAATGAGGATGAGCTAGAAACTTTCCAAATAAGATCAAGGGTGAAAGTAGGATATCCATTATCACCACTATTATTCAATATTGTCTTAGAAGAGTTAGCTATATTAGTAAAAAAAGAAAAATAAATGAAAAAATAGAATAGGGAATGAGGGGAAAATGATAACTTTGCAAAAGTTATGATGATATACTGAAAGAATCCTAGAGAATCCACTAAAGAAAATTAGTTGAAGCAATTAACAAATTTAGCAAAGTTGCAGGGATTATTTTTATGAAAAAGGCCATATAAATAATCAACAAGAGGAGATAAAAAAGAGAAATTTCATTTAATGTTATTGCAGACAATATAAAATATTTTTAGTCTACTTGCCAAAACAAATCCAGAAACTATATGAACATAATTACAAAACACTTTTCACAAAAATACTTATCAAAACAACTGGAGAAATATTAATTGTTGACAAGTAGGCTGAGACAATACAATAAGAAAAACAATTCTCCCAAAGTTAATTTACTTAGTGCCAAACAAAACTCTCCAAAAATATTGTATGGAGAAGCCAAGATTAGAAGGAAAGCAGGAAAATTACAAAAAAAAATATAGCATGTGTTTCTGGATAAAGGCCTCATTTCTCAAATACACAAAGCAATGATCCAAATTTATAGAATTATGAGTCATTCCCTAAATGTTAAATTGACAAAGGATAAAAATAGGCAGTTTTCAGGAGAAAAAAAATCAAAACTACACATAATCATGTAAAAAAATGCTCTAAATCACTAATGGTTAGAGAAATACAAATTAAAAGAACTAACAAGTGCTGCACCAATACGCATCAGATTGACTAATGTGACAGAAATGGAAAGGGGGATGTTGGAGGGGATGTAGAAAAATTGGGACACTAATACACTGTTGGTGGTGTTGTGAACTGATGCAATCATTCTGGAAAAGAATTTGGAACTAAGCCCAAAGACATTACTTTGTATACTCAGCAAACTCTGTATACCTTTTGATCCAACAATACCACTACTAGGTCTGTATCCAAAAGAGATTTAAAAGAAAAGAAAAAGACCTGTATGTATAAAAATTTTTATAGCAGTTCTTTTTGAGGTGGCAAAGCATTTGAAATTGAGGCAATTGCCATCAATTGGGGAATGACTGAAGAAGTTGTGGCATATGATTGTGATGGAAATATGATTCTGAAATATGAAATTATAAGCAGGGGGTGGCTAGGTGGTGCAGTGAATAGAGCACTGGCCCTGGAGTCAGGAGGACTTGACTTCAAATCTGTCCTCAGACACCTAAAACTTACTAACTGTGTGACCTTGGGCAAGTAACTTAACCCCAATTGCCCTGCCTCCCCCCACCCCGCCCCGAAAAAAGAAAAAAAAAGAAAGAAATGATAAGCAGGGTAGTTTCAGAAAAATCTAGAAATAATTATATCATATGACAGAAAGTCAAGTGAGTACAACTGGTAGAACATTGATAGCAATGTTATTTGATGATCAATGGTGAATGACAACAATTTTCAACAATACAAAAATCTAAGACAATTTCAAAGGTTTTATAGTGAAAAATGCTATCATATTCCAGAGAAAAAACTGAAGTCTGAGTACAAATTAAAGTATATTTTTTTCACTTTCTTTTTTCTTTTCTTTTTGCAACATGTTTATTGTGGAAATATTTTTTGCAAAATTTCTTATTTATAATTGATATTGCACTCCTTGTCTTCTCAATGGGTATGGTAGAGGTGAAAATGAGGAAAAGAATTTGAAACTCAAAATTTAAAAAGATTTTTTTAAAGAAGTTTTTCCTAACTTCATGTTAGTGCTTTCCTCCTGAGAATTTTACCAAGTTACCATGTAGATGTCATGGCGGTATATACACACATATACATGTACACACATGTGCATATTTGTAACACATGTTCGTGTACATAAATTTACATACATGCATATATATGCACATATGCATACTCATATATATGAGTTATTTTCATGATCTCATCCTTTAATGACATCACTATCTCTTTGACTGTGAGTAGGGAGTATCTTTTGCCTTCTTTTGTATCTCCAAAGCTTGGCACATTGTCTGGTATGTAGAAGTTGTTTAACCAATGTTTAATGATGTTACTTGAGTAATAATTGCATCTGATGTTTATGTAGTGTATCATTTTACTTGGATTATCACAGCCATCCATGGAAGTAGAATACCAAGTATTCCATGTTTTAGGAAGAACATGAGGTTCAGAAGGGTAAAATATATTTTTCCCCTTTTGTGCTGATGAGAACTGCAAATTATTACAAAATTATTGCCACTGATCTTACAATCAATCAATAATTAATAACCAAGCCATTATTAAGTGATCACTATTTGCCATAGCTCTGGGGAAACAAATACAAAGTCACATCACAGAGTCAGTTTTCAGAACCACTGAAACAGTGTAGTTCAATCCGCTCATGTTACAGATAAAAATATTGAAGCCAAAAGTCATTCCCCAAGTGATAAATGGTCAAAGGATAAATCTAAGTACTCTCTTTTCTCTTTTTAGCCTTTGGCTCCTGAAAAGTGTTTTGCTTCTGATTACCCCCTCCCCGCCCCCAATCTGCCCTCCCTTCTATTTTTTTTTTAAAGCAATTGGGGGTTAAGTAACTTGCTCAAGGTTACATGGCCAGTTATTTCTGGGTGTGGTGCTAAGTATCTGAGCCCAGATTTGATCCCCAGATCATCCCGACACTGGAGCTGGTGCTCTTACTCACTGAGCCACCTGGCTGTCCCTACCCTCCCTTCTATTATCCCCCTTCTTTTATCCTGCTCCTCCCTACTTTCCTGTAAGGTAAGACAGCTTTCTGTACCCAATTCAGTATGTATGATGGACTTGTGAACTGATGCAATCATTCTGGAAAAGAATTTGGAACTATGCTCACCAATTCTGGTGAGATTAAGGTTCACTCACTCCTCCTCACCCTGCTCTTTTCTCTCCACCATATAAACTTCTTGTTGTCTCTTTTGTGTGAGATAATTTACCCCCATTCTACTGAAGTGCCCATCAGAAATTATACACCAAAGCCCCCTAAACCTTCCAGAAGGGGCCCCTACCAGGGTCTCTTGAAACCACCTAATAGGCCATAATAGTAAGGGAACTTTTCGAATGTGTTGCTAGAAACATACCCCAGATACAAGTCTGTTCTTGTTAGCCCAGATACAAGTCTGTTCTTGTTAGGTACCCAAGACTTTACTAGAAATGGTACCCCCCCACTCCCGGAACCATATTTTGTTGATTAGCAACACCTAGCTCTATAAAAGTGTACCTTTCAGAAGACTCAGTGCTGTCTTCCCTACTGGGGAGACAGTCACTGGCTGGTTAATAAACAATCCTATCAAATTATAATTGGCTTTGCTGTCATGTCCGTTTCATTTGTCCACTTCACTTGGAGGTCCCAGCGAGATGACATTACATTAATTGCCTTTCCAAATTACATATAAGAATGATTGATCTTACCAAGTGAAGAGGCTAGTTGACTTCTGACCTCATTTTCTCCTCTCTTTTTGCTCATCTCCCCACTTTACAGATGAATTGAGAATCAGGGTTAAATGATTTATCATCTTTCTCTTACCTGTACCTCTCTGGTTTTTCCCTTTTTGCTCTATATTCTGGAGTGTTTTCTCCCTGCTTCATTATTTTCCAGGAGTCCTTAGCAACCTTCTTTAATTCCTTGGCACTGGAACAAGCAAAGTGATTATTTGCAGCAAGGGAGAGATCTCTTAGATGGTACTGAAGTTGGGGCTTCATGGTACAGAGTGAACTCTATATTTCAGGGGGAAACCCTCCATTTTTCCAAATTCATCACACTCAAAGCACATTATCAGGAAACTGGGGAGTGCCAGGAGATGGTAGCCTGTAGCATTGAGGAGAGGGTTTGGGAAACTTGAAGTAAAAACTTCAGGCTCTGCTTACTTGGAGAGGTGGACTTCAGGGTACCTGGGGATCTAAAACTTGCTGATGGGAGCTAGATCAAGTACCCTTTTATTAAAGTGTTTAGGTTGTGGAAAGAATATAATTTTAGGTTGAATAGCTCAGATGTAACACACACTTTAGTAACTCAGATGTATCCCAGGCTTAGTATATGGGATAATGATTAACTTATATTCGTACCTTTGTTTTACAAGCTTCTTTTCCCTTGTCTAACTGTTCCCATGTCCAGGGATTTAACCTTTCAGGTAGGCAGATGACAAGCCCATGTAGCTCCAATGTAGCTACTGTACCTTCCCTCCTTTTTCTTTTTGGAGGAAGTTAACTGAAATTACCTTCACTGCAGCCCTAGCTCAGTTATAGCCAGGACAACAGAGAGAAAAGAAATCTTAATGGTTCAAACCTCTTACTGTCTCCTCAGCTCCATCAGAGCTGGATGACAGGGGAGGGCTCTGCAGCCCTAGCTATGAAGCAGAGGTAGGACTACAGGGAGGAGGGTCTTAGTGGAATTTTCTTTTTGACCTTTTGCTCAAAAAAACTTTTCTTAGGTGTTCATTCCTTTAAAATTTCATACTTACTTCAAGACTTTAAGAGAAAGTGTTTCTCATACAACACAGATAATACAACTGTTTACCAGTAACAATCACGGTCTTAATTTTGAACTTTGAAATAAAAACAATTGAATAACCAATCTGGTGACTTTAAACTTCAGTTTTTATAGTGCCAAATAGTAACCAGAATGAATTCAATTACCTGGATCTATATTCCCAATGATGTTGCACAGTTCTCTTTCTGTGACTCAGAAAAGGGTTAAGCGTTAATCCTATTTCAAAGTGCAGCTTGAAGGGTGGAGCCAAGATGGTGGAGTAGAAGCACAACCCTCCCGCAGCTCCGGCTTCCACCCTCCCCAATCCATGTAAAAAGGGGACTCTAAACAAACTTTGGAGCTGCAGAACCCACAAAATGACACAGAGAAGCTAACCTCCCGCTGAGAAGAGCCCGGCAGGCCGGCAGGAATCGGCCAGCAAAGTGCTCTGGGAGCCGAGCCCAGCCCCACGATGGCTTTAGCCCCAGGGCGGGCCTGACCAGCCTCCAGCCAGAGGGACTCCAGATCAGCAGCAGCTGTGGCCATTTCCAGATTTATCAACACATAGATGCGAAGGACAAGGTGAGAGGCCAGTGCATTCTGGACTTTGCGACCCAGTAAGTGGGAGTGCATGGCTTTTACCCCCGCTGAGACGCCAGCACAGCCTGCCAGTGCCATGTGGCTGCTTCAGCTCATGGCCTGGAGAATGTAGGGGGACCAAGCACCAGTCTGAGGGGTCATCGCTCTTGCTTTAACCTGCTTGGATATGGATTGGAGTCTAGGGCGGAGGTCCTGGGGTGTGTGTCCAGCTTGCCAGAGCGTGTGGAGACCTCAGAGAGGGCACCCATCTAATACCTCTGGAAGCTGAGAAAACCCCAGTGTTTGGGACGAAAACTCCCCTGTCTGGTGGCAGAGTCCTACTGTGGCAAAAAGCCCAAAAGTCAAATCATTGAGTGGCAAAATGAGCAGGCAAAGGAAACAAAGCAGACAGAAGATTCCAACATTACACTCCTATTTTGGGGATAAGAAGGAGCAAGGCATGGAACAGGAGGAAATCAGTGAAGTCAGAACTCCTGCACCAAAAGCTTCAAAGGAAAATACAAGCTGGTTACAGGCCATAGAGGACCTTAAGAAGCAGATAAGAGAAGTGGAGGAAAAATTGGGAAGAGAAATGAGAACAATGCAAGAAAATTATGAAATGAGAGTCAACAGCCTGACTGAAGAAAATAATACCTTAAAAAACAGACTGACTCAAATGGCAAAGGAGGCTCAGAAAGGCAATGAGGAGAAGAATGCCTTAAAAAGTCGAATTTTCCAGATGGAAAAAGAATCACAAAAGCTCGCTGAGGAGAATCATTGCTTCAGAATTAGATTGGAGCTAATGGAAGCTAATGACTTTATGAGAAATCAAGATGCTGTTAAACAGATCCAAACAAATGAAAGAATAGAAGGCAATGTGAAATATCTCATGGGAAAAACCACTGACCTGGAAAATAGAACCAGGAGAGATAATTTAAAAATTATTGGACTGCCTGAGAGCCATGACCAAAGTAAGAGCCTGGAAAGCATCCTCCGGGAAGTTCTCAAAGAAAACTGCCCTGATGTTTTAGAACGAGAGGGCAAAATAGAGGTTGAAAGAATCCACCGATCACCTCCTGAAAAAGATCCCAAAAAGAAAACTCCTAGGAATATTATAGCCAGGTTCCAGAATTCCCAGATTAAGGAGAGAATATTACAAGTAGCCAGGAAGAAACAATTTGAATATTGTGGAAACACAATCAGGATAACCCAGGATCTGGCAGCTTCTACACTGAGGGATCGAAGGGCCTGGAATATGATATTCTGGAGGTCAAGGGAGCTGGGATTAAAACCAAGAGTCAGCTACCCAGCAAAACTGAGTATCCTGTTTCAGGGGAAGATATGGTCATTCAGTGGAATACAGGACTTTCAAGCATTCTTGCTAAAAAAAACAGAGCTGAATAGAAAATTTGACATTCAGATACAAGAAGCAAGAGAAGCATGAGAAGGTAAACAGGGAAAAGAAATCATAAGGAACTTATCAAAGTTGAACTATTTTTTTTTAAGCAATTGGGGTTGAGTGGCTTGCTCGGGGTTGCACGGCCAGTTGTTGTTTCTGGGTGTGGTGCTGGGTGTCTGGGCCCGGATTTGATCCGGGTCATCCCGGCACTGAGGCCGGTGCTCTTGCTTGCTGAGCCACTTGGCCAAAGTTGAACTATTAACATTCCTACATGGAAAAACAATAATTGTAACTTATGAAACTTTTCCCAGTAGTTGAAGGGATTAGAAATATATATATATATATATATATATACATATATATATATATATATGTCTTTATATGAGGGTATGCAGGCATATGAATACATATGTGAATGTGTGTATATATGTTTACAGGTATACATAGATAGAGGGCACGGGACCAATTTAACAGGAAGGGATGATACTTAAAAGGTGAAATTAAGAGGTGAGAGGGATATAATGAGAGGAGATGGGGAGAGACAGAGTGGGGCAACTATCTCATACAGAAGAGGCAAGGGAAAATGGTTACAATGGAGGGGAAGAATAGGAAGGCAAAAGGGAATGGGTCAACCTTATTACCATTGAATCTGGCTTGAGGAGGGAGGGAAATACACACTAAATAGGGGATCTCACCCTCCAGGAGAATAGGGGGGGAGGGGATGTGAGGGGGGATGATGGAAGGGAGGGCAGGCTGGGGGGGAGGGAAGTTGGAAGCACCCACTTTTGAAAAGGGACAGGATCAAAGTAGAGAATAGAACAAGTGGGATGTGGGATAGGAGGGAGGGAAATATAGTCAGTCTTTTACAATATATCTAATATGTTATTGTTTTGCATTAGCCACACATGTACAACCTATACTGAACTGCTTATCTTCCCAGTAAGGGTGGGTGATAAGGGAGGAAGGGAATGAATCTGGAATTCAAAGTTTTAAAATCAAATGTTTAAATATATATATACTATTATCAATATTGTTTTACATGTAATTGGGAAATATAGAGATCCACCATGCCCTACTGGAAAAGTTGAAACGGGTATGGGAGAAAATATGGGAGAGAGCAGATCAGAGGTGGGGATATTCTGTGGGACTGCTGTTTTGGGGGGATGGGTGGGGGAGAAACGGGGAGAAAATTTGTAACTCAAAATCTGGCGGAAACAAACAATGTAAATCAGAAGTTAATAAAGCATTAAAAAAAAAGAAACATAAAAAAAAACAAAGTGCAGCTTGAAAACCTACTTCTCTTTGATCATTGAAGTGACCCCTTTTCCCTTAGATTTTAGGGGAGAAATTTCCCATTCTCTTTCTGTCCATTTGTCTTTCTACTTCAAGAACTTTGGCTGGAGTTCAAAAAGTAGAAGGAGAAATGGTTTTCTGCCAACAGCCATTCCTTTAGAGATTATTAATCTTTCTAGCGCAGGTACAATGTTTCTTACACTTGGGTGCTTTTGGCTTACAGGGTGGCAGATTTAAAAATTTCTTTACACATACAGACAGAATATACCAAAAAAAATGCAGCAGGGCAAAAGGAAGAAATTTTCCTCTTTTCTACCTGCCAGTATCCCAGAAACAGGATATACACAAAACAACCCAACACACAGAATACACTCCAGTGGCGTTTTTGTCTCTCTGGTGGCCCCTTGCACTGAGATTTTTGGATTTTGAAAGTTCACTCCCTCCCTTTGGGGATCCCAGGTGGAGCAACCGAGAGTGGAGCAACTGTTGGCAGTTGTCCCAGGTAGGCTGGTCAGATTCCAGGGTGGAGGGGGAAGAGCCCTGATGGGTTGGTTGAGTCAGGGGATGGGGAGATGGCAGGAGACTGAGCTTTTGATCTATGACAATGGCTCCCTGGGCTGAGACTCAGGTCCTCCTGACTCCAGGGCCTTTGTTCTATTCACTGCATCACCTAGCCACCCCCTATATACTCCTTCTAACTACCCTAATAATAAGGAGGGTATTATGAGTTACAAATATCATCTACCCATATAGGAATATAAGCAATTTAAATTTATTAAGTCCCCTATGATTTATTTTTCCTGTTTACCTTTTTGTACCTCTTTTGGGTCTTACATTTGAAAGTCAAATTTTCTATTCAGCTCTGGTCTTTTCATTAAGAATGCTTGAAAGTCCTCTATCTGACTGAATATCCATTTTTTGCCCTAAGGATTATGTTCATTTTTGCTGTGTGGGTGATTTTTTGTTGTAATCCTAGCTCCTTTAACCTCTAGAATATTATATTCTAAGTTCACCAATCCGTCAGCTGATAAATCTTATGTTATCCTGACTGTGGCTCCACGGTACTTGAATTGTTTCTTTCTGGCTGCTTACAGTATTTTCCCCTTTACCTGGGAACTCTGGAATTTGGCTATAATATTTCTGGGAGTTTTCATTTTGGGATCTTTTTTAGGAGGTGATTGGTAGACTCAATTTCTATTTTACCCTCTGTTTCTAGAATGTCAGGGGGGTTTTCCTCGAGAATTTCTTGAAATATGATGTCTAGGCTCTTTTTTGGATTATGGCTTTCAGGTAGTTCAAAAACTTTTAAAATTATCTCTCCTTGATTTATTTTCTAAGAAGATATTTTACATTGTTTTCATTTTTTTCATTTTTAAAATTTTCTTTATTGTTCTTTGATTTCTCATAAAACCATTAGCTTCCATTTGCTTCATTTTAATGTTTAAGAAATTATTTTCTTCAGTGAGATTTTGGACCACCTTTTCCCTTTGGAGAATTCTTTTAAGGAATTTTTAAAGTGAATTTTTGCACCTCTCTTTCCATTTGGCCAAATTCTGCTTTTTAAGGCATTCTTCTACTCATTGGCATTTTGTATCTCTTTTACAATTTGACAGTAAGTTTTTAAAGGTGTTATTTTCTTCAGATTTTGTTCTTTATCTCCTTTAACAAGCTGTTGACTCATTTTTTTTTTATTATTTTCTTGCATCTCTCTGATTTCTCTTCCCAGTTTTTCCTCTACTTCTCTTAGTTGATTTTCAAAATATTTTTGAGCTCCTCCACAGCCTGAGGCCATTTCATATTTTCCTTGGAGGCTTTGGATGTAAGAGCTTTGGTTAATTTTTTTTTGTCTTCTGAGTGTGTCTTTTCTGTCTTGAAGCTGTGAAGAAGGTCCCTCCTCCATTGGGGCTATAAGCTCTAGTGTGCTAGTGATCCTTACCTTTGGACAGCCACACAGGACTGTGATCCAGATCTGAGTATGGGCAGAGCAGCAGAGTTCTTCCTCCACTGCCATCAAAGAGACCCTTGTAATCTCCTTCTGACTTGTTGTTCAACCCCCTTACTGTCTGTGGACCAAGAGCTCAAAAGCAGCTACTATTGCTGCTGATTCATTCACTCCCAAAGAGTGCTCCTGGTTTTCCACATTCTGTTCTGCACTGCTTTCACTCTTACCCAGGTGTAACAGGTCTTTCCTGCTGACCTTCAACGTTTTCTTGAGCTGGGAAATTGTTTCACTTCATCCTTTTGAAAGTTCTGCAGCTCTAGAATTTGTCTTAGGGCATTATTTAAGGGTATTTAGAGAATTTGGGGGAGAGCTCTGGTGAGTTTCTGCCTTTTCCCAGCCATTTGGTCTTGTCTTCTGCCAATTACATGTTAAAATCATTATTAAAATTTATTTTTTAATAAAATAAGTAGAACATTTTATATAGGTTATAACATGTGCAGTCATGCATATATATATATCCCTATTCATCATGTTGTGAAACGAAACACAAACAAAACAAAACCAAGAAAAATAAATTTTTAAAAAGCATGCTTCAATCTGCATCGACTCCATCAGTTTTTTTCTATGAAGATAAGTATCATTTTTCATTGTAAGTCCTGTGGAATTGTCTTCACTTTACTGCTGAGAATAGCTAATCATTCACAGTTGATCACTGTACAATTTTGCTATCACTGTGTACAATGTTCTCCTGGTTCTGCTCACTTAATTTTGCATCAGTTAATACATCCTCCCAGATTTTTCTGAAACCATCCTACTTCTTATATCACAATAAGATTTCCATCAACTTTTTAACAATTCCCCAGTTGATGGGCAGCTGCTCAATTTCCAAATCTTTGCCTGCTATAATTTTTTTGGTACATAGAGGTTTTCTTCCTTTTTTTTTATCTCTTTGGAATACAGATCTAACAATGGTATTGGTGGGTGAAAGGGTAATGCATGGTTTTGTAGCCCTTTCGGCATAGTTCCTAATTGCTCATCAGAATGGTTGAATCAGTTCACAAATCCGCTAACAATTAATTAGTATCTCAATTTTCTTACATGCCTACCAACATTTGTCATTTCCCTTTTCTGTTGTATTCACCAATCTAATAGGCAGGGAGTGATACCTCAGAGTTGCTTCAATTTGCTTTTCTCAAGATCCTTTTATAAGGAAAGGCCACTAGAAGTTGTGAGTATCAAGAAAAGCTTAAAGTGGTGGTGTTTCAGTTGAGCCTTAAAGGAAAGTAGGAATTCTAAGAGGTGGAGGTGAAGAGGGAGTGCATTCTAGACCCAAACAAGGCCATTATAGCTGTAAGCAGCTGGGAAATAGAACATTGCATATGAGAAACAGGAAGTTGTCCAGTTTAGCGGTATATGTGAAGCAGAGTGGTTATGGGTAATATACCTAGAAAGGTAGACTGAGACTATGTTTAAAGGACTTTCAAAACCAGTGTTCATTTGCTCCCTGAGGTGATATGGGGTCATTGGAGTTTTTGATCAGAGGAGTGAGATGGTCAGACCTGCATTATAAGAAAGAACTTTGGCCTTTGTGGATGATGGATTGAATTAAGGAGAAAATTGAGGTAGAGATGATTCCTCTCCTTTTAAATCCACCTCAGGTACAACCAACTCCATGATACTTTCCCCCAACCCATCTAGACTAAATGGAATCTCTTCACAATTTTTCTTAGAGAACTTTATTATTATTATTTTCTTAAGGACAGACAGGACTCTGGAAATCTTGTTTTCCCCTATGCCCCTGTCACATCACCCTGATATCAGACTTATCAGTGTACTGTCATATCTTTCCTCTGACCCCCACAGAAGGCTGAAACCTTTCTACAGACAAGAACGTTGCCTTTTTTTTTTTGTCTTTATAACCCCAGTGCCTATCATAGGGCTTTATACATAGAAGACTTTTAGGTAGCATAGTGAGTAGAATACTAGACTTGGGGTCAGAAAGACAGGAATTCAAATATTGTCTTTTTTTTTGTAAGCAATTGGGGTTAAGTAACTTGCTCAAGGTTACACTCCCAGTTATTTCTGGGTGTGGTGCTAAGTATCAGAGCCCGGATTCGATCCCAGGTCATCCTGACTCTGGGGCCGGTGCTCTTACTCACTGAGCCACCTGGCCACCCCTAAGCAATTAGGGTTAAGTAACTTGCTCAAGGTTACACGGCCAGGTTTTTCTGGGTGTATGTTAAGTGTCTGAGCCTGGATTTGATCCCAGGTCATCCCAACTCTGGAGCCAGTGCTCTTACTCGCTGTGCTACCTGGCAGCCCCTCAAATATTGTCTTTTACATTTATCAACTGTGTGACCCTGAGAAAGTCACTGACCTCCCACTAGATTTCGGCGTTATCATCTGTAAAATGAGGATTATAATAACACCTACTGAATAATTTTGTTATGAAGATCAAATGAGATAACATCTGAAAAATGTGTTGTAGAACATGAAGTGCTATATAAGTGCCAACTACTATTATTTAATAAGTGGTTGTTGTAAAAGTGAGGCAGAGCTTTAACAAGTGACTAGAGAGAAGGCAAAAGTAGTCCTCTAGTAAGAGAAAGGGACCACTGCAGGCACATGGGTCCTCTACCAGGAGACCCATTTAAGCAGCTGGGAGAGTTGCTTACTTAAGCTATAGATTTGTTCCCTCTGCATTTATGTAGACACCATTAGCTAAATAAGTTGGTCTGAGAGAGGCTGATAAGACTAGGAAGGGAATGGACAAGTCTTTCTAGATAGTTACCCTTTGAAGGAGTCATGGAATATAGACACTGGTGACAGGAGATAGGAAGGGGCATGAAAAATAAGCAAATGAGTGTCTCTTCCCTAATTCTGCAGAGCTGAATTTTATCAGGGTGGCCACTTGTGCCTGTAGAAAGCAATAATTACTCACTGTGGGAAGCAAATTCACTGGGAGAATGCAGCAAGAGAGTGGGACTAAATGTTCCGGATCAGACCTGAAGAAAAATTTCTCACTAGGAATGATGTTTTAATGCCCTTTCTCACTCTCCTCTAGTGGGACTTTCCCTGAGTCAGGCCCAAGTCCTCCCTCTTTTTCTCAGAGACTTTGTTTTCAGTGGTCTAATATGTGTATTGTAAGTTCTAGGGGCTAAAATACTTTTCTGACTGAGATGATGCTAACTTAAGGAGAAATAATATTTTCTAATAGATTCTTTAGAAACAACATTAAGCATCACAATGAACATCTGTGCTTGTTTCATAACTACTTTGTTGTAATTAACTTATTTCAAAGCATAAAGTATTGAAATATGTGTACTACTTCATCCCACTAAGTTTTCAAATTAATTCTCTGTCCATTATCATTCACTTTTCCTCATATGATTATAGTATGCATTCACACCATTCATCTTATTCTGTTTTTTTTGTTTTGCTTTGCATTATTTTATAGAAATCTTTTCAGTTTTCTTTGAAATCCATAAGTGTGCCAAATAATAATAATAGCTTTAATAGTATTAATTAATTAAAAGTATTAATAATAGTACTCCATTACATTAATGACCTGCACTTTATTTACCCACTCCCCTGTTGTTGGAAAGGTAGGCTACTTTTATTTTTTAAAAATTCATATAATATCATTATGAAAATATTTGAAAGATAACTAAAAATATTACCAGGGTATATTCTTTGGGGGTGGGGTGGGAGAGTTATCTGATTAATGTTTTATTTATTTTTTCTTTTTTATATGACTATCTCTTCCTTGTGACCTGCTTCTCCCCCTCCCACAAAATCCTCCCTTGTGTTAAAAAAAAAAAGAAAAGCTAGACAAGCAAAACAAATCAACACTTTAGCCACATTTGAAAATGAAGCCATATTTCATGCCTAGAGTCTACCACTTTTCTGCAAAGAAGCAGGAGATATGCTGCTTCATTCCTCCCTGAAATAAAAACTGGTCACTGATCAGTGTTAATTCTTTCAATGCTGTTGTTTTCCTATGCATTATTGTGTTCATGGTATAAATTATCTCCTTACTTCACTTTGCACCATTTTATACAACTCTTTCCATGTTTTTTTTTTTTAAATTCAGATTCAATATTTCATAGAACACAATAATATTATTACATTACATTTTTTATGCAGGAATTATTCCTAGAAATGGAATTACTGGGCCAAAGTGTAGGATATTCTTGTAAACATTATTATATTCTGTCATGTTATTCTCCAGAATTATTATACCATTTTAGAGTTCTGTCAGTAAAGAATGAATGTTCCTGTTTTACCAGAGCCTTGCCAGTACTGTTTTGTTACTATTAAATTATTTTTTTGCCAATTTAAGGGTTGTGATGAGGTACCGCAAAATCATCCTGATTTCTATACCCTTGACTAGTATTGTCTGGGCATTTTTGCAAATGATTTTTAACAATTTGTGTTTCTTCTTTTGAAATTGTACATTTACCTCATTAGAATATTTCTGTGTTGTGGATTGGGAGCTACTACAAGGATTTTTAAAAATTAATTTCTCACATTCATTTTATTTTAATTGTTACTGAGATTTATTTTTATATTACTTCAATTTTAAAATATAACAATCCTATTTTATTTTAACATTTAATCTATAATATGTGTTATGTACATTTTCTTAACTATTTTTTTTCCTTTTGGTTATCTTGCTTTTAGGTATACAGAACATAAAAATATTATAGGCTAGCATATCTGTCTCACCATCATAATTTTCCCCATTCATTAAATTGGAGAAAAAAAACAAATCAAATCCTTTCTGAAACTGAGATAAACATTTTATTTCATTTTCTTCCATCTTTTATGTAATTTGCTGTTATTGCTGTTTTCTTTATGATTGTCTCAAATTCAGGTGGAATTCAATGTAAGGTGCCATAAGATATGGGTCCCAATTTCTTTTCCATGAAAATTGCCAACCAATTTTCCCAAGTATATTTGATAAATAATGAACTCTCATTATTTTTTCTAACAATTTAACATTTCTTTGTGTATGTTTGTTCTGATGTCTAGTGCAGCTTTTTTCCTGTTTTTTATTATTATCCAATTCCAGATATTTTAATAATCACCACTTTGTAATATATTTGAAAATCTAGGAGTAGAAGACTGCCTTTATTAACTTTTCTTTTTAGTGTGTCTTTTAGTTTTCCTTCCCACTTATTTTCCATACAAATTTGATTGTAATTTTGTCTACTTCAGTAAAGAAGCCATATTGCATATTGAAAAAAGATGATATTAAATGCATATGTTAGTTTCTGCAGTATTATGATATTAATCCAACTCATCCTTAAACATCAACAATCCCACAGGTCTTTTAGGTCATCCTTTATTATGGTTATTATTATTCTAGAATTCTCCTACTCCTACTTAAATTAAATCTCAAATATTTAACAATTTTATTATTACAACCTACAAAATACCTACCAATACACTTATCATGGATGCCATATATTTTCTTGACTTTATTAGTAATAAATCTGTGTGCAAACATTTTTGTGCATTATTCTTACATAATTTTCCTGAGCTCGTTGATTGTCTCCTTACTTTTTTTGGTTAAGGTAATTAGAATTTTATTTAACATCATCATCAATCAATCATCTAGCATTTATTAAGCAACAAATGTGCTCTACACATTGCATCAAATGCTAGGGATACAACACAAAAGGCAAGAATAAAATCATTACCTTCTCTTCAGGATATTATAGTTTAATTAGGGAGACTATTTGTAAACAATTGTGTATGAATAATATATATATATATGGTAAAGGGGGGGGCAGTCTTAGAAGAAAGTCACTGAAATTTAGTAGGCTTGGGAAATTCTTCTTGTAGATGTTTCTTTAGCTGAGACTTAAAAGTAGTCCGTAGAGATGAGGAAGTAGAGTGTTTCAGATGAGTTGAAGAGTCAGTGAAAACACTTAAGAGTAGAAAATTAAATGTCTTATGTGAGGAACAGCAAAGAGTCTAGTGTCACTGAATCACAAAATATATGGAAGGGAACAAGTATAAGGGTACTGGAAAAGTAGGAAAAGGTCTAATTATGAAAGGTTTTGAAAGCCAAAGATTTTATTTGATCTTAGATGCAATATAGAGCCATTGTGGCTTGCATCAGGAAGGTTAGTGGTCTTTATGACAAAATAAGGCCAATTCTTTTAGAAGATAAAATTGGTAACTGAGTAGAGGATTATTGTAGTGGGAAAGACAAAGCAACTAGACCAACCAGTAGGCTATCAAAATAGTTTCAGTGATGAGGGACTTCACAATGTTGTTGCAGTGTCAGAGGAGATAAAGGGACAAGACTTAACAACCAATTGGATATATGAGGTAAGAGTGAAGAGTTAAGGGTGACACCTAGTTTGTGACCTGGTATTACTGTAGGTAGTACCCTTCAGAGTTATAGGGAAGTTAAGAAGAGGGTAGAGATTTAGGGGAAAGATAATGAATTCTGTTTTGGCCATATTGTATTTAAGAAGTCTATGGGACATCCAATTTGAGATATCTGATAGGCAATTGAAGATATGAGACTGGATATTAGGATAGAAGTTAGGGGTGAAGAAATGGAACTGAGAATCATCTGCATAAAGATGACAATAATAATGGGAGATAATGAGATCACCAAATACAGCAGTATAAAAGAGAAAATAGGGCCCTCAACACAACCTTTATGAACCGTGGAGGTTAGTGGTTAGTGGTTAAAGATCTAACAAAGGAAAAAGAGAAGGGGTGGTCAGATAGAAGACTATCTAGGTATCTAAAAACATGACACTTTTACATTTTCATTTCCAATGTTTATTCCATTATATTTATCCAGTTTTGTTATCGTCACTAGAGTATACAATATTCCATCAAGTAAAGTTTCTGACAGCCAGAAACCTTGCTTTTCATCTGGTCTTAGTAAGAAAGTTTCCAATATTTTTATATTGTATATCATGTAGTGCCTTGACTTAAGGATCTTGCTTTTTTATATTTTAACCTGTTGGATGAAATCCCTTTTGTATCTAGTTATCATGTCGTTATTAAAAATCCTGAACAAATGTTTAATTTTATCAAAAGTTTTATACATCTGAGAAAATAGCCATTTTAGGTTTTTTGGCATATATATTTTATGATATTAATAAGCTTTCTGATATTGATTCAGTTTTGCATACTTGATATAAATCTTGCTTGGTTATATCAAATTATTTTCTTAATGTAATGCTATATTCTTTTAGATGATATTTTATTCAGTATTTTCCATCTATGTTTATTAGTGAAATTGCCCACTTATTATCTATTTTTGGTATTGCCTCACCCTCATTTTAAAATCAACATCTTATTTATTTAACAAAAGACAGTGACTATTGTTCCATGTATTTAGATATTTGTGAATAACTCCTGTATTCAAATTTCAAATTCAAATCAAATAAGAATTATTTGAACTTGGACCATTTGAGAGAAATAAGTTTTGTAGTCACTTGGACTACCTGAGTGATTGTGTATGTGAGTATTTGCCAAGCCTTATTTCTTCCTCTGAGATTGATCAGTCTAACTTATTTATTTATCATTCCAATGATAGTGTTGGAATATTTGACAGAAAGCTGAGAGTGATAACTAACTCAGCAGATGGGACACAATCAGGGTCCAAAGGCAAGAGGACTGGGATGACACTAATAACGTTAAATTCAACAGAGATAGTACAACATCTTCTACATGAGTACAAAAAAAATCTACTTAAATATGAGATGGGAGGGGCATTTGTAGAAAATAATTGGTCCTAAAAAGATCTGGGTATTTTAGTGGATTGCTAATAGGCAGTTGTGTTATGGAGAAGGTTTTTTTTTTTTTAATTTTTGTTTTGTTTTTGTTTTTAGCTAATAATTTGGGCTTCATTAAGTTAAGTGTAACTTTGAGGAATAGGGAAATAATTTGTTCAGAATTGTGCCCTCATTAGACCTTATCAGGTGCATTATATTTAATTCTGGGACGTAGAGTTTAAGAACATTGATAAGCTGTGGAGTGTGACCAGAAGAACAAAGAAGATAATCAGTTCATGGCACGTAAGGATAAATTGAAGGAGCAAAGAATGTTTTGTGTAAAGAAGAAAAGACTCATTAAGGGAGTGGAGAGCTGGGAGAGTTGTGTTCAATGATTTGAAGTATTAAAATGTGGAGGAAGGATTGAACTTGTTCAGTTTACATAGAAGCAAGAGAATCAGGTAGAATTTTTCAGAAACAAAATTAGACTTTATAATAGAAAAACTCCCTAATAATTAAAGGCACCTAAAGTGGAATTTACTCTATAGAAATGTTGAATTTCTCCTTTTTTTTTGGAGGTCTTGAAGTAGAGGCTGGTTGACCACTAATCACACAGATAGTCAGGATTCCTTTTGTGTATATATTTCTTTGGATTTTTTTTCCAGGAAGAATTCAGAATTAAGTGACTTGCCCAGGATCATATAGCTAGTGTCTGAAGATGAATTTGAACTCAGGTCCTCCTGACTCTGGGTTCAGTGCTCTATCTATTGTGCCACCTAGCTGTCTTTTTGTATATGTTTCTTTTGTTTATAGCAGAAATTTCCTTTGTACATGGGATGGATAGGATAACCATTTAAGTCCACTTATAGTCAATAATTTTTGAATATGTGATCACATGTTATTATTACATGTTGTCTATTTCTTCTCATTTAAATGAGTCTTTAATTTAACTATGACTTCTGGTCACATGTAAATTGATAATTGTTGCAAAATTAAAAAAAAAGTTTTACTTTTGCCATTAGGCAATATTCTTGTTTGCTTCTGTCAATCTTTTCTCATTTGAATTCTACTTGGTCTGATAGTATTACTACAACCTAAGCATTTCTTTTATTTTGAAATTGGATGACATATTTTAGATCGGTCTCTGACTTGCAATCCATCTATATATATTTGCACCAAATATGTTTCCTTTAATTAATAAATTGACAAGATTTATTTCTTGAATTATTCTGTAACTTTTTTCTCATAGGAGAATGTCAACAATTTGTGTTTATTATTTTGGCACAAATGTGATGTGTTCTCTATCACTTTATTCTTTTTCTAGCAGTGTAGTCCAGAGGGATTGGATTTATCTTCTGTAACTATTTCAAATATTGAAAAATGAAAGCAAAACAACTTATGTTTCTTCCCTTTGTCTGTTATATAATTCCTTATGGTATAACCACTTTTTTATTATAAATAGCTCAACTTTGCTCTGACTCCTCTTTGCCTTCATGCTTCTTATTTATGTTTATAATTTCTGCATAATACTTTTTTGTTAGTAAATATGGATATATTTTGGAGTTCCTCACCCTGTTATATTAATAAAACTATTCATTTTTAGTTTAAAAAGAAACTAGTTTGTTTCTATTATAGTTTCTATTATATTTTACACATCTTGTTGTCCTTTTATAGTATATACACATATTATGTAGTTATAGGTTTTATGGAATTATCACTTTTCTTAGTGGCTTAATTTTCAGTAAGTTTTAAATTTCTCTTTTAGTGCTTGCAGGTCTGTTTTTAAATGCTTATTTCAATTGATGAGTCTGTCCTATCTTGCTTGTCTTTGAAGTAAATTGTTTTGTTTTCAAACATTATAGTCATATTTGTGGAGGGATATAATTTTGTAGTCCAGTTCTGTATTTTGAGATTTATGTACTTTTTGTTGAAATTTGGAGTGGTTCTTTTTTCATTAGTTGCTTTTAAAAAGTGTGATAGTACTTTGACTAAAAATATTTTTATTTCTTTTTGTTTCTAATATTTTTCCTTTGATTTAATCATTTTGTAAATCCACAATCATAGGCCTTACTGAATCAATCTTATGGCTTCTATTTGCTATCATTTTATGTATGGGTTAAAAGGAAGATATAAAGATGATCCCACTTTAAAAAAATGCTATTAATTTTTTGAAAAAAAAAATAGTTCCAAATATTTTCCCTCCATTACACCTATCCCTCAACCAGTAAGAAGACAAGCAATATGATATCAATTATACATTGGAAGTCCTTAAAACATACTTACATATTAGTCACATTGGAGGAAAGAGCCAAAAAACCCCCAGAAAAATGTAAAAAGTAAACTTCAATCTGCAACCAGACTCCATCAGTTCTTTCTCTGAAGGTAGATTGAATTTTTCATCAAGAGTACTTTGAAAATGCCTTGATAGTCATCTTGACCAGAATAGCTAAGTCTTTCTTAGTAGATCACTGTCACAGTATTGTTACTGTGTGTGCTGTTCTCCTGGTTCTCTTCTCTTCTATTGCATCAGTTCATACAAGTCGTCTTCTAAAGTTTTTTTTTTTTCTGAAAATGTCCTACTCATCAGTTCTCAGTACTACTCAGTTGGAATACAATAGTATTCCAGTCCAATCAAAAACTACAACTTGTTCAGCAATTTTAAAATTGATGGGCATCCTCCACATTTCTGAATCTATGCCACCACACAAAAAGCTGTTATACATATTTTTGTACATAGAGGTTCTTTTTTAGCAGGAAAAGATAGAAAGAAAAATTCTTCTTAAAATAACTGCTGACAATATAAAATATTTGGTAGTCAACCCTTCCAGAGTAACCCAGGAGCTATACAAATACACTTGCCAAATAATTTTCACACTAATAAAGTTATATGTAAACAACTTGAAAAATATTAATTGCTCACAGGAAGACTGAGCCAATATAATAAAAATGACCTCTCTAAATTAAATTACTTATTCAATGACATACCAATAAAACTAACAAAAGTTATTTTACAGAGCTAGAGAAAAATAACAAATTTCATCTGGAAGAACAAAAGTTCAAGAATGTCAGAAGGTTCAATTTTTAGAAAAAAAGTAAAGGAAGATAGTTTAGCAGTACCAGATCTCAAACTGTATTGTAAAGATGCAATCATCAAAGCAATATGCTACTGGCTAAGAAATAGAGTGGTGGATTAGCAGAATAGGTTAGGTTCCCAATACACAGTAGTAAAAGACCATAGTCATCTAGTGTTTGACAAACCAAAAGATCCAAACCTTTTGGGAGAAGAATTCACTATTTTACAAAATTTCTTGGAAAATTTGAAAATAGTTTGGTAAAAACTAGGCATAGAGCACCATCTCACACCATATATCAAGATAACATCAAAATAGGTAATTGATTTAGAAATAAAGATTGATATCATAAATAAATTAGGGTGACATGGGATGTTTTACCTGTTAGATTTGTGAATAAGAGAAATTTATGACCAAGTAAGAGATTGCATTATAAGATGTAAAAGGGATAATTTTGATTACATGAAATTAAAAAGATTATATATAAAGCCAATACATCCAATACTCAAAGTAAAGCAGGAAACTGGGAAGAGGGAAATTTACAGCAAGTCTTTTGGATAAAAATCACATTTCTCCACTATATAGATGACTAGATAAAATTTACAAGGTTCTGAGTCATTTCTCAAATGATAAATAGTTTAAGGATAAGAACAGAAGAAGAAATAAAAACTATCTATACTGATATGGAAATGAAAAATTTTAAATAACTATTGATTAGAAAATGAAGATTAAAACAACTCTACAGTGCCACCTCTCACCTATCAGATGGGTGAATATGAAAGGAAAGAAAAAAGACAAACGTTGGAGGGGATGTGGAAAGAATGGAATGTTAATGTGCTGTATAGTGGAGTTGTGAAATAGTTCAGCTTTTCTGGAGAACAATTTGGAACTATGCCCAAAAGTCTATAAAACTGTGCATATCCTTCGACCTAGCAGTATCACTACACTGTTGGCAATCCAAAGAAATCAGAGGAAAAGGAAAAAGGTCTACATGGACAATAATATTGATAGCAACTCTTTTTGTTGGGGCAAATAATTGGAAATTGAGGTGATGCCCATCAGTTGGGGAATAACTGAACAAGTTTGTGATGGCATACTATTTTGCTATAAGAAATGACAAATAGGATGCATTTGGAAGAATCTGGGAATACTTACATGAACTGATGCAAAGAGAAATGAGCAAAAGCAGGAGAACACTGAACACAGTACCAGTAATATTGTATGATGATCAACTGTGAATGACAGCTATAGTCAGCAATACAACGATCCAAGACAATTCCAAAGGATCATTGAAAAATGCTGTTTATCTCCAGGGACAAAATCGATGGAGTCTGAATGCAGATTGAAGCATATTTCTTTTTCTTTTGTAGTGTAGCAAATGGAAATACTTTGAATGACTGAACTTGTAATGTACATTGCTTGACTTTTCCAAGGAGTAAGGGGAAGTAAGAGAGAGAGAATTTGGAACTCAAAATTTTAAAAAGTGACTTTTTTCATGTAATTGAGAAAAAATAATATAAATAAATACATTCAGCTGGAAAGATAATTTTAAGGGTATAATTTTTTTGATAATTTTGGTGATATTTCTAAACTGTTCTCCTAAATGGTTGAACCAGTTCATAACTCAAACACCAGTGCATTAGTGTACTTATTTATCTTCATTCCCCCAACCACTTATCATTTTCCTTTTCTGTTATGTTATATCACATAAGTGCATGACTATCTCAGAATTGATTTAATTAGCATTTGTCTAATCAAGAGTCATTTTGAATATTTTTTCATATGATTATTACCAACTTTTATTTCTTCTTCTGAAAGTGCCCTGTTCATGTTCTTTGACTATCAATTGGGGGATGGGTCTTTTATTTTAAAATTTGGCTCAGTTCCTCATGTATTTGAAACTTTATCAGAAAAATTCACTATAAATCCCCCCCCCATCTTCCTGCTTTACTTGTCATTTTGCATGCATTGGTTTTATTTGTGTAAAATGGTTTCAATTTCATGTAATAAAAATTATTATTAACTTCTTATGATCCTTGCTATATCATTTGGTCATAAAGATTTTTCTTGTCCATAGATATGATAGGTAAATTTTCCATGCTTCATTAATTTTCTTATATCACCCTAAATGTCTAAATAATTTATCCATTTTGACCTTATTTTGGCATAAAGAGTTAAATGTTGGTGTAAGCTAGTTTCTGCCAAAACTGTTTGCCAATTTTTTTTCCAGTGGATTTTGTCAAATAGTGATTTCTTGTCCCAAAATCTTGAATTTGGGGGTTTGTCAAACACCAACTTACTAGGATTATTTACTACTTTATATTGTATACCTAATCTATTACACTGATCTAACACTATTTCTTAGTACCATATTGTTTTGATGATTATTGCTTTATAATAGAATTTGAGGTCTGGTACTGTTAGGCCACCTTTCTTCATATTATTTTCATTGATTCCCTTGATACTCTTTATCTTTTCTGGTAGCAGATGAAATTTATTACTTTTCCTATCCCTAAAATACTTTTTGGTAGTTTAGTGTGGCATTGACTAAGTAAATTAATTTAGCTAGAATTGTAATTTTTATTATATTGGCTCAGCCTACCTCTGAGTAAATAATATTTCTCCAATTGTTTAGATCAGACTTTATTTGTGGGAAAAGTGTTCAGCAAATTTGTTCATACAGCTTCTTGAAAGGTAGACTCCTAAATATTTTGTAATGTCTGCAGTTATTTTAAGTGGAATTTCTCTTTCTATCTCTTCCTGCTGGACTTTGTTGGTAATATATAAAAATGCTGATGATTTTTGTGGTTTTATTTTATATCCTTCAACTTTACTGATGTTCTTAATTATTTCAACTAGTTTTTTAACTTGATTCTTTAGGAATCTCTAAGTATGCAGTCATATATTCTGCAAAGAGTGATGATCTTGTCTCTGTGTTGCCTATTCTAATTCCTTCAATTTATTTTTCTTGTCTTTATTCTGTATCATTTTTACATAATATTTAATAAATTGGTGATAATTAGCATTTTTACTTCATCCCTGATCTTATTTGGAAAGGTTCTAGTTTATCCTCATTGCAGATTATGCTTCTTCTTGGTTTGAGATAGATACCTATTTATCATTTGTAAAAAAGATCCTTTTATTCTTGACCTTTCTATTGTTTTAACAGGAATTGGTGCTATATGTTGTCATAAACTTTCTCTATGTCTATTGATAAGATAATATTATTTTTGTTGTTCATGCTACTGATGTGGTCAATTTTGCTTATAGTTTTCCTGACATTAATCCAGGCCTGTATTCCTGGAATAAATCCCAATGAGTCATAGTGTATAATCTGTGTGATATATTGCCATAATTTCTTTTCTAGTATTTTATTTAATTCTTTGTAGTAATATTCATTATGAAAACTGGCTTATAGTTTTTTTTTTCCATTTTTGCTCTCCCTGATTTAAGTACCAAAGCCATATTTGTGTCTTGAAAAGAATTTAGTAAGACCATTCCTTTTTTTCCAAATATTTTTATAGTATTAGAGTTAATTGTTTCTTAAATATTTGGTAGAATGCATTTCTAAATCTATCTGAACATGAGAATTTTTTTCCCCTTAGGGAGCTCATTTATGGTTTGTTTAAATTTCTTTTGCTAGGGTAGAGTTATTAAACATTCTATTTCCTCTTCTGTTAATCTGAGCAATTTGTATTCTATTTCTTTTACCAAACTGTTAATTGTCTTCTATATTGTGTTGCATTTCTCTTATTTTTCCCAATTTTTTTCTTTACTACTGTTATTTCCTATGTATATATATACAGAGAGAGAGAGAGAGAGAGAGAGAGAGAGAGAGAGAGAGAGAGAGAGCCCTCTTCCAGGTAATCTTTTTTACCTCATGTCTAATTCACATCTTTCTTTGAAACCTTCCTTATAGCTGTATTGACATCACAGTTTTCTTCTGAGTTTGTGTCTTCATCTTTTCTGTCATCATAGTAACTTTTTATGCTCAGTTTTTGGTTGTTGCTGTTTATTTTTTCAAGCATATTTCTTGACTTTGAACTTTATGTTAAAGTTAGGGTCTATTCCTTGGGTGAGGTACCATTATACCAGGATTCATGATTTTTCACACTGCTATTTTCAAAGTTAATTCTGGGGGTTGGAAAGTTTTCAGTGCTTCCAAGGTGGTATGACCTGGGGAGAGAAGTGGTCACTGCTCCCCTGCAATTGCAAGTGACACTGTTCCTCAGAGTCCCTAGTTGAGATGACAGATTTTAATGCTCATCAGACCTCTTTATTCCTTGTGACTGCAAGTGCTTTTGTTCTGTCCCAGAACTGTGACCTAGAAATGTGTATATCAATGAATTTGCCAGACAGTTCTCTGTCCTGACCCCAGTGATACACAGGGATCCTCTATCAGTCTCTTTCTGAATAGTTGCCTGATCCCTTTCCCATTTCTAGCTTGAAGGCTTTCAAAGCTGTTGCTGTTGCTATTGCTACCTCTAAGGCATTCAGGTGGTGTTACTGCCTTTTACACTTCAGGAAGGCTCCCACCTCCATGTCACAGACCTGTCCTTTTGACCTCTTAAGTTTTCTTGGTCTAGATAAAATGCCTTATACTGACCTTTTGTTTGTTCTGTTTCTCCAGCATTTGATTTGAGGAGCTATTTTTAAATTGTTAGGAGGAGAACGTTGGGAGAGCTTGGCTATTATGCTTCTTCTTTTCTGCCATGTTGGCTATATCTCATGAAATTCCCATTTTCCAAATAGATTTTTGAAAGGGCTTGATTGTGGGAGGGGAGCGGGGTTGTCAGGCAGGGAAATCAAAGTGCTTCAATGTCCTGTTTTTTGTTTTTGTTTTCTGACTGTGAAGGAAAGTGATGAGAATGATCAGTGTCCCTGACCAAGAGTGAGACTGGTTGTACAACAATGGAACAATTTCTTTTGGAAGATTTTGGTGGCTCTAAGCAAGGGGGCTCCCTCATTGATCTACTGAATTTGGGAAGGGGTGGGAAAGTTGCCAGACTGCCATATTTTGCTAAGTCTACACCAAAGAGCAGGGAAGAGCATTTACCTCTGCTTGCCAGGTTTTGTTACTGAAGAGGTGAAAGAATTTCCTAAATTGGGAGCTACCTGAATGTGTTGGCTCTAGGCCTTAGGTAATCAGGTGGCTGCTTGCACTTGAGATGAGATGATATGCATGAAACACCAGAGAGACATAGGCCTACTTTCATATAAGCAGGTATCTCTGGTGTGTGTGTGTGTGTGTGTGTGTGTGTGTGTGTGTGTGTGTGTTTGTGTGGGTTCATGCTGTATGTATTTAAGAAGAAGGGATTGGTTGAATTCCCTTTGGTGATAACATACCTTTGAGGGAAACTATGAATATATTAAGAGGCATTTTATTGTAATTTTGAGGCCAGAGAAGGCTCACTTGAATCCTTTCTACTTTGCCATGTTTTGGAGGTCTGAGACAAGCAAGCATAGATCTGAAGGCACCTTCCTAATCTTTCTTAATTCCTCATATTTTTTACTTATCAAGAATCCAGTAAGAAAAGAAAGATCGTGGCAATGGCTGCCAACTATTGGGTGTTTGTTTATATGTTCAGAAGATTTTAATAGGTAACAAAAAGGACTATTATTTTTATTGTTGTCATTAGAGAGGTAGAATGATTCTCACAAGAACCCTTAGATTTAGAAGATATGGATTCAAGTTCTGACTTAGACTTTTTTTTTATATTTACTACCATGACCTTGAACAAATCAAATAATTTTAGAAGAAATTCAATTTCAGAACTGAAAGGGACCTCAGAGATAATTTGACATGGTGGTTCTTAACCTGGAGTATATCTTTGTCATTACTAATCTATAACTGAAATTTAGCATTGTTTAGATTATGAATGTAGATAATAAACTACAGTAATATTAATTTTTTAAACCAGATCCCCAAAGGAGTCCATGATACAAACACACAAAAGGTTAAAATCTTCTGATTTATTCTACCTTGCACCTAAAAGAAGACTTCCTTCTAAAAGTGGTCATCCAATCTCAGCTTGAAGATATATTGTTTTGCATCTTTCAATGTATGACAAGATAAGGTCAAATTGGGTCCATGATTTAGACATAAAGGGAGGATGATACTGTAAACAAATAGGAGAACAAGGAATAGTTTACTTGTCATATCTATGGAGAAAGGAAAAATTTATGATCAAACAAGACATAAAGAATATTATGAAATGCAAAAGGGATAATTTTGATTACAGTAAGTTAAAAAGGTTTTGTACAAACAAAGTTAATGCAACCAAGATTAGAAGGAAATCAGAAAGCTGGGAAACTTTTATTTTTACAGTCAAGGTTTCTGATAAAGGCCTCATTTCTAAAATATAGAGAGAATTGAGTCAAATATATAAGAATAAACATTATTACCCAATTGATAAATGGTCAAAAGATATGAATAGGCAGTTTTCAGATGAAGAAATTGAAACTATCTGATGCTTTATCAAAGCATACACAGAGAATATGAAAAAAGGCTCCAAATCACTATTGATTAGAGAAATGATTGGCTAAATATGACAAAAAAGGAAAATGATAAATTTTGAAGAAGATGTGGGAAAATTGGAACACTAATGCATGGTTGGTGGAACTGTGAACTGATTCAGTCATTCTGTAAAGCCATTTGGAACCATACACAATGTGCTATAAAACTGTGTATACCCTTTGATACAGAAATATCATTAATAGGTCTGTATCCCAGAAAAAGGGAAAGGACCCACATGCACAAAACTATTTATAGCAGCTTTTTTGTGGTGGAAAAGAACTGGAAATTAAGGTGATGCTCATCAATTGGGGGAATGGTGAACAAGTTGTAGTGTATGAACATAATGGAACTACTATTGTGCTATAAGAAATGATGAGAGGGATTTTTCAACTTCCTTTCGGGAGCCAAGATAGTGGAATAACCAGTAAGTTGCTCTCAGCCTCCCTTATAGGCCTTGAAAAACCCAGAGAATATTGCCCCAGGGAAAATCCTGGAATAGTGGAGCCAGCAGAAAGATAGAACTCAACAGTCTTTTAGTTTGGGAGTCTAGGGGGATTATTGGGAAAGGTCCCTCTTGCTGTGGCTGAAGTGTACCAGTACAGGATGGGAGGCAGAGCAGCAAGCCAGTGGCAAACCCCATCTCAGCGGACCAGTGGAAGATCCTGAGCCACAGGGTGAAGGAGCAGCCAAATGCCAACAGCAAGCACACACCAGCCACCACCGCCAGCTCCAGCTCAGCACCAGGTAAACTACGAGACCACTACAACCTCCAGCCACCAGCACCTGAGGCCCCAGCACACAAAACTAGTAACCAGGTCCCTAGTCCCCAGCACAAGAAGTCTGGGACAGTGTACTCTGGGCCACAGAAACAGAGATCAAATTTAAAAGTCAGAAAAAAAGGCAAACCACATGAGCAAAAAACAACAAAGAAAAACAATGAACACAGAGAAGTATCTTGGTGACAAGGAAGATCAGAAATAAAAGCAGGATGATTTCAGAAAAACCTGGAAAGATTTATATGAACAGATGTTGAGTGAAGTGAGCAGAACCAGAACACTGTACATGGTAACAGTGATCTTGTGTGATGATCAACTTTGATAGACTTAGCTCTTCTCAGCAATGCAATGATCAAAGACAACTCCAAAAGACTCATGATGGAAAATGCTATCCATATCTAGAGAAAGAACCATGGAGTCTAAATGTAGATCAAAACACACTATTTTCTCTCTTTCTATTTTTCTTTCTCATAGTTTTTCCCTTTTGTTCTGATTCTTCTTTTACAACATGACTAATGTGGAAATGTGCTTAATATGATTGTACATGTATAGCCTATATCAGATTTCTTGCCATCTTGGGGAGGAGGGAAGGGAGATAGGGGAAAAAATTGGAACTCAAAGTCTTTAAAAAGTGAATGCTGAAAACTGTTATATGTAAGTAGAAATATAAAATACTATTAAATTGGAAATATATCTATATATCTATATCTATAGACATAGATATAGATATATATTGTTTTGGGGAGGTCACTACCTCCTTGGCAACCCATTTTATTTTGGACATTTGTAATCATCAGGAAATATTTTCCTCATCTATAAAATATCGATAAACATTTATTACATACTACAGGAAGCAGTTTGAGGAAAGGAATTCATAAATTATTAAGTGCTATAGAAATCTGACATTATTAGTCATGTCATCAACGTTCTCATCACTATCATTGTAATTTCTGTGATTGTGAGAGAGGCTTCTCCTAAATAGTGGTCTGTCTTTCTGGAATTGCCATACCATCAAAATAATGCCATCATATCAGTGTTCAGATCTTTTTTTTCACTGGGAAAACACATTTTTTTTTTGTTTAATTAAAGACCCCAAATTTTGGCAGTGCGGTATAGTGTGAAAAACACTAACTTTGAATCAAGAATTCTTGGGGTTAATCCTACCGTCTCCTCCATACTTCCTATGTGAATGTTAGTTGCCTAATTGCCCTTTCTGGGCCACAAGTTACCTTAGCTGAAAGACTTCATCTAACTCTAAAATTCTATATTGCTGCTCTGTATTTAGATATTCTGCATCAATTTCTTATCTGACCCCTGCACCTCCAACCACCATCATCACCACTAATCTCTTAAGGATAGGGACTATGTTTATTATGTATAGTTATATCTTATCTAGTGTTCAGAATAGTGTTTGCAGAACAATATTGAATTAAAACAACCAAATCAAAGATGATTCCTCATGTTTCCAACTAAAAACATTGTTTCCCTCTTAAGAAATCATAGACTTCTAGAGCAAGAAGGAAACTGGAAAACCATCCAGTTCAGCTCCTTCATTTTACACATGATAAAACCAAGACCTTGGTAAGTTAAAAGTCTTAGTCCAATGTCACATAGGTAGAAAAAGTCAGAACCTGGACACCAAACTCAGATCTTTTGCTTCTAATACTTTGCTTCTTGTTTAGCCCCTGCCCCTTTATGAGCTGCCTTTCCCTGTCCATGACACCTCAAGATCTCATAAAGACTGATTCCATCTCCAAGGTTCATATTATCAATAGCCATAAGTGACTAGACTTTCTTAACTTTACTTAGTAAGGACCTTTATAGAATCCTTGGATTTGCTCCAGATAGTATTGAGAATTTTTAGCAGGAAAGGTACTTTTGTCTGGGAGACCTTTACAGGATTCTAGGCCTCTACTTTTAGAGCTACTGTTTGTATTTTGATGGCTTCCTACAGTATCTAATTATATTTAGAATAATTCACTGAGCAAAAAGAGAGGAGAGAGTCTGGCTTATGCTGTATAAACATCATTCTGGAGAAGAAAAAGAAATACTTTTTGACAAGAAAAGCCAGTGGGATTCAGGACTCATGACTAAAGTTTAATATTTCTACATCTAAAATTGTGTTAGTTGATTCTGTGGCTAAGTGCTATGTCCCTCCCTTCCCCTTACCCAATCTCTGTCCCTATGCTCTAGTTGAACAACCATATAATGGTGGAAGTGAATATTCTTTTGTAGTTACGTATTTTAGACTCGTGGAATCACAGAAATTTAAACCTGAAAGGGCCCTTACACATAGAATGTCAATGCTGGAAGTAACCTTAGAACTTAGTACATTAGAACTGAAAGGCATTTTAGAACAGAAGATTCTGGAACATAGAATCTTAGAACTGAATGTGATCTTTGAATGTAGAATGTTAGAAAATCTAATGTTAGAGCTGAAAGGGGCCTTAGAAACAACCTAGTCCAAAATGCTTATTTTATAGAAGATAAAACCAAGACCCATTGAGATCACGTGACTTATTACTTGGTCACACAGAGAGTTAGTGACTGAACTGTGGCCCAAAGGGAAGACTCCTGTTTCCTTTACCAGTGTTCTTTCTGCAGTATCCCACTGGTTTCCCTAACAAGAATTATTTCTTTTTCTTCTCCAAAATGATGCTTATACAGCATAAGTCAGATTTGCCCTCCCGCCCTCTCAGACTTTTCCAACAGCAAACCTAGAGCAGAGGATGTCAATCAGAGAGCACCCTGGTCCTGCTGGTTTGGCACATATTTCACTGACTAAACAGTGCCGACAAACAGTGAGATTCATCTCAGTGCCAGCCGACCATAAATTTATTTGCTTGTTAATGCAGCTTCCCCAGTTCATGTTTTCACTAACTAGGAGCATCAAAATGTCAATCTGTCCTCAGGGGTGTATCAACCTCATGATCTAAACTCGGTAACAAGATTAGAATCTGCACTGCTCAAGACTGTGGCTGTTGTAGAGTCATGTACTTATAAAATTGTAGAATTAAAAGAGACCTCAGAGATCCCACTCTTCTCTTTTTTCCATCCTTCCCCTGAAACTCAATCCATTTTTTCCTCTTTTTTTTCTATAAAGGCTGTCTCATGGAGGTTTTCTATATGTCTTTTCCGTTTCTATTTTTCTCTGTTTCTGACCTCAGACTTTGATCTTTACACAATTTGTTCCCTTTGTGATGGTGAATGGATATGCTGATACCAGCCAAGAGTCTGGAAGATGGCTACCATGACGATTGGTGAGAAACTAGAAAACAGGTGGCAAGTAAATATTATTGTTATACCTTTGACATAAAAAGATGATATCAACATTGATTTGATAATGCCAGTTTCAAGTTAAGAAACTGTGGTGACACAGAAGAAAGGGCACTGAACTTAGAATCAGAAGGACCTGGATTCAAACCTCAATTGTTCTATTTTTTACTTGTGTGACTTTGGGCATGCTATTTAACACCTCAGTTTCCTCATCTGTAAAAAGGGGGTGAGGTTTGCTGGATGATACCTAAGGTCCTTACCAGCTCTAAATCCTATAAGTAAATGCTTGCATTTAGAGATAGGATTAGGGGTGAGATGGTGTCTGTGTGTATGTGTCTGTGTGTATGCAATGTTTACATACTGTCTGTCTCTAAGCATCATTTTTGATCAAGTGATTCTGGAGAGATTAGCCTCTGTCCTATTCTTAATCATCCTCCAAAATCTCATTTTATTGGATTAAATATCATTATTGTCAGCAAGTTCTTTCTTTTGTATCTTTTCTATCTTCTCACCTGTAATCTTGAAGCTCCTTTTCTCCTGACATTGTACTCGGAAATGGGCAATATCTGGTCATTGCCTCCTCACCTGACTTTCTGCATTTTCTCTTTCTCAGTGCTTCAGTTAATCATTTGCTGTCAGGAAGTACCTCTATTTTCTTATCTCCTACTCCTCCACTATTTGCTTCCAGTTCCAACTAGAAAGGTCTCCTGACTGCCCTTGGATATTCCTTGTGTCTTTGATCTCTCTGCAGTCCCTTATGGGAATGCCTCCCCCCCCCCCCCCCTTCCCCCACCCCCACCTCAGCCCTTGCCTCATATGTAACTAAAGCTTATCTGATTCTTTAAGGCCCAATTCAAATCCCTCTTTTCCCATAAAATTTTCCTGCATCCTCCCTACTCCTTTCACCTCCACCAGGACCTAGCAAATACTCTTTGTTCTCTCAGAACACTTTGAAAATTCTGTCTATCCCTCTCATTGAAAAATAAACAAACATGAAGACTTTTTACATGAGTCTTTCCGAATTCTCTTATAAAACAGAAGCCCAATACCCTGACCCTCAGCACCAGGGAGGTGCCCATTGACTGTTCCTTTGATTCAACAAATATTTATTAAGAAACTACTCTGTGCAAAGAACTATAGCAGTCATTGTATCTAATATAACAGCTTGAAGTTATGTAGTGCTTAAGGTTTGCAAAGTGTTTTACAGATATCTTGTCCTCACAATAACCTTATGAAGTGCTCTTATTGTATCCCTTTTACAGATGAAGAAACTGAGGCAGAGAGTGGATAAGTGATTTGCTCAGGGTCACAAAGCAAGTAAGTGCTTGAGTTTGAATTTGAACTCAGGTCTTCTTGACCCCAGTTCCATTATACAACCTAGTTTTCTTCTAGGAGGTTTAAATAAGATGCATTTTCTGCCTTCATGGAAGCTTAGAATCTAGTTGGGGGATACATGACAAACACAAGTAACTACGATATACAATAACGCATGATAAGTGAATTGGAGAGAGAAAAATAAAGTATTGTGGGAAGATACAAAGTTCATACTGAGAGGCAAGGCGGGGATAGGGAAGATTTCCTGGAGAGAGCATTTGAGCCGTACATGCAGGAATTTGACAGAGCAGAGTATTTAAGGCACAGGGAAGAGTGTATTCAAAGACTAATAACCAGGAGGCCACACAAGGCAGGTGTATGATAAGTGTTTGTTCATTGATTAGGTGATAAGCAATATTCCAGTTTCAAGGGTGTAATATTACTGGAAGATGAAGATCTTCCCCATCCATTAATAGGCCTATGTGACCACATGTGTCCCCTTTTACCTTGGAACAAGAGCCATGGTCTGAAGATACACAGGTATTTCAATCACAATTGTGATATATCCTTGTAGCAGCAAGCATCCCAGCATCCCCAGGGTGGCTGCCAACACAGGTTCTTAGATCTGCTTTACTAAAGGAAAGCAACTCAAAATGGGTTAACAATCTTGCTTTAATCAATCAAACATATATAGTTTGCCTAGTTCAGGGGAAAAAGGTCAGCATCCCGAACTGCAGAGTATACAGAGGTTACAAGCATAAATTAAAAGAATATTTCAGCAGACAGGCTTCCAAACTGTCCAACCATTACATCTATACTTAATCACAGTTACCAGAGAGGGAAGCATCAATATCTGGGTTGTCAAAGCTGGGGAGCTCTCAACAATAGCTGCCCAGAGTCTCATCTGCTCAAATCATACAACACTTCTCAAAGTGAGCCCCAAAACAAAGCCTCTCATCAGGGCTTATTTAGCCTTCTCCTGACTCAGAGAATGTAAAAACCTTCTTGACCCACTGCCCAATCACAAAGTATCTCCCGAGAAACAAGCCTCTGACCACAGGCTCCAGGTGCTTCTGCCTAGGGACAGGGAAGATCTTAAAAATTTACATTCCTATAACAATCCTGAGTCACATAGAGCCCATTAGGGGAGGAACTTATCTAAAAAGAAGCTTGCTTAGGAGAGGCTTGCTTGTAGGAAGGCTTTCACACCTTTTGGTACTAACTAAGCTAATTAGGTACTGAGCCACATGGGTTGTGATGCCTTCTGGCTCTAAGCCTATTACTTGAAAACTATATATACGGGGAGGTTGGTATTTTACTTTGGGGGCTCGCTCATTAGAAGGAACTTTTGATGAGACTGAGTAGTAGTTTGTTGAGTCCCCCCCCCCAACTACTCAGATGTTGGTGCTGTCTTGCTCTGGTGGTGTGCATAAGTGGTTGTATTACTTTGTTCAGATAGTTGGAGCCCTGTCTGTTGGATTCCTTCTTGGATACTTACTTCTTTCTCTTCATCTGTACTTATCTGTCTGTTTAAAAAAATTTTTTTTAAATTAATTTGTTTGTTTACTTTTAGTTTACAGTATTCAATTCCACAGTTCCTTGAGTTTCACATTTTGTCCCCCTCTCTCCCCTCCTCCCCCATGGCTGCATATAGTCAAGTATAGGATCTGTAAATACTTTCACATTATACATTAGTCAGGTTATAAAGATTGATTGTATCAGATGGAATGAAAAATGGTAAAAAGGACATAAAACCAAACAAGAAAAGGAAAAAGATCAGGTATTTTGCTTCCATCTGGATGTAGACTCAGTTCTTTCTAGTTCTTTCTCTGGATGCACACATTTCTCCATTATGAGTCTTTTGGGATTGACTTATATCACTGCATTGCTGAGAAGAGTCCAGTCTATCAAAGTTGGTCATCACACATATGTTATGTCTGTAATTGTGTACAAATTTCTCCTGGTTCTACTCTTCTCACTCAGCATCAGTTAATATAAGCCTCTCCAGGTAAATATGAAGACCATCTGCTCCTCGTTTCTTATAGCACAATAGTATTCTATAACATGCATATACCACAACTTGTCCATCCATTCCCCAATTGATAGGTACCCCCTTCATTTCCAATTCTTTGCTATCACAAAAAGAGCTGCTATAAACATTTTTGTACATATGGGTCTTCCTCCCACTTCTATGATCTCTTTGGGATATAACCCTAGGAGTGGTATTGCTGGGTCAAAGGATATGAAATTATTTATAACCCTTGGGCATAATTCCAGATTGCTCTCCAGAAAGGCTGGATCAGTTCACAACTCCACCAGCAATGCATTAGTGTTCCAATTTGCCCACATCTTCTCCAGCATTTGTCATTTTCCTGTTTTGTCATCTTAGCCAATCTGACTGGTGAGATGTCGTACCTCACGGTTGTTTTGATTTGCATTTCTCTAATCAATAGTGATTTGGGGCATTTCTTATGTGCTTATAGATATCTTTTATTTCTTTCTCTGAAAATTGCTTGTTCATATCCTTTGACTATTTATCAATTGGGGAATGACTTGTATTCTTATAAATTTTACTCAATTCTTTGTATATTTTAGAAATGAATCTTTTGTCAGAGACATACTTATCTGTTGGTTAATTAAAGTAAGATCATTAACCCCTTTAAAGCTGTCTTTCCTTTAGAAAAGCAGGTCAAAGAATTTGTGCTAGAAGTCCACCTTGTGTGCTAGTGTGGTTGCTACTATTGAGGGAGTTGAAAGTTCATAAACAACAGTAATAGGGGAGATATTTGAAAATACAGAGTGATTATAGAGGGACATAAATAATGTGGATATGAGTTTTAACTTTGAGAAGCAATAGTAGCTCATTGAAGATTTTTTAGCAGGGGATGACTAAATCTCTTCTCAGCAAAGACAACAACTCACTTTAATGTTTATAAAGTTCTTTTCTTGCACACCTTCTGTGAATTAGGCAGTTTAATTGCAATGAATATTTTACAGAGAAGTAAACTGAGTTTCAATGAGGTTAAATAACTTGCTCAGGGTCACAGAGTGTTAGTTGGATTTGGGATTCCAACCCATGTTCCTAAAATAAATACAACTCTCTTTCATGTAGTGGTAGGAAGTACTCTTGGAGCTTTAACAATTATGAATTATAAGGGGCAAAGTAGAAAAGAAAAAGCTCATTTTCTCTCCTATCCCTCTGGTTCTTTCCCTATTAACATCAGAGAGGGTCAGTCCTACATAACAAGGGTTATCACAAGTCAGGTCTGAGAAATTAAAAAAAAAATTGTCCTTAGTACCTTCTCTTCTCCCTTTTTAAGAGACTAATCCCTCATGGTGTCCATACTACCTTCCTCCAAGTGACCAGTTCTGATTCTCAATTCCAAAATAATAATTGCTAACATTTCTGTAGCACCTTAAAATTAACAGAGCATTTTACTTACATCATCTCATTTGTTCCTCATGAGAACCCTGTGATCTAGTTGCTATTATTTTTCCCCATTTACAGGAAAGCAAACTGAGGCTGAGAGGTTAAGTGACTTGCTGAGGGTCTTACAACTAGGAAGTGTTTGAGGAAGGATTGAATCCAGGTCTTACTCACTCTGAGTCCAACATTCTTTCCACTGCCCTACTATGCTGCCATAGGGAATCTATTCTTCATCAGCAGTCATTACTCAATATTAAAATGAAAGCAGATAATTTCTCCCTTCCCTCTAAAAGTATACTTTTGTGGAAATAGGAGATACTTAAGACTGGGAAGCTTCAAGTTCCAAAGCCATGAATCATTGGTGGTGGAATTTCCTGTGAAGAGGGGGAAAGAAGAAAATATTTTAGTTACAGGAAACTGTCTATCCTAGCTCAGATGATAGTGTTACAGAATGTTAGGGAGCCTTAGATTATAGGAGCTCTGTGACAAGAGGCAACTTTAAATATAGAATGACAGAACTTGAAGACACTTAGTGATTATCTAATCCAGACTATTCAGGTTTTAGAGGACTGAGTTCTAGAAATGTGAAATTACTTATCCAACACCACATTGCGAAACAGTGGAAGATTATCCTAGAATCCAGATTTCTTACTGCCCCTCTGACTTTCCACTCTCCCAGGCTGCCTCACATCAAATGTGCATCTGCCTATTTAACCTACATGCAAGGTAATGCCCTATTGTTACTAAGGAAGACTCAGTCTACATGGCAGACTTCTTTTTCTTCTGCCCAAGACCCATTTAGAATCAATGTCTATCCATAGTACTCAGCTGCTTACTTTATATCAAATACATCATCCTATTCCAAACTGTGTTGAAAAAACTTTTCCTTTTCTCTAAGAAATCTTTATTAACTCCCAAGCCCCTGCAGGGGCCTGGAAGCTGGGCTGATGATTAATGGCTCCTGAATTATGATCTAGCCAGAAATGCTGCTTGGTGGAAATTTATACTGAGAGTGGTAAGATAGAGTTCTTCCAGCCCAGGGACTCAGTATTCATTGCACAACATAATTGCAAAGGGTAGATAGATAATAAGAACTCAGGTGAAGCATGTGATCCAGGAATGGATGTTCTGCATCTAAGCATCAGACCACAGGCACCTCCAAGGCCCAGCTCAGAACGCCTCTTTATCCCTTGGTATTTCTCCTTTTGTTCCTTTGCATTTGCCAGTACCTTTCCCTGGTACAGCTCTCCTATTATCTGTGTTAGTATTTTCTGGAGCTTTCCTTCTCTCACTCCCCTCTCTGCCTTTGCTTATCTGTGGTCTCTATCCGTTTGTCCAAGCCTTAGAATTGTCCCATAAAAGTGTGGCCTCATATTGGCTTTCCTGACAAGTATTCTAGTTTTTTGATACACCTCCTGTCCAATTAAACTCTAGTAACTTGCTTTTTACACTTGTCTTGTTGTCCTGGATTTCAAGTCCATCCCTGTCTACAAATATCTGAGAAAAATGGGCTTTGATATTTTATAACTACCAGGGCATTTGATCATTGGTCTGACCCATTCTTACTTTGCTCTTTGGTTCTTGTGTTTTCTAATGCTGCCTAGTAACAGTTCCCTCTTCTCCATAGAGTTAACCACAGTTTATTTTCCCATGACTAATCCACAGCTCCAAAGACATGATTCTCTTGGCCCTGGCATCACACTCTGCCATGACCCATTTCTAGGCATTGAAAAACAAGATGTAGTGGGCGGCAAGGTGGCGCAGTAAATAGAACACTGTCCCTAGAGTCAGGAGGACCTGGGTTCGGATCCAGCCTCAGACACTTAACACAAAAACTAACCATGTGACCTTGGGCAAGTCACTTAACCCCAACTGCCCTCCAAAAAAAAAGCAAAAAAAAAAATCAGGGGTGGCCAGGTAGCACAGTGAGTAAGAGCACTGGCCCCAGTGTCGGGATGACCTGGGAATAGAATCCAGGCTCAGATACTTAGCACCACACCCAGGAATAACTGGGCCGTGTTACCTTGAGCAAGTTAGTTAACCGCAATTACTTAAAAAAAAAAAGGAAAAAAGAAAAACAAGATGCATCCTGCCCATCTTTGAAGGACCAGTCCAAATCTTGCCCTCTCCAGGAAGCCTTCTCTGACTAACTCATTTTGATCATTTTTTTATCCTTTGAGCTTCTATAGTTCTTGCTGTTTTTTTACTATTCCTTAGTCATTTCTCTGTACTGTTTATCATTTTTATATGTAAACCTTATGTTCCCCATCTAAAGCCACACTTTAAATCCACACCTGAAGCAGAATGGAAGATAGCAGATATGATCTGCAATCACACCAGTACATCGTAGGGGCCAGGACTATATACTACCCACCACAAAAAAGGCCAGACTTTTAAGAGGAGAGATTACATCAGAAAAATATCTGACTCCCCAATCTTCTCTGTGTTTTGCATTCTGACAATGGATTTGAGTGGAGAAAACCTGGGTTCAAATCCCAACTCATAAACTCAAGATCCTGGGCACTTACAGAATGGACAGCAAGAAGGGAAAGTCCACTTAGTTTATTTTCTCACTTTACAGAAGAAAAACTGAGGCCTAGGGAGGTTAAATGATTGTTCCAAGACTTTGTTCAGCCATTTTTCAGTTGTGTCTGATTCTTTGTGTCCCTCTTTGGCGTTTTCTTGGGAAAGACACTGGAGAGGTTGGCCATTTCCTTCTCCAGATCATTTGACAGAAGAGTGAACTGAAGTAAATAGGGTTAAACACACAGCCAGTAAGTGTCTGAGGCCATATCTGAACTCAGGAAAGTGAGTCTTTCTGCTTCCCATCCCAGTGTTCCATCCACTGTGTTACCTAGCTACCCTTTTCCAAGGTCACACAGGTAATAAGGAGCAGAGCTGGCATCTAAATCCAGGTCTCTTACTCCAAATCTACAGTTCTCTCCATCTTACCATACTGTCTCTCAATCCTGACTTTGTCTCATCTGTAAAATCGGGATGATAATAGCTGTACTGTCTAGCTCATAGGGTTATTGAAAGAAAGGCACTTTTCAAATTTTGAAGTATTATTATACACATATAATACATATAAATCTCCCTGCTCCTGTAAGTTGTTTCCTATTACTGCTTCAACCTCTTGGATTTTTCTATAGCAAAAAAAGAAAAAAAAAATCTTGATACCATCTTGGATTAGTTTTTTGACTTAGTTCATTTCAATTTTGATTTGGAGTGTATTTTTCTTCTCTAGGAGGAAATTACCCATCCCAGATACTGTATTTGCCCTAATCCCCCACAGAAAATCAGGCTAGGACATATCCAAGTTGAATGTGAGTTTCTTGTATCCCTAACAGGACACATAGATGAGTAAGATGTGTTTTTTGGTTTTTTTTCTCAAATGAGAAGAGAAAGAGGAAAGGATGAAAGTCCTGAGTACACAATGACAGTGGAAGCACTGGGATGCATGAAGGAGCTGAGTAACTGAGAGATCATGGGGGAGAAACTGGTACACGTTGCAGAGGTGATGCTGGAAGGGAATACAGAGGAAGCCTAAGGCAGATGTCTCCTATTTCACGATTTAGCAGAGGGACAGCCCTAGGCAATGGACTCATGTTTAGAAATTCAGGAAATGAAGCCTAGATGATTTGCCCTACATGCAACTGAGATGGAAAGCGATCTAGCAGTTGTAGAGAGATCTAGGTTAGGGAAGGAAGAAAGAAAAGAAAGGAGGAAGGAAGGAAGGAAGGAAGGAAGGAAGGAAGGAAGGAAGGAAGGAAGGAAGGAAGGAAGGAAGGAAGGAAGGAAGGAAGGAAAGAAGGAAGGAAGGAAGGAGGGAAGGAAGGAAAGAAGGAAAGGAAGGAAGGAAGGGACAAAAGCATTTATTAAGAACCTACTAGCACCTTTGTACCAGGTCCTATACTAAGTGATTTACAGATACTATGTCATTTTATCCTCACAATAACCCTGGGGAGAGAGAGATGCTATTTTTATCCCTATATACAGTTGAGGAAATTGAGAAAAACAGGTTAAGTGACTTGTTCAGGGTCAAACAACTAGTAAACATCTGAATTCTCCCCCACTCTGAGCCCAGGGCTTTATCTATCCACTGAGCACTCAGCTGCCAAAGTATCTGCACTGAAGTGGAAAGTAGTATGGAGAGAGCAGTGGGCTGAGAGACAGGAGAGTCATGACCTAATCTTGTCTTTACCACGAAATCTATCAATCAGCTAATTAACAAGCAGTTATTTAAGTGCCTACTGTGTTCCAAGCAGTTTACTAAGCCCTGTGAATCCAAAAACAAAAGTGATATGGCAATGCAATCCCTGTCCTCAAGTTGCTGCTGTCCTGAAAAGGAGAAATCATATACAGAGGGATGTGGTGTCTAGGGAAGGGAGTTTGGTCTGTGCCAGGGATTCATACACAGGAACAAGCATATGGCTCGGGGGCTACTAGAAGCTAGTCATGGGAGTATGGACAATAGTTGGTAAAAAAGTATACTATTGGGGCAGCCAGGTGGCTCAGCAAGTAAGAGCATGGGCTCCAGTGTTGAGATGACCTGGGGATCAAATCTGGGCTCAGATACTTAGCACCATACCCAGAAATAACTGGCCGTGTAACCTTGAGCAAGTTACTTAACCCCTATTGCTTAAAAAAAAAAAAGTATACTATTCTGTGGAAGTAATCTATTTTTCTTATGTACTTATATGTGGAAAACTCCAGAATTTATTTTCTTTCTTGTTGAATAGGGGATTTATAATAGAAAGGGTAGATTTATAGGCGTAATGGGAAAGGGTGGGAACCCATGGTCTATCTAGACAGTCCCAGGTATTTTGAGGTAGAAAGCAAGGGAGGTGGATTCCCATGACACAGAACAGGTTAGCTGGGTAGGTATTGGCATGCTGATGTTTCTGAAGTATGGCTTCAAACTAACTAGATATACTGAGTTTAAGTGAATTTTCATTCACTTACCCAGTAAACACTGCGACTCAGCCCCAGGTCATAGTACCATAGATGATTTTTTCCTCAAATATGTGGGGAGGGCCGGGTGGGGGGGAGGGAACTGTGTGAATCACTTAGGAGGGTAGCTGTTCATGGTGGGAAAAAGTGTGTGTGTGTGTGGGGGGGGGGCGGGGGAGGCGATTGGTCTGCAGCAAAGTAAATGGCAAGATTCTTATGCTACATAGACCTTGGTGTTTTGGTCTTTCCTTCCTCAAGCCTTATTTTCTCCATTTGGAAAATGAAGATATTAGAGTAGGTGGTCACTAAAATTTCCTCCCTCCTCTAACATTCTCTATTCTGAGGTCTCTTTTAGCTCTGCCATTCTATGATTCTCTCTTTTCAGGCACCAGGTTTTTCATACAGGTTGTAGAAGCAAAGGAGCATGGATGGTGTATTGCCTACATTCACCACCATAGCACCATAAATAATTTAACTGGAAGTTGTTCTGAGAGTAGGGCCTTGTCATTAGAGTCCTCTTGGCAAAGTGAGGGCTTTGATTTTAGCAATAGATATCTAAGCATTTTTCTGGGTGACTTTAGGTGAGTAATGAACCCCTTTTGGCCTCAGGGTTACATGGAAAATTGGGTGGAAAAGACTGCCAAGAGATGTGTATAAAGCAAGTAACCAGACTGAGTTTCTCTGAGTAAATAAATTGCAAAAATAAAGTATCTTTTTACTTGCATATAAAAACAAGACAACAAATGCCTTTTGCATAATTGCTGCAAAGGGCCCAAACCAGCCATTTCCATTTGCAATTTCATATTTCAATAAACTTTTATTTATTTTCATTTGCAAGTGAATTTGCTGCTAGTGAAAAAAAAAGGACTCATAGCTCTGGTCTGTGCCAGGTTTCTGGGAACTCTTACCTCCCCTACCAACAGCCTTTTCAACACCCAGATCTTCCTACCCTGCCCCACCAGCAGCCTCTTAACCGCTGACTCAGCCATAGAACTGCCTCAAGCACTCTAGAGTCCTAGAACATCAAGGATAGAAGGAACCTTAGCACATGCAATGGAAGATATATGGAATACTAAATTTAGAAAGAACCTTAGAATGTAGATTGTAGATAGAACAAAGAAATGTTACAACTGGAAGGGATCTTATGTTTTCTAGTCCAACTCCCTAATTTTAGAAATGGGGAAAGTGAGGCCTAAAGAGGAAAAGTCACTTGCCAAAGGTCATATAATGAGTTAAGACAGAATGAGGAAGAGAATTTTAGGTCTTTCAACATAGTCTAGAGGGTGTTTATCCAATCTGGCTCCAATAGCTATTATCTGTTTTTCAAGTCAGTCTCCTGTAATCACCTTTCTCCATATTTCAGTGCTTTGTTAAACAGGTATCCACATAGAGGTAACAAAGTGCAAGGAAAAGGAGACCAGATTCAGAATTAGAAGGTTGGGATCCCAATCCCATCGCATGAACTGACTTTTTGGGGCTCTTTAGAAGAAAGTGTGGTACAGTGGGAAAGTTCTGGGTTTGGAAAAAGATGGCCTGTATTTGATTTCTAGCTCCTCCATTTGCTGCCTAGATAAGCCTTTGCAAATCCTTCAACCTCTTTGGATTCAGGTTCTTCATATGTAAAGAGGGTAGACTGAACTAGATAATGCACAGTACAGATCCCTGCCAGTTCTAAATCTATGTTCCCAAATCACTGGCCTTCTCTTGTCCTCAGTTCTTAAGTTTGTCAAATGGGAATTCATTCATTCACTTAGCATCTTTAAGCACATAGTATACATAAGGCAAGGGCAGCTAGGTGTTATAATGGATAGAGTGCCAGGTGTGAAGTCAAGAAAACTCAACTTCCTGAGTTCAAATCCAGCCTCAGACACTTGTGTGATCCTGGGCAAGTCACTTATCCCTGTTTGCCTCAGTTTCCTCATTTGTAAAATGATCTGGAGAAGGAAATGGAAAACCACTCTAGCATCCTTGCCAAGAAAACTACAACTGAGGTCAGGAAGAGTTGGACATGACTGAAAAAAGACTGAACAGGCACTGTGTAAGGAAGGCATTGTACAAAATGGAGAGGATACAAAGACAAAAACAAAACAACCTCTGCCCTCAAGGAGGGCAATCCTGTCAGAGGAAATTCCATATACACTGGAATGGTAATGGGGATTTGAAGATCTCCCCTGCCTCTTGTAATGGTAATTAAACAAGTACTTAGAACCTTGTTAAGGAATAAAACTTGTGAATCCCACAGTGGGAGGAACTTGCTGATGTAACAGCAAGGGGTGGGACAGGGATGAGCTAATGACCAGGATAAAAAGCTGAGCATAAGCTGAGAGTCAGGCAGAATTGCTGGGAGCAAGCAGATTGGAGGTTGAGGAGCTACCAGGAGTGAGAGAGGGGCATTCTTACTTGAGGGCATCTGTTTTCTTTTGAAGTCCTGACAGAGGGAAGGTTTGGGAAGGCTTGGGAATGTGGGTGTTTGCTGCATTGGTTATGTGTACCAACTTCATGGTTACTGTAATGGATATGGCTTTCTGGTTTGGGGAATTGGTTTTCTGGTATTTGAATAAATGTTTTGGTTCTGTCCTCCATGTTGAGAGCCTGTTACATTTTATAATTCAAAACTACAACAGCATATTCATAGCCTCCATGGGTGCTGTGAATATCACATTGGTGTTACATACACAGATAAGCAAATAAAAATATAACCAAAATTCAAAGTCATCTATGTGATTTCTCAGGCCAAAATTACTATCCCTGGCTACCATTCTCTTATAACTTTGATTTTTTTAAATTAAATTTTATGTTTCTTTTTAGTTTACATCATTCATTTCCACAAGATTTTGAGATACAAATTTTCTCCCTGTCTTTTTCCCCTAACCACCACCCCAAAACAGCAATCCCACTGTATAACCCCTTCACCAACCTACTCTCTCCTATATCCTCCCCCACTTCCCCTCCAACTTTCCAGTAGGGAAAGATGTATCTCTAAACCCCAGTGCCTCTATATATTATTTTCCAGTTGCTCTTTCCCTTCCTCCCTTGTAACCCACCCTTACTGGGAAGATAGGCAATTCAATATAGATTGTACATTTGTAGCTATGCAAAACATTTTCATAGTGGATATATTGTGAAAGACTAACTATATTTCCCTCCATCTTATCCTGTCCCCCACTTGTCCTATTCTCTACTTTGACCTCATCCCTTTTCAAAAGTGTGTGCTTCTAAATTCCCTCCCCCCAGCCTGCCCTCCCTTCCATCATCTCCCCTCTCATCCCCTTCCCCCCTACTCTACTGTAGGGTGAGATACTCTATTTAGTGTGTATGTCATTCCCTCCCTAAGCCAAATTCAATGAAAGCAAGGTTGACCATTCCCTTTTCTCTTCTTGTTCTTCCCCTCCATTGTAACAGTTTTCCCTTGCCTCTTCTATATGAGATAAATTACCCCATTCTGTCTCTCCCCATCTCCTCTTATTATATTCCTCTTTCGCCTCTCAATTTCACCTTTTAAGTATCATCCATTCCTATTCAATTGGTCCTGTGATCTGTCTCCATACCCTCCTATATAGTCATATATATGTATGTATAAACACAAAGACACACACACACACACATACATATATATATATATATATTTATATATTCCCTTCAACTATTCTCATACTGAGAAAAGTTTCATAAATTACAATTATTGTTTTTCCATGTAGGAGTGTAAATAGTTCAACTTTGATAATTTTCTTTTGATTTCTTTTCCCTGTTTACTTTATCATGCTTCTTTTATCTGAATGTCAGATTTTCTATTCAACTCTGTTTTTTTTTTTCATAAAGAATGCTTGAAAGTCCTCTATTTCATTGAATGACCATATTTTCCCCTGAAACATTATACTCAGTTTTTCTGGGTAGGTGATTCTTGGTTTTAATACCAACTCCTTTGACCTCTGGAATATCATATTCCAAGCCTTTCATTCCCTCAGTGTAGGAGCTGACAGATCCTGTGTCATCCTGATTGTGTTTCCATGATATTCAAATTGTTTTTCTTGGCTGCTTCTTATATTTTCTCCTTGATCTGGGAACTCTGGAACCTGGGTATAATATTCGTAGGAGTTTTCTTTTTGGGATCTTTTTCAAGAGGTTATTGGTGGATTCTTTCAACCTCTATTTTGCCCACTGGTTCTAAAATATCAGGGCAATTTTCCTTGAGAATTTCTTGAAGGATGATTTCTAGGTTCTTTTTTTGATCACAGCTTTCAGGTAGTTCAATAATTTTTAAATTATCTCTTCTGAATCTATTTTCCAGGTCAGTGGTTTTTCCAATGAGATATTTCACATTGCCTTCTATTTTTTTTTCATTTGTTTGGATCCGTTAATAGTATCTTGATTTTTCATAAAATCACTAGTTTCCATTTGCTCCAATATTATTCTGGAGGAATTATTCTCTTCAGTGAGCTTTTGAGATTCTTTTTCCTTCTGGTAAATTCAGCTTTTTAAGGCATTCTTCCCCTCATTGGCTTTTTGAGCCTCTTTTGGCATTTGAGGTAGACTATTTTCTAAGGTGTTATTTTGTTTTTTATTCGGTCAGGTTATTGACTCTCTTTTCATGATTTTCTTTCATCGTTCTCATTTCTCTTCCCATGTTTTTCTCCACTTCTCTTATTTGGTTTTCAAAATCCTTCTTAAGCCCCTCTATAGCCTGTAACTAGTTCATATTTTTTGGAAGCTTTTGATGCAGGAGTTCTGAGTTGTTGTCTTTCTCCTGTTCCATGCTTTGAACTTTTTTGTCAACAAAGTAGGAATCTAAAGTCAGATTGCTGTGCTTGCTTTGCTTCCTTTGCTTGCTCATGTTGCCACTCAATTACTTGACTTGTGAGCTTTTTGCCACTGTAGAACTCTGCTTCCAGAGATGAGAGCTTTGTCCCAAATAGCTGGGGTTTTCACAGTTGCTGGAGCTATTAGTTGAGTGCCCTCTCTGAAGCCTCGATATGCTCTGGCACCTGGTCACACACCCTGGGACCTCTGCCCGAGACAGCAATCCAGATCCAGGCAGGTTAAAGCAAGAGTAATTACCCTCTGAATGTTGGCTTAGTCACCTACTATCTGCAGGCCAGGAGCTTTGAAGCAGCCACAGGGCTGCGGCCGCCATACCTCAACCACTTTTCCCTCTGGGGGCGGAGGCTGGACTGCACTACTGGAACCCCTGTTCCCAAAGTCCATACTGACCTCTCACTTTGTCTTTGGCATTTATGGGTTAATTATTCTGGAGACCACCACAGCTGCTGGTGATGCACTCTACTGACTTCTCTCCAGCTGTGGCTGGTTGTGGCCACCCTGAGGCTAAAGCACAGTCTCATGTGTGGCTGGGCTCTGCCCCCAGTGAGCTACAATTGACTTTCCTGCTGGCCTGCCAGGCTGCCTTCAGTGAGAGATTTGGTTTTCTCTGCCACTTTTTGGGTTCTATAGCCATAAAGGTTGTTTAGAGTCATTTTCATAGGTATTTGAGGTGGTTATGGGGCAGTGCATGGAGTTTTCCTGCTTCTACGCCACCATCTTGGTTCTGTCCCCTAGAGTCCTATAACTGTTATTTCCCACATTTGGGAAACACATTCCCACATTCCTCTTCATGGAAGGGATTGCCGTTATATTCTAAGTCCTGAACACAGTGCGTGTCATGATGAAAGCTCATTCATTCATTTCAATCCAATTCAGTCCAATCCAATAAACATTTATTAAGCACCAACTATGCACCAGGCATCGTGTTAAGCATTGGGGACACAATTAATAAAAAAGAGGGATGTTGGGGGTGTTTGGGAGGACTAGCACCTCTGGTGTGAAGGCTTGCTTGAATCTATATTTCACGACTAAGAGTCACGTGAAATGTTGCGAGAAAGAGAGGCTGGAGCCTCTCATGAACTCCTTTAAATGCCAAGGAAAGGAATTTGTATTTTATTCTAAGGGTAATAGGGAGCCATTGAAGTTTCCTGATCAGAAGAATGACATAATGTGTCCTGATAAAAATTGTCTTCTCTGCCTCAAAGGGTTATTAAACTGATCGTATGAGATTTTTGTTGTTTAGTTGTTTTCAGCTGTGATCAGTAACTCTTCATGACCCTATTTGTGATTTTCTTGGCAAGGATAATGGAGTAGCTTGCCATTTCCTTCTCTAGCTTATTTTACAGATGATTAAACTAAGGCAACCAGGGTTAAGTGACTTGTGCTGGGTCACAAAGCTAGTATGTGTCTGAGTTTTGATATGAGCTCAAGTCTTCCTGACTCCAGGCCTGGCACTCTATTCACTGCACCATCTTACTGCTATCATGTGAAATAAATACAGTGACTAGGCAGTAATGTGTTATACAAATGCTAGATATTATTCTCGTACATTTCCATTAAGGAAGTATATCTTTTACTTGTAACCTGGTACCTTGGCTTTTAGAGAAGGTGGCTCTGTTAGAATAGGAAGTTACCTTGAAAATCTAGTTCCGCCTTCATTTTACAGAGGAAGGAGGCCACTCACCTAATGTCACACAGCCATTTTATATCAGAGACCAGAACTTGGGCCCCCTTATTCTTGGCTCTTTCTATCATACCAGCTGTTCCTCCCCTGCAGTGTTGGAAAGCAGGGAGAAGGGAGAAAGAAGGGAGTGTGGGTGAGGGTATGGGGACATAGTAGAATGAATTCTGTCCATATGGTGGGGAGCATGGCATTGGCTGCCTCAATATGGAGTGGTTCACCTGGTGATGGATGCTGTCATTAGTGCTTACAGCACTTACGGGCCGGCATTTATCCAGGCTGACAGTGATTTATGTCTGAGGTGTGTGTCCAGATTAAGAAGAAAAGGAGACTGCCAATGGCAAACACCGGAGAATTTGGCTGGAGGAACTGAAGGGACTGTTAGGATGGGGGTGAGCTTGGCAAAAGGGCCACCAGAAACAACATCTCCCTCTAATTTCCCTTCTCCTCCTTGCCCTTCATCATATTCCTTCCACGCCTGTCATAATCAACAGGCCTGGAAACCATTTTGATTCCCAGAAGGCTTCCAGTCCCTTTCCTCTGTCTGTGTTGACTAGGCACCATTGTGATTTACTGACTGATAGCTCCTAACAACAGAATGTGGATTTTCTATGGAGAGGCTGCTATAGCCCTGTACATAGGATTAGGGTCCAACCCTCTCACTTTGAAATGTGAGAAAAATGAAGTCCAGAGAAGGGAAATACTTTTCTCAAGGTCACAAAGAAAATTGGTTCCTGAGCCACGGCCAAAACTCTTTCCTGTATAACATTCAAACCTGATCACTTTAAGTGGTTTATAACTAGTGTCTGCACACTGTGTTGGTTGAGGTATAGGAAGTGGTACAAGATATCTAGTGTGACAATTGGGTATAATGGGAAGAAAAATGTATACAAAGTGAATGAAGAGACTGGGGATTCTTGACTCAGACTGTCATGGGATAACTCTGGGACTGTGTTCCTGCCTATGTAAAATGGGGATAAAAATCAAGCAACAAGCAATTAGCAAGTACTTATTATATTAACTTTATATATATTTATTAATATAGTATTGTGTATAAAATATTAATATTATATAATATGTTTATATAATAATATATGTAATATACTATATAATATTAATATATAACCATATATTAGCTATAATATATTAACAGGTACTGTGCTAAATTATTTGAATACACATTAAAAGAAAAAATAGACCCTGCCCTCAAGGAGATTGCATTCTAAAGGTGGACACAATGTGTGTGTGTGTGTTGTGTGTGTGTTTATGGAGAGAGGGAGAGAGTGAGAGAGAGAGAGAGAGAGAGAGAGAGAGCATTATATATAAAGGACAAATACAGGATTTACTAAGGATTCCTAGTTTCATAGATAATTACTTTTTCCTGTTCTTTGCAAATGGAAACATTTATGTCATTTAGTGTTTGTCAAGGTCGGATTAGCAACAACAAAGATCAATACAAATCTTTGGAAGATAGCTTTAAATGGTAAGACACTAGGAGTTGTGGAGAGAACTGGAAGATCCTTCAGAAGATAGCATTTGATATGAGGCTGAAAGGAGATTCTAAGAGTCAGAAGTGAGGAAGCAGAGCATTCTGGCATGGGGACAGCCAGTACAGAGATATGAACATGGTAGACGTATGAAGAACAAGACATCAGTATGTCTGGATTGGATAGCATCGAGGGTAGTAATGTGGTAAAAGACTGGAAATGCAGGAACCAAATTATTAAGTCATCTAAGTGTCAAAGGGCATCCTCTGACTTCAAAGAATTTAGTGCATGGCCCACAGTATTGTTTTCTGCCCCTCCCTCACCCCGAACTGGTTTATAAATTTTGAATTTAACTTTATATAGATCTTTGGCAACTATAGTGTATAGAGGAATGGGTCTGGAGTCAAGAAGACCCAAATTCAAATCTAACCTGAGCAACTTACTAGCTATGTGACTCTGGGCAAGTCACTTAACCCTGTTTGCTTTAGTTTCCCCATCTGTACAATGAACCAAAGAAGGAAATGACAGACAATTTCAGTATCTTTTCCAAGAAAATATCAAATGGGGTCACAAAGGGTTGGACATGACTGAAATGAATGAACAACAATGAAATACCTTAACGTTCCTGTTCCTCATTATATGCAGCTCCTATGAACTGCTTATCCACCCCAGCTATATACAGAGAGATGAACATACCCTTAAAATTGACATCTCCAAAATGTGTTCTGCTTCTGTATTCAAGACCTCTGAATTTTCTTTATTGAATCAAAACATTTTTGGCTTCCCTATCTATGCTTTTCCTCCATCTATCCCTCATCCTCACTGTGGTTTACAATCCCCTTGTCCCTTAGGACTGTTTTAGCTCACCACTCTGCTCAAGCAAAATGTTTTTCCCTTCCCATTCTTGACCCTTTGTTAAATCAGTTCAGTCAATAAGTATTTATTAAGCATTTACTATGTGACAGACACTGTGCCAAGTGTTGGGGATACAAAAAAAGACAAAAGATAGTCTCTGCTCTCAAGAAGCCCCCTGCCTAATGGAGAAAAAAACATTCAATCAAGCATATGAAGCAAGAAAGATGAAGTGGAAATGGTCAATTAGAGAGAAAGGACTAGAGTTAACAGGGATCAAGAAAGCTTCTTTGTTCAACTCTACATACACACGTGTGTATATATGTGTGTATATAATATATTATATATGTATATATATGTGTATATATAAATTACATATATATATATATATATATATGATCAGGTGATGATTAAGACAGTGTTTGATCATGATGATAGTCTAGTTCATAAAACTTGGGTTCCAGAAAGGCACTACATCTAGCTCTGTCAAGATATACACAGTGATGAGCCTCCTAAACCTGGAGATTTGCTTAGAAGTAAAATACTATGCTCCACTTAGCAAGGAAATAAAACCACTGACCCCTGTATCTGTACTTGATTCTGCTTTTGTATAGTGATGCCTACAAGAATACAGGTTCTACAGCCTAACGGGAACATATATGGTCCTAGGAATTGCGTGTGGTCCCCTTATATATGCAGTTCAACTTCCAGGGGGCACATTTATGTGGTCTGGATAGGTGTACACTGACCTGTGGTTTCATTTCTACGAAGGGAAAAGCTGAACAAGTTCAATTGTCCGTGTCATACTACCTTATAGCACTACCATAAAGCCTTATTTCTAGACCTCTACTTTGGACTTGCTAATATTTCACTTGATGGGAAGACATGCTACCATCTCTATTCCTGGCCTCCATGTCTTATTTTGAGATTTGTGAGACTTCTGTCACTTGTGGGTTGAACACATAGCACAGCCTAGTCCAATGTGGTTTTGGTAAAACTTCTTTCAAAATTTCTTTTCTATCATGAGATTAAGTCCTTCTAGAAGCATGACGGGGATATTATCAAGCAAGCAAACACACCCACACACATGCTTCTTTAATGAGGATTTTGCTGTTGTGATTTATCAGGCACGGTACCACTTTGTAAAATTGCAAGATAGCATTGAGTGTTATTTCAATAAAATATTTATGAAGGAAGTTTCTTAGACAGGTAAGATCTCCCATGAGGACTGGTGAGATATTCTCATCTTCCATGACTTAATTCCAACCTGTTTTAATAGTTTGGGCTTTACTCAGTCACCCCAAAAGCAAGAATGCTCGTGTTCATGACTAAGTGCATGTGACTAAGGTGTATATGGGTGTGTTTGCCTTTAAGTGTTTATCTCTTTCATTACAAGATTAGAGTTCGAAAAGAATATAGATATTATGTAGTTCAAATCCCTTATTCCAGAGGCCACTAGGTAACTGATACCTAGAGAATGGCAAGTGACTTAACTAAAATCACATTGGTAGTAAGGTGTACATGAAGGAATCAAACCCAGATTTTCTGATTCTAAATGTGTGTTCTCACCATTACTTTGAGTTTATGTGTGCATATGTGTGTGTCCTTGAATATGTGTAACTGTGAGTGAACAAGTGTGTATACATATACACACACATATATGCATATCATATATTGTTATATGTAATGTTAAATGTATACATGTGCATGATTTTATTAAAATACATAGAATATGTATGTTCATTAATACATATTTATGACCTACACACATACATATATATAACTAATATTGTTTGTATGTCTGTAGGGTGTGTAATTATGTGTTTGTGTGAATATTGGAGAGAGAGAAAGGGAGAGAAAAAGAGAGAGACAAAAAGAGAGGGGTAGAGCTTGGTAAAGGAGGGGAGAAAAGGAAAAAAGGAAAATAAAAGAAGAATAAACATTATTTGACCAGTTGCTATGCTTAGAATATTAGTGCCTGACCTAACTCGTAGCAGTGATATGTGTATATGTGTGTGTGTGTGTGTGTGTGTGTGTGTGTGTGTGTGTGTGTGTGTGTGTGTAGGGAAAGGAGGGACTCATACTCATAACAGATAAATTTCCATAGGTTTTTGAGTCCTATTTTTAACCTATATTTTATGACAATCCTGTGATAGAGACAGTTTTATTATCCCCAATTTACAGATAAGGAAACTGAATTTCAAAGCAGTTAAGTGAACTGCTGAAGTCCAGTAATGAATTGTCATGTAAGAAGTAATGTTAAGACCCTAACCCAGGTCTTCTAACCTCTCTTCTACTTCTGCTTTCATTATATTACACTGCTCTACAAGGAAATATCTTAAATACCTTAACAGCTCCTCAAGAGAAAGATTCTCAGGACTGTGGCTATTATTTAGGTGTGAGGTGAAATGGACCAAGAAATAGCGACATTAATATTGAAGCAAATCTTTGTACAGATTTTAAATAGAAGTTCTATAAAGTCACCTGTAGCATTCCTTCCTCATTCCTGTCTAGTTTGCTGTCATGTTGCTAAAAGATTCATTTTCACCACACTAGAAGGCATGCCCACCATTTCTGGAGGCCCAGTATTATCTTAAGAAATCCTGTCCTTAGGAACCGTTTCAGACTCTGTAAGTCTGGCAGCTCCCAGGAAACTTAAAGAGTCAGCCTAGCAGCTTGAGTGCTTCTCTAAATCTGAGCATCAATCAGGGTTTGATTCATCTCTCAACCTCCCACTCAGCCTATCAGTCCTTTGCCCTCTGGAGAGACACCATTTCTATATGTAGCTTTCCTGATGTGCAGAGCAGGTGTGAAATTCTCACTTCTTGTCTGGTGCCTCATCTCAGAGGACCTTTGCTGAACTTTCCATCTAGAAAGGTAATGATGCTGGGTGAGATCAGTAATTTAACCATCTTCCCCATCTTCTCCTTATATACAGATAGATAAATGGAAGCCTGGGGTGGG
>NW_027187368.1:7564695-7612280 GCF_028583685.1 Petaurus breviceps papuanus | reverse complement strand
TTAACTGACATTTAAACAACAACAACAAAACTAACACAACAAAACAAAACAAAAACAAACAAGAAACCCCTATTCATCACAGATTTCTTTATCTCCTGCAACCTCTGAGATTTACTGTAGTTCAAGGGGTTTGGACTAGTAGCTGGGAAAGAAGTAGTTGAGGATGGAACATAAATGGCATAAAGAGAAGGAAGAAAATAGGACTTACTGTTGTTTTGTTGTTTAAGGTACAAAGACCTTTGTTAGTAACTGTTTTGTAATCTGGGAAAAATTTGCAAAGTATGAACAAAAACAATCTAGTGTTTGCGTGAAAATGTTTTGTAATGCTTTCATTCATTTAACATGCATTCAGTTGAGCCCAACTATATACCAGAATGACTAAGTTCTTGGAATACAAAAAAACATAAACTTACATTTTATTTAAAACATCACAGATAAATAAATGGAAATATGTACAAAGTAATTTTCTGAAGAGGCAATCAAATAATCTTCTACTAGCAAGTAGCAGTTTAGAAGGTATCCCAGAGTAGGTTAGCCTTTAAGGACGCTAGGAATGCCATAATGTAGAGGTAAGGGAAATGTGCATTATAAACGTGGGGGAGTCCATTACTGAAAAAGATCAAAGGCAGGGGATAGACCATCATGCACATATGACAACATATAGACTACTTTGACTGGAGAAGGGAGTACATAGTAGAGAGCAATGTGGAATAGCATTTCGAAGATAAATTGTAGCCATATTGCAAGAGATTTCAGTTGTCAGGCTGAGGAGTTAGTATTTTATCCTCAAGTAAAGAGGGAGCCACTGGAACTTCTTGAGTATAAGAGAGATATGTCAAATCTGTGGTTTAGTAATATCATTTCTGTAGCCATGTGGAAGAGAGGGATTGGGTGGTTGTTGTCCTTTGTGCTTGAAGGGGACCAAAGTGACTTCACTATGTTGGAATCAAGGTACAGTGGATCTTGGTGTGGCTGACTGAACCAATATGAGCTTGGAAGGCTATACCACAGGTTGGGCACAAATAGTGTTCATGAACATTTGGAGTGGAGATGTTTCTAAATTTGGATATCTCATATTTCCTTTGAGCTACTATCATTCTGCTTCTCTCATAGAGCGCAGCGCCTTCTTTGACGCGGATACACTGTTCTGATTGTTCCTGTGCCAGTGTCTCCCAAATCACACAACTGATTGCAAAGTTCTTCAGAGAGACCTTGAAAATGTCCTTGCATCTCTTCTTCTGACCTCCCTATGAGCACTTGCTTTATGTGAATTCTTGATAAAATAGACTTTTTAAGCAAATGTATGTTTATCATTTGAGTAACATGGCCAGCCCATCAGAGTTGTGCTGTCTTCAGTAGAGTTTGAATGCTTGGCAGTTTATTTCAAGTAAGGACCTCAGTATCTGGTACCTTATCCTGTAAGGTGATCATCAGAATCTTCCTAAGACAATTCAAATGGAAGTGATTCAGTTTCTGCCATAGTGCTGGTATGCTGTCCATGCTTTACAGGCACACAACAATGAGGTCGGTGAAATGGCTTTGTTGAGTTTCAGTTTGGTAGGCAGTCTAATACCTCTTCTCTCCCACTCCTTCCTTTGGAGCCTCCCAAACACTGAATTAGCTCTGGTAATGTGTGCATCAGTCTTATCATCTATGTGTACATCCCAGGAAAGTATACTGCCAAGGTTAAGTGAACTTATCCATAGTATTCAAAATGTCTCCATTTGGAGCAACTAATGCTTCCACATATGGATGATGTGATCCTGGATGGTGGAGAACCTATATATTCTTGGTATTAAGTGCTAGGAAAAAATTAGCAGAAGCCACAGAGAATCAATCTATACTTTATTGCCTCTCAGCTTCAGAGATTGCATTGAGTACAAAACTATCTGCAAACGACAATAAAATCATGCAACAACTCTCCCTTCACTTTAGTCTTGCCTTGTAGCTTTTTAAAGTTAAATAATTTACCATCTGTGTGGTAGCTGACTGTGCTGCCATTTTTGTCCTCATTGAAGGCATCTGACATTTCTGAAAACATCATCCTTGAAAGCATGGGAACAAGAACACAGTCTTGACTTTACTCCATCAGTGACTGGGAAAGCAAGAGAGTATATTCCATTATCCAAAGCCCAGGCAAGCATGCCATCACGGAATTCATGTACAACACTGATGAAATTCTCCAGGCAACCATATTTTGACATAATTTTTCAAAGAAGAAAAAGAAGAGACTAAACTTTAGGAGGCCTATTAGGAAGCTAGTATACTCATCTAAATGAGAAGTAATGGGAACTTGAACTATGGTGGTAGTTACCAAGAGAAAGGGGTAGATTTGAGAGATTTTGTGAGGGTAGAATTGATAAGATAGAGCAGCTAACTGGAGACAGAGACAAGAGAGAAAAAGAGTTGAGGATGACTCCAAGAGTTCAAATCTAGTGAATGGAATGATAGTAGAACTGATAGCCAAACTATGGAAGTTAGGAAGAGGAGTTTGGAAGGAAGGATAATGAGTTCACAGTTGCAGATCATGAGTTTAAGATGTATATGTTACATCAGGTTCAAAATTTTGAATAGGTAGTGACTTTGTGTGACTGGAACTCAGGAGCCAAAATAGGGCTAGATATTCCCAACTTCCCTTAATTCTAACATCTTCTGTCTCTTATTTCCTATTTATCCTGAATAAAGATTGTTTGTACATACTTGTTTACTTGTCTCTCTCATTGGATTGTGAGCTCCTTGAAGGCAGGAACTGTCTTTTACATCTCTTCTGTATTTTCTTCATTTAGCACAGTGTTCAGCACACAGTAGGTGCTTAATATTTTTTATTGACTGATTAATATATAGATTTGTAAATAATCTGCATAGAGATGAAGATTCAACCCAAGAGAGCAATGGAATCACCAACTAAGTGTAGAAAGAGAATTAAAGAAAGCCTAGAACAGTGCTCCAAATTATTACCTCATGCAGGGGACAAGACATGGATGATAATCAAGCAAAGAAGACTGAGAAGAAGCAATCATGCAAGGAGGAAGGGATCCAAGAGAGAATAGTATCTTAAATACCGAGAAAGGAAAGAGTATCCAGGGGAAGGGAGTAGTCATAGTCAATGCTGGGGAAAGGTCAAGAAGAATGACTAACCATAGAGTAATAACTACATTAAATCCAACAAATAATGATTGATCTGGGCACTGTTAGGCATAGAAAATGGGTAAAAACTGTATCATCAGGAAGCTTTCAGTCTAGTAGAAGAGATAAGACATGGACACTTTCACACTTGAATGGAATTACAATCTCATCAGCCTGGGTACTTTCTTCTTCAGTACAGATTGAAACACTGAGAGATTAAAACACTTGTTCCTTGTCATACAGCTAGTATGTGTTAGAAAGTGAATTTGAACCCAAATCTTTCTGACCCTCAAGTACTACAGTGCCACAATAATAATAGCTTATAAATTTGTCAGTGAGTCAGAGGGGATGACTCAAGCATGTGAAGCCTTCCCCTGGCACATTGGGTGGATGAGAGGAATTTGTTCCAATGGCCATGGAAATGACTGAATCAGGTAATCTGGAGTGCTTATAACTTGGTCAGACATCGAAGACAACGAGCTCGCCAACTGCATCCCAGGCCATGACTAACCATCCTGTCTTCTTGCTGGACTTTGATGACTCAGAAAGAAAGAGTGACGCTAACTCTGTGCAACTCTTATTCACTTAAATCCAATTCACAAACAAGTCATGACATCTCCTGACATTGTTCTTCTTTAAAAATTGAAGGACCAACAACAACAAGCCCAACTGTACCATTTTATTTATTTCATTTCAATATTTATTAAATATCTACTATAAGCAATACCATATGCCAGGATCTGGAGATACAACAACAAAAATAAAACAGTCTTTGTCCTTAAGGGACTTACATTTTAGTGAATGCTGTGTTCGGGATGGGGGTGAGTGTAGGGCAGGTCAGAAAGGGTTACATCTCTATAAAAATAAGAGAGGCAGTGTAATGCAGTGGAAAGCAAGATGGATTTTGAATCAAATGTTCCAGCTCTACTATTTGCTAACTGTAGGACCTTAGGCAGTTCAATTAACCTCTCTGGGACTCAATTTCTTCATTTGCAAAATGAAGGGACTGGGTGAAATTTGAGGTCCTTTATGGTTCTGCATCTTTGATTGTATCATTCTAAATAAAGTGTAAGGAAAATTGAGGAAGGAGACTACAAATGAGTGCTAGAAAGGCCCTGTGAGGAAGGTGGCATATGAGTCAAGTCTTGAAAGAATATTTCATTCTAAGTGGCAAAGATGAAAAAGAAGTGCTGTGTTCATGAGGGACTATAAGCATGCCACAGAACATGGATGATTCATTGTCCAGAGAAGATGTATTTAACATGTTAAAGATCTGCCTCAAGGAATTTTAAAAATGTATTTAATACATTGCTTATTTTGTTAAATATTTCTCAATTACATGTAAAGTAATTAACATTCATTTTCAAAAATTTTGAGTTTCAAATTCTCTCCCTCCCTTCTTTAAAATGTAAGCACCTTGATATTCTAAGACAGTTGATGACCTTGGCTTTTATGTCTCAACTTTTGGGAAAAAAAAGATCAAGTATTTTATTGGTCAGAGTGGACTTCTGGCACTTTTAAACTCCTTGTGATGATTTATATCAATTACACTGCTATATGAATTGCTGAATTAACTTCTTTATCCTTATCCATTTCCCCCTTTTCAGAATCAACAACTTTTTTCCCCCAAAGACATCAAGTGGGATCTATAGTAATTGTAAAACATAATGTGAAAAATCCAGTAGATGCTTAAGGTGCTATGGAGATTCAGAGGAGGGTGCAATTACCTCTTGCTTGGGGGGTCAGGGAAGTCTTCATGGGAAGTGGTATCACTTGACTTAGGGCTTGAAAGTTAGAGAGTAGACAATGAAAACACAATATTAATAATAAAATATTATTTAATACCCCTATGGAGAATGTCTATTATGTTCTCAGCCTTCACCAGGAGACAGGCCCATGAAACAAGTGCATTGATAGCCTGTTTGTATCTCATCCTTCCTGTTGCCTCATCACAACTTTAATTAATTTCTAGGGATTTGTGATTGTATCCATACAGTTACCCATCCTAATGATGCAAATGAAAGCCCTTCTATGTTTTAGTAGGCAATTTTGGCACAGTGTTGCACCTGGAAAAAGAAAAGAAAAGTATTGCCCCATGGCTAGCCCTCTGGCAACAAATCTTTACAATCCAAGCCAAGCTGGCCTGCTGATGACAGACACACTGTCTATTGTTCACCACTTTTCTAGTTTATTCTGAATTGATAACACTTCTTTTCTGTAAATAAAATCTTGTCAGCTCAGGGTCACCTTCTTACAAGGATGAACCCCAGCAAAAGGCACAAGTATATAGAAAAGCCAAGGTACTTTTTGAAATTTGAGGGTCAGTATGCTGGGAGCACTGGGATGTCCTGCAGATGGGATAACATAACAAATGATCAGAGTCAGAGATTCTGAATAGAATGAGATGATCGAATCCCACCTCTGAGGCCGTGAAATGTGAAGAGATTTCATGATCACACAGATAAAAAAGGAGAAGAGCTAAGATTCAAACTCAGGTCCTCTGACTCTGTATTCATTGCCCCTTCTACTAGACCTCCATATATGAAGGCATGAGAGAAAAATGAAATTCACTTACTCTTCTCTGAACTTAGCCCATGGAATCTCTACTAATATAATTATGACTGTACAAAGGTATGATGAGCTGCCTGCGGAAAATGCTACTTCCCCATCACTGGAGTTATTAAAAAAGAATGACCATTTGTCAGAGGATATTAATGAAAATAATTAAAAGAAATGATTACTGTTCAGGTAGGAGTTGGGCTAAACATCTTCTGAGATGCCTTCTACATCTGGGGTTCTATAACATTCCATTTGTCCTTTGGAACCTGTGACATCCTTTCTCTTTAAGGAGGAAATAAAATTAATATATATATATATATACATATATATTCATATACATATATATTCAAATATATATATATATATTTTAAACAAAATTGGCTATGACAAGGAAAGATAACAGAATCGTATCTTCAGAGGCAGATAGGCATATTACAGAAAATATTGTGCACCTCCATACTCCCCTGCCCTTTTATACAAGAGACAATGAAGTAACTTGCCTGAGGTCATCATAGTTAATAAATTGTAGAGTCAGAATTTGAATCCAGGTTCCTTCAGTGTCTGTTCTAATACATCACACTGTATGCCTAGTAGTGCCCTAAATTAGTTCATTACTTTGCAATCCTACCTATTCTACAAGTATAGTGCCATACTGCTTATAGTTAAGTCTTTCTCTATAAGGAGATAAGAAGATCCCTAAAGCTGCTTGAAGTAGGACCTAGTTCTCTCAACTCCCAGACAGGAAGTCCTTTCCCTTCTTTATATCGTTCTGTCTCCTTATGCATCATCATCTTTAAAATTAGGAGATTGAGTTACATGATGTATGAATTCCCTTTTAGTTATAAAATATATTGATTTTGTAATTTTTAGATTACCCAAAGACTTCCCCTTAGGTCCTGAGAGTCTTTGAATCCAACTTCTCTCCCTCTCACCTCCCTTTCCCAACCTTTCAATCCAGGATTGCTAATATATTGGGCCAATCTCAGTAATGGTGTGTTTACTGTCCAATTGACAGATGGGGGGCCTGTGCCTCCCAGAGGCAGATGGCAGCAGGGGAGGGTGAGAAGAGTCAGGCCAATCCTTGCCAACCAGATTGCTTTGTGCCAAAGTTGTTCCATATGTCTTCCTTATGCAAAGCAGTTCCCCCCACCATCAAGTTTTTCCCCCCTCCCATGAAGGAGAAAAGAAAAAAAAAGTTAGTTTGGCCAAACTATAAAGAGCTCCTCTTCCTAGGGCACATGTAAAGACAGAAAAGGTAGGGGAGGGAAGGGTTGAGATGTGATTGTTTCTTAAGACTCAAAAAAGTAGGAGGCTAGGTGAGCTGATTGAGATTTAGGTCATATGATGTCAGCCTTGAAAAAGAACCTAGAAGCATATGGGGGTGACTTGGTGGATAGAGTCCTGAACTGAGTGTCAGAAAGGTCTGAATTCAAGCACTACCTTTGATATACATATAGACCTGAGCAAACCACTTAATCTGTTAGCCTCAGTTTCTTCATCTAAAAAAAAAAAGGATAATTAAAGCACCTACCTTACAAGACTATTTTATGAATTTACTCAAATGAAATTATGTAAATTTTAAAGCAAAATATAAATGTTAGCTATTATTTTTACATGATTTGATCTGAGGGAAACTTGATGGCACAGTAGATAGAGCACCAGGTCTGGAATCCTAAAGACCTGAATTCAAATCCTGCCTCAGATACTTACTAGCTATGTGACCCTAGACAAGTTTTTTTTTTTTAACCCTGTTTGCCTCAGTCTTATCAGCTGTAAAATGAGTAGAAGGAAATGACAAACCACTCTACTATCTTTGCCAAAAAATGCCAAATGGGCATGACTAAAACCACCAAACAACAAAAATTGGACCTAAAAGGAATCCTATAGCATGGGAAGTTGGAGCCAGATGGAACTTTGGAATATGGAATCATTGAAAAAGTAGATAAGTCACTTACCTAAGGTCCTACCTTCCCCATAGAAGAGCCTTCAAAGATCATCTAGATGAAAGCAACAGATACAAAAACCTGAAATCCACACAGGTGAGGTGACTTGCCAAGTAAATGAGTAATAGAGTTAGAATTCAAACTCAGGTGTGTGTGTGTGTGTGTGTGTGTGTGTGTGTGTGTGTGTGTGTGTGTGTGTTTCTGTCTAAGACAACATGTGGGCATCTCAGAATCTCATCACATTACAGAATCTCACCACATACAGTAGAACAACCCCCTACTCCCCAATAAAATTTTGATGTTTCCCTTTAAATGGCCCTTTCTGTCTTCCTATATAATTAATGGTTGTAGAATAAACTACTGCTGCTGATGCATCATCAGCATTGCACGGCACATCATTTGTTATGCCATCTCTCTGGGCCGTAGCTAATGAAACTTTTGCCAGTGTCCTGATTTATGCAGAGGAACTTGGCTCACCTGCACCCCAAGGTTGGTCTGAGAAGATGTGTTCCTGTTTACCATTTATTTTTTTTCATAATTTTCCAAGCAGAGAGCCAAGGAAGTCAAAGGACATTTTTTTTTCCTGCAGAACAAACTTGGATTTGGAGTACCATTTTGAGGGAAAAAGAGGAAGTAAGACTGAGAGGCTCAACGCAGCCCACTGAGAGGACAGGCTTGGAAATCAAGGACTCTCTTAGGAAAGGACCTGAAATGAATTGTTAACCAGAGGGAGATAATGAAGCCCAAAATGTTAGAACCAAAAAGGACATTATAACACAAATATCAGAGCTAGAAAGGATCTTAGCATTTAAGATGCAGCACATTGGAATAAGGTGATAGAAAGTGTTTGCCACCCCAGTCCTTCCCCAGGAACTAGTTTGTCAGAAAACAGAACATAACAATACCTAGAAAATTAGAACTGCAACCAAATCAATTTACATGTAAGAGTTGAGTCCATGGAAAGCCATGCTCTAGCCTCTTGCAAACGGGTATGTATGACCAGGACTGTCAGCTGATTCCTTTGCTCCCATGATAGGTGTGTGGGGTAATGGCCTGAGTGTGCCCACTTGATTCATTTCCTATGATATTTATACTCTGGCCTCTGGCAAAAGACCATGCATGCATGTGATTAGAGACTGATAGGTGGTGCCTTGGTCCTAGTAATGGAGTTGAAGGGTATATTTTAGATAGAATCTTCTAAACAGGAAGACTGTAATAGTCTTAAAAAGAGAAACACCTCACTCTCTCCTTCTTTCTCTTTCTCTTTCACTGAGTTTCATTGGAGATCTTCCGTCTCTGCTGCCACTAGCAGCAGCTGTCATTGACAGTCAAATAAATCTAAGATGACTGGGAATAATAGTGCTCTTTGTATCCCAAGTTTTGCTTTTAGTCCTCTCCCCACAGCCACTGCCCAGTGGAACACCTTTGGAAAATGTGACTTGACAGGTCTCTAGGAAGGTGTGAGAGGTCCTATTAGTTCAGCAGCCATAGCCACTGAAAACCCCACAAATGGAGTTGTTGACACCAAAATCCTCAGCACTGTCAAATGGTTCAACATTAAAAACATACATGATCTTTTTTTGCTTTGCTATTATACCACAAGGCTCAATTGACCTTTTAGTTGAAATTCTAGCTGAAACGTAATTTTTCCCTATGAAAATGTAGGTATATTTAGGGACTGTTTGACCTGAAAGCTGGGATGAGAAAATAGTGTAACAGGCTTCTGTAATATAAATGGGATATAAGATCTTCCTTGCCCATGAATAGTTCTCATGTGGAACCCATTAAGGGAAGTTTGATCAGGGGAGGTTTGGTTTTCCAGAAGGCTCACACCTTTTTGTTATTTTATAATTAGGCAATGGGTCATGAGGATTGTTAGGCCCTCTGCCCCCGAAAAGGGTATAAATACTCTGAGGTTAGCTTTTTGCTTTGAGGCTCACTCATTGGAAGAGATTTCTTGTGATTTGACCAGAGGAAACTGTGGGTAGCCATTAAGGAGACCTCTGGCTTTGAAAAACCCTGATGTTGTTGCTTCTCTCTATGATAACTATGTATATTTTGCTTTGATAGGACAGTTGGATCTGTCTGTTGATCTGTGCTAATTTCTCAGACACTCAGAAACCCTGTCTATTGGTTTTTATTTCTCTGCTTGTATTTTCTTTGTTTGGATTTTCTCTGAAATTTAGGGTGCTGATTTTCCCTGTGAATTAATGAATATAATTAAAAAATATCATTGACCCCTTGAATATCCATCTTTGCTAGTAAACCAGATATAAGAACCTATGCTAGCAGTCATCCTGGGTGTGCTAGGGTGCTTGCTGAAATAACTTCTTACTTAGATTACAGAGACTAGGAATCTTTATCTGAGTTGAAATGTAGTTCCAGGAACACTGGAAGAGGCATGGAACAACATTTCACCTTCTGGGATCTTCCATCAGGGTGGTTTGAGATCCCTTTCTCCTGTGTCCCCCATCTCCAGCAGCCAACAGGTGTTCTCCCACCCTCATGTTCAGGCCAGTAGGGGAGCTCCCTACCAGGGAAGAGGCCAGGTCTAATGGGTCCACTTTCCTGAAGGTTCTCCAGGCATTAGCATGTGACCTACCTCCTTAGGGGCCCCAGGGGTGTTTTCCGCCATAGCTTCTGCATCATATGAACCTCCCTTCAGCATTGCTCTCAGGTGGCAGCACCTGCCACCCCTGGCATGTTCCTGTCCTGGGGATCTCTCTGGCAACCCAGTCACCATCTTATCTATTAACTCTTGGGCACCAGCTTTGTCCCTCTGTCCAGCCAAACCTCTGTCTCTTTCTTCTATATCTTTTCCTATACTCAACCTCTACAACTTTATTTCTTTCCTTAGCCTCAAGGCCCTCTATTCAATTCCACTAAACCTTCCCATGCTTCCTTACCTAAAACTCCCCTAAAGCCTGTGCCTATAGTCTCCCTACCCCCTAACCCCTCCTCTTTCCTCTTCAAGACTCACACCAATTCTCTCTGTATTTAACACCCTCCAACCTCTCCCTTGTCCGCCCCCCCACCCCATTCCCTCTTCCCTCATACTCAGATTTCCCAACCCTTGAAGTCCACACCTCCAGGTTCCAGGCCACAGGGAGACTCTGCTGGTGATGCTTGACTGCCCATAACTGATGGCCCCTCTACGTTTGGCTCTGCTGCCTCTCAGGAATGGGACCATAGCCCTGGGACAAGATGGGGGAAGGGGGAGATGGCAGGCATTATCCAGCTGCTTTCCTGAAGTGTTGGAGGCTTCATAGGGGCCAGAATGGCTGCCCCCATATTGGAAGAAAGAGAAGTCAGGCATCCTGTTCTGGCGTCAGGGCACAGCCTAGGCTTGGGCCAGAAGTGCTAATGAAGTAACCAGGCATCTTATTTCTTCACTCCCCTGGAGCTCTGGAAGTTATTCCCCTTTCTGCTTCTCAGGTCTTTCTTAGGAACTCTGTGTCCTTTGTGCTCAGTGAGATCCAATACATCAGGGAGGTGATGTCATGACCAAAGTCTAGGGATATTAGCTAATATCCCTAGCATTTCGCATAGGATTGTGTACACAGTAAACTCTTTTTCCTCTCATTCATTCATTTCCTGATTTCCCTCAAGTGAAGTAGGGCTTTTCTCCTTCCTTCCTCCCACTCCAACTGTGGAAACTACACCCACATCAAAGTGTGTATATGTGCTTGCCTAAGACCAGCTCTCAAATTTCAGATGCTTCTTCTGCATTGTGTTTATTTTTTTCCTTGAGTACAGGTGATCAAATATTAATCCTGAGATGGATGTGCAGATCTGACCATGTGACTCCCCTACTCAATCAACTTCATTGGTTTCTTATTGCCTCTAGGATAAAATATAAATTCTTTGGTACAGCTCTAAAGTCCTATAGAGCCTGACACTTACCTATCTTTCTAGGTTCATTATATATTGCTATTGCTGTCCTTGCTGTGCTCTGTGGTCCAGCCAAACTAGCCTTCTCTCTATTCCTCAGACATGACACTCCAACTCTCAATGCCATACAGTTTCATTAACCATCCCTCATGTCCAGAATATACTCCTTACTTGCCTCCCTCACAATTCTTCTTTTCCTCTAAGATGGAACTCGAGCACCAGCTTCTGCATAAAGCCTTCCTTTATGCCCCCAAATAACAGTACAGTTTTCCCCATTATCTTTTATGTAGCTAACTTTTATATCTTTGAAATTATTAATTTGATATTTATGCTATATAACTTTTTTAAATAAGGATTTGATCTTTCCATCATTAGAGTGAAAGCTCCTGTGAGAAGGAATTATTTTGTTATTTTTCCTCATATCTACCACAGTGACTGACATAGTGGTGGTTAATAAACTGTTGCTGATGGATATTTATAATCCTAATATCACTACCTCAAGATTTTGACATGTCCAGAGTCACTGAGAGGTCAGGATGTTACTTGCCCAAAGGGAGGTGTTTCCTATAGCCACACCCTCCTCAGAGGGGAAGATGGCCATAACTAAGGGCATGAGCCATATAAAATGGCTGATGATATAGAAATGTGTCAAACTCTAGGCTGCATGTGGCTGCAAAAAAGTGGGTCCTACCCAGATTAAAACATCATTGGAAAATATTTAACAAAATAAATAAAAATGCAATGCAGCATAGATAATTCTAAGTTGTAGTTTTTAAAGTCAGCATTCTGCCTGAAGGAATCTTCTTTCTGTTTGAATTTGATACCACTGGGCTAGACTATCTGAACTATGAGTGAGTTAGCCAAGTGTCCCTTGTTACCCAAGTGGGTTACCCAAGGTCCTCACTGCATAACAGTTCCACAGGTCTCCTGGGAGTCTTTATATCTCTGGAGAATATAATGTGGCATTTGAGTTAGTGTCATATTTTAAATATTTGTCAATGCATACTTATGAGTCTTTTGTGTGCTAAGCATTTTTCTTTTCGTAGTGGAGGAATAAATAGCTGTCTTATATCTGATATTTGTTACGTTTTGCATTGAGTAACTTTTCTAGGAGTTTGCATTCCACTTTTCATCTGCTGCCCTTCTGGTTTACACTTACCCCTCCTAGGATGAACTTATTACTTCTAAATTTACAACAATGTTGCTAACTTAGGCCTTGATGGACACCACCACCTCCCTTAGTCTCCTCTCCCCTCTCTTTTAAGGGCTGGAGGGCAACCTTCTCTGAATTCCTTCTTTTATAAATGGTAGAAACTGAATTCTCAGGGTTCCCTCCACTTTGCATCTACTGATTGCCTGATTTCAATTCTACAGAACCAGATGCCCTGGTGCCAGGTACTCCCTGGTGTTCCCTCACCCTTACAGCCTCCTTTTTTGTGTATTCTCACCATTTAGATTGTAAGCTTATTGAGGGCAGGGACTATCTTTTTTATTTTTTGTATTAGCGTGTTTCCCCGATAATAAGACCTATCCCGAAAATAAGCCCTCCCCTTACTGTGTAAGATTCCTTTAAAATAAGCCCTCCCCCGAAAATAAGCCCTATTGAGATCGCTACTGTAGTGAAAGTGATCCCCTGCGCTACACGCTACATTACGGTACCCTCTGTATGCACCGTTCCCCCTCCCCCCAGTGAAACGCACGCCACGCTCCGAGCTGCATCCAATCAGAGCTGCAGCAGTGAGCACGTCATCCTGTTCTTTATTGAATTCATTATTGAATAAAGGTACATTTTTTTGTTCACATTTACCTGTTTATTAAAATTGCTGTCAATGTTCATGAAAATAAGCCCTCCCCTGAAAATAAGCCCTCTGGTGTTTTTCTGTCCAAAAAAAATAATAAGACAGTGTCTTATTATCGGGGAAACACGGTAATTGTATCCCCAGAATTTGGCACAATGTCTGGCAAGTTATGGGTGATCAATGAATGTTTATTGGAATGATTGGAGTGAATTCTTCATTTCCTTTTGAAGAAAACCAAAATTCATCCAAACTTATACTATATTTAAGAGATTTTCTCCTAAGGACTACTCTTAGGTAGAGAGGTATAATGAGTTAGACAATGCAAGAAGAACCTGATTCCCTAGCTTTTTAATCCTGTTCCTCTAATTCATAAGTTTTGTCTATAGGAGCTAAATACCAGAGCCTATATGACACGTGACATAGATGAGGACATTTACACTCATAGAAATGAAATTACTTGCCCAAGTTTGGAGAATTAACATATAACATATCTTGGTCTAGAACTTAGGTCCAGTACTTGTTATATCACACTTTGGGACACTTTTCACCTAAAGATTTCCATAGTGCTCTCTCAGGAGATTAAAGACAAGAGAGATTTTAAGGAAGGACTAGGGATTTAACTGAAACAGTTCAATGGTTTAAACTCTAAAGTTCTTCAAAGAGATCTAAATGAAACACTCCATTTGCTTTTGGGCATCTGGAATTGTGGCTAGTGTGCTCTAGTTCAGATTTACATGACTTTGTATTTTGACTGATGAAGAAAATGGCAAAGGTCCAGAAAATTATGGAGAGAAACATCCTAGGAAAATCTAGTTAACCAGAAGATATTAAATTCATAAAATATTTTGGCTTGAATTTCAGTTTTCTGGGAATGTTTGGGCTAGACTTAAACTTGGTCAACTTTTGATTTGTCAGGTCTCATGTCAGATGAGCCCTCTGAACTGAGAATCCGATAATTTTTGAGAAAAGAGGAACAATCCTCTGTTAAATATGTACATTGTATTGTGGAAGGTGGGAATATTGGAATGAATGGATGAAAAAGTATTTACTAAACTCTGAATATGTACCAAGTGTGGTGCTAAGTGCTGGGAATACACATACCAAAGAAAAGACAAAAAGATGCCTTCAACTTCATTACATTTTAATGAGGAACATAAAACAGAAAGAAGAATCTTGAGTAGGGAGGGGCAGTTTGGTCCAGAAAATTACAGGGATGTTGAGTAGAGCCATAGAATGATATTGTCTTTCCTGGAGTAATCGGAGATAATCTGACTAGGTTTTCAGAATTGGAAAGAGTAGGCATGTAGAAGTGAAGTGAGGACCCAGAGAACCCTGGAGGTAGAGTTCCTGGAGCCCTGATGAAAGGCATGAATGAAGTAACCTTAATTCAAGACAGCATGGCCCCAGAACCCTATTATTTTACTGGCATAGTTAATTTCTTATGAGAAAATCCCTTCTAGAAATTCAGATAAGTAACTGTTCTGAAATTTAGAATCTTATGTAATTGCCTGGGATGCAAAGGTGCAGCAGCAAGCACCCCAGCATCCCCAGGGTGACTGCCAACACAGGTTCTTGGATCTACTTTTCTAAAGGAAAGCAACTCAAAATGGGTTAACAAGCTTACTTTAATCAATCAAACATATCATTTATCTTGTTCAGGGTCAGCACCCTGAACTTCAGAATATACAGATAGAAGTTACAAGAAAACAGAAAAACATATCAAGCAGACAGGTCTCCAACTGTCTTGACCATTACATCCATACTTAGTTACCAGAGAGGGAAGCATCAACATCTGGGTTTTTCAAAACCAGGAGGCTCTCAACAGCGGCCCAGACTCTCATCTGGTCAAATCACACAACACTTCTCAAAGTGAGCCCCAAAACAATGCCTCACATCAGGGATTATATAGCCTTCTCTTGGCTCAGAAAATGTAACAACCCTCTTGACCCACTGCCCAATCACAAAGTATCTCCTGAAAAACAAGCCTGCCACCACAGGCTCCAGGTACACTTAACTTAGGGGCAGGGAAGATCTTACACAATACAATATTAGAAAGATAGCAACAATATAAGTTTACATTTCCATTACAAGAGGTTAAGTGACTTGTCTAATGTCACACTGCAAGGATGTGGCAGAGATAGGATTTGAACCCAAATTTTCCTGATACAGAAGCCAGCTCTCTTTCTACTATACTGTGCAATCTCTGTATTATTTGACAGATTGTAGATCACTATTATATGAATTATTTGATTCCTTTTTCAATGCCCCTGTGAGATAGAGAAGGCAGTAATAGATATTATATCCATTTTATAGATGAGAAAACTGATTCCCAGAGAGAAGAGAGTTGTCATACATCAGTGTATGTGTAAATAAATGGCATAAATTGGTGGCACAGTCAGGATTAAAATATACTTTACTAGCTACAAATGATATAAAACAGATTCCTGAAGCATGGAGTCAAAGGGACAATAAAAAAAAAGAAAAACAAAAAACAAAACCAAAACAAACAATAACAACAATTGATCTTACCAATTTTTAGGGCTGGACAAGGGCAAAGTATACAGAAACAGGAGGCCCAGACAAGTCATGCCTACACTGGGATTCAAGCTAAATAAGTGGACTCCAGCAGAGATCAACACATACTGGGTATATGACTCTCATCTTCAGGCAAGAATAAAACTTTGTGGAGACAGTTACTTTGCAGACAGGTGAGGTGTGGCGTTTGCTTCTCTGTCTAATTTCCCCATTATCTGGGAGGATAGTAGGACCTGGTGTTATCAACAGAAATATCTTATCGGTAGTAGCACCTGGCTCTTGGCTAGACATGGATGGAGCTCATTAGAATATTTTTGGTGTAGGCCTTTAATACATCTACTCAAGCTCCTGGTGGCTTTTCCTCCTTTTCATTTGAGGATGTTCACTCTCCCCGTGTACATGCAGAGAGAAGGCTGTGAAAATTCTAAAGAAATGAAGTTAGCTGTTGAGCTAGTAGAATCAACGATTTCAGCATTTGATCCATCATCTATCTCTTTCTTCAACTTGTGAGCTAGAATACTACTTATCTCTGACTAGATATGAGGCCTTGGGCTGGTCATCTAACCTTACAAAAAATACCCCCACCCCTTTTTAAATTCAAAAATGGAGGGGAAGGTCAAACTAGATGGTCTCTGACATCCTTCCATTTCTAAACATTTTCAACATTATTATCATGTCTTCTAAGATACTTTCTAATTCTGATGGGATCCTCTGACCAGGTCAGAGTAGTGAGAACAGGTTTGGGATGTGGTGGGGGTTAGGACTGGAGGGAGAAATAGACTAGAGGGTTATATAGGGGCACAAGAGAAAAGGGAAGATGTGCCTAGCCTGCTATGATGGAACATAATACCTTTGCAATTGCTCTAAAAGTCCTAAGATTTGCTATTCATACTTTTTATTATATTCACAATATAAGGGAAATAAGGATAAATCCCATTACTATAGCACTTTAAGGTCCATGTGTTATCCCTTTTCTCACAGTTTGTGAAGTTGTTGCAAGGGTGCACTGGCAAATGTTTAAAAATTGTCTCTGTGTGCATGTGTATGTGTGTATATATGCACATGCATATAACTATCTATATGTATATACATATAAACGCACATATGCCCACATATACACACACATATATATCACTTAAGTTTAATCTGCATCATGAACATTTTCTCCACCATTTTTCTGAGTCTAGACAATTAACAAAATAAATCAATCCCTGATTTATGAGGTACAAATTCACTTTAACTTTTTTAAACAATCAGCTCTCACAAATTGGTTCCAATACACTCCTCTGCAAGGGTTAAAGGATGCAGAAGAATTTGTGGTTAAATCACTGTGGGTAAACCCCTCCACTGATAGAGTTTCACAGACAGAATATGACGTAATAGAGAATTTTAGGGAGTTTCCTAAGTAACTCCAAAATTGACTAGCTTTCCCAATGTCATACAGTTGGCAAGTAGTAGAGGCAGGATTTTAATTCCTGACTTCATCCCCAATAGAATTCAGGCTCTTTGAAGGTAGAAAATGTGCAATTTTTCAAGGCATGGGGCTAGAAATTGGTCCTAGGCAACTGATACCACTGGATTTACTTCTGGGGGGATTCCTGAGAATATTTGGGGACTGGGGTCCTCCTAAGGAAAGGGAAGTATCAAGCACTTCAGCTTTCATACATTGCTTGTAATTATTCCCATGAAGGCAAAGCATAGTTTTCTGCAGAATGTACTTGACTTGGAGCCAAGAAGCCTGGCTTTTAGTCCTAATTCTGCCACAACAAAGTTGTTTTACTTCTTTGAACTTCAAGTTTCACGGGCTAGGTAAGCCGTAAGGAAATTTTAAGTTCTGACTTTCCACTTTCTTATGCTCTAAAATTCCACATGCCAAGGGCCTTTCCAGCTCTAATATTCTATATTCTCTAATTCTATAGATACAAACACATCAGGGTGGAAATGAAAGAGAGGAAAGGAGGGAGTGGGAGGACAAATCTGCCAGTAAGGTGAAGAGAGATATTTCCCCATGGAGGGAGTGAAGAGAGGTTAAAGGCATATTGATCTTGAGGAGGAAAACATTCCCGTTGCTTTTCATCCTCCTTTCATATGATCTGGCATCAAAGGAAGGTCTGTTACTGAGCTTGGCTTTAGCGATTGCTAGAAAAGATACAGCAGACAAACTACCGTTTGCTGACACTGAAAGCACCAAAGTTATTTTTGATAATATAAACTGTGCTGCACGAAAGGATGATGCAGAACAAGATAGAACATGTTTGAGGGTGATGAGTGGAGCAGGAGCCAAGGACATGGAACCTCTTGAAAAATAATAACTATTATCTTTCCCTGTGCTTATGCAGCGCCTTTCTTCCAAAGCCGGGAAACAGCAAAACCACTCAGCTCAAAACAAAAGGGGCAGAGGTGACTTAGACTTTTCTGATGCCTTTGATGTTATATGTCTTTGGATTCTCGGGACAATCATCAAAGAACGACTTTCCTGTAAGTTTCCTGTTGACTCAGTAATAGCCCTTTGGAATGGCCCTCATAGACTCACAGACTATTAGTGGTGAAATAGAGCTTAGAAACCATCTAGTCCAACCCTCTCATTTTATAGAGGAGGAAACTGAGACCAAAAGAAGGAAAGTTTCTTGAACAAGGTCACAGAGCAAAGGAGCAAAGCTGGGACAGGAATACTGATTGTCTGATTCATTCACCATGTCAGCCTCCTACTGAGTAAATTCCAGTGACTCCCTATTGCTTTCAGAATCAAATAATAAAGTCCTTGATTTGACATTCACATTTCTTCAAAATGTTGTCTTAGTATCTTACTAGTTTTCTTACATAATATTGTTCTCCACAGACTCTACAATCTAATTGTAATTGGTCTTATTGTTGGGTATCACATGTGATAATCCATCTCTCATATTCATATCTGTATCAGCTATCTCCCATACATAGAAATCTCCTCTTTCACTTTCCTCTCTTAGAATCCAATTCCTTGACGAATTAGTTCAAATCACCACCATCTACAGAAACTCTTCTCCAGAATCTCTAGTTACTATTGCCTTCATCTCTAAGGTTATGGTTTTTTTCAGTGGTATCAGTTATATATACATACAAAATACATGCACAACCATATATGTATATAGACATATATGTACATATATAAAATCATTGAAGATACGGTTTGTTTTTTTCTTTGTATCCTCTAGCATTTATTACAATGCCTGACACATAATAGACTGAATATTTTTTGAATTGCTGATTGTTCTAATTGTATTGTGCCTATAACTTTCCATAGAACCGTAGAATCTCTCATGGCTCCTGCCTTAGCAAGTCCCAGCTCTAAGCAAAGCCCTACTTTTTGCTTTCTCTTTTCTTGTTCTGGGGCTGTTGAGCATTGCTGAGCTGGGGGTGGGGGTGGGATAAAGAAACAGGGAGGAGAGTTTCAAGCTATGATACCTGAGTTGGATCCTCATTGAAGCTCATTAGTACTATTATTCACATTGGATTGACTTCATGTTCATATCCATGTAGGGGATATTTCAAGCATTTTGCATTCTTCCTATATGTTCATCTCTATTCTACTCCCTCACCTTCAACACTCTATAGGTAAGTGGCAAAAGAAAACAGGAGATATTGGCTCATTGAAACTCAGAATCTGTCCATTTATAGCCTACCCTTTGGAATGCAGTAGACCATATGTAACCCGTTTCCCCCTCCTTTTCTCCCCTCCCTTCCCCCCTCCCTTTCCTCCCTTTCCTTCCTCCTTTTCCCCCTCCCTTCCCCACCTTCCTTTCTTTTCCTTTGCTCTTTCTTCATTATTTCCCCTTCTTTCTTTCACTTCTCTTTTTTTTTCTTTATCTTCATTTATTCTCTCTTCCTTTTGCAAAGAAAAGGGTGCTTATTTCTAAAGGTACTTAGAACACTTCTTTTTTTTTCAGGACTAAACTATCCTTGATCATATTCCCATCTCATGTCCTCCAAAATCTTCTCCTCCCTCTCTCCCCCTTTCCTTTCTCCCTCTCTGCTATCTCCTTCCACTTTGCCTTGATTATTCTCAAGTGTCCTTTACCCTAAACAGAAAATTTATCTCTGATCATCCCCTATAGCTACTGTCTTCATTGTCCTTTCCTACATTGTAGAAACTTTCAGAATAAAGCATCTTCAGTCCATGAGTCTGCTTCCTCACTGGACATTCTCCAGTCCTCAGATGGATAATAACTGGATGAAGCAAGCCAAGATCATGAATCCAGTAAAAGTCACAGTGAAGATGGAGATAAGGAGAAAGTAAGTGCCATAGATCCAGGAAGGAAGAATCCAGTTTCTTAGAGATAAGCAAGACATGGGGCTCAAAGGAGGTATTGTGGGCCCAATCAGGCAGATGGATTTCAGGATCTGACACATCTACAAAGGCAAATATTCAAAGGAGGTCAATAAGAATAGTGCCAGGAATAGGGTTATGACCTGGACTAGGACTGTCTGTCTTTTGGCCTATTTTTATGTCCCCTATAGGTACGAATGGCTCTGGTGTCAGAGATAAACCTGGCCAGAAACAATAGGAGACCTATTTGTGATCAATATTTGGTGAAACTATTAGTCATCCCACTCTTTACTATTTCATAAAGCAGAGTTGAAACTTGGGTGACAGAATGCTCAAAAAGACATACGGAATTTTAGCTGGACATATCTATATCTGTGGGGGCCTGGGATATAACTGGGAAAATAAAAAAATCACTGCCCTTCCCGCTGGCCTTGCTGGTGGACTTACAATATGAAGATGAGATGAGCAAGGAAGAAATGAAAGTGCTGCATGTGCTGACCTCCTCCTCTCGTCTTCCTGATGGGATCCTTGGTGCATTCTTTGTCTTTTCTTCCTGTGACACTCCTCTTAACAGCTTTCTCAGTGTTCTTTTCTCCATTCAGATATTCCCTTTGCTTTCTTCCCATCGTCCCCTGTTCCCCCTAGTTAGGCAGGGCCACTTACTTGCTTTTTCTACACAACTACTGATGAATGGAATGAAATGATATTTAAATTTAGACCAGAAAATAGGCAATTTATGAACACCTGGAAAAACAACACATATCCATTTGAGTACTTAGCAATGACCTGCAAGAGTGAATGCACAGAGGGCCAATGACTTCCTAGGGAAGATTCACTTTTTGAGGGTCAAATCTTCAGTTGCTGAAGTGAGCTCTATTTTTTTTCTTAAACTCAACAGACAGCATCTTCAGAACCTAATTTGATTTTGATTGATTTTTGAAACTTGAAACACTTCTAAACTAATTTTCAGTATATTACTCTTGTCAACGCTTAAAGATTTTGTCAGGAGGAATTTGCTGAACAGACATAGTAATTTTGTTTCTCATTTTGGCACATCACCCCTAAAGAGGAGGAGCAGGGAGGGGAGGGTCTGTTACTACAGCTGCTGTTATTAGAATATACATTGCAATTACTTTGCTTCTATTTTGAGGCTCTCTCGAACAGCTCAAGTTCTATCTAGTATATACTGGAAGCCTTGAAATAAGTAGTGTAAAAAGAGGCAGTTGGGTTCTTATCCTGACTCTGGTGGTATGACCTTGGGGAAGTCACTTCTCTATGGGTTTCCGTTTCTTCATCTTTCTGATGTGGTTAGTCTAGATGATTTCAAAGTACCTTTATAGTTCTAATATTCTATATTCTAATAATTCTTCCATCTCTAACCTTCTATGTTCTATGGTACTATGAAGTTCTATTTTTTTATGATGTTGTCCATTCCTATTGCATATCCTGAGACTTATTAACATATGCTAGTGACAATTTCAATGGGGATAAAGGTCTAAAATCGCAGTCAATACATTAATTGATACAAGGTGGAAAAAGAAATAAAGAAAACCTCTTTGAAAACATAGAACAATATCTTTCCTTACAAAATGTGGGGGCCCTGTTAACATCATATACACTTTTGTCTTGCCACTGTCAGCATATCCAGGGGGGGCCAACTGGAAATCATGATAACATCACAAGATAATAACCAAGCCTGCACTGACATTAAGCTGCAAGGCCTTTCAAAGAGTCATTCCCTTTTATTGCTGTTTCTACCCAGGATCTGTGGTGCAGGGACAGATGGACTGTCTCATCTTAACAAACCAAGTGACCACGAATGACTGTGTTCTAGCAACCTGATAATCATTCCTGTTCTCTGCCAGAGGCTGGGTCTTTTAAAGGCAAAGGAAAGAAAATTATCTCTGGAAAAAATATTTGCAGGTGCAAAGACAGAGAATTATAGATGGTTGTGGGGGCAGATGTGTCGGCTGCTGCCCCTCTGCATAGCAAATTAGGAGTTTAAATATGCTACAAATGTGCTGTGTATTTTTTGGGACCAGTTTACATTTGGATAATATAATTAGTAGTGTAGTTACCAATCCCTACTACCCACTCACAGAAAATAGGAAGTGGTGATCAAGACAAGGATTTTAGAATATTTGATTCAATTCAATTCAGAGACTTTATTTTTCAACTTCATAAATGTACATTTCAAAAGAGGCCTATCTCAACATACAAACATAGAGATACCAAATACTCCAGGCCTCACTCTGCATACCCGTCTAAAATGAAAGAGTGGGAAGAAATCATCCCCAAGGTTACTGCTAGTTCTAACATTCTATACTCTATAATAGTGGTGTCAAACTCAAATAGAAACCTGTTTCACTAAACCATAAAGAGGGATCGCCGTGACAGTCTGGCTGTACAATGCCTTCTAATCCCGAACTCCATGATTCAACTTGTGGAACAATACAGTAGGATATCAGGGCTGGAGATCATCTTGAGCTGAAAGTGATCTTAGGCAGGAAGGAAGGAAAGTTAGAGGTTACTTTGTCTAACCTTCTGATTTTCAGAGGGTAAGTGGGTTAGTGGCTAAGTCAGCCCTCAAAACCATGTTTGCTGACTTCTAGTCTAATAGTCTTCCTATTTCATCTAGCTTCTTGCTTTGGACAATTTAACTGCAAAGGCTGAAAATATCAGAGGAAAGAATTTTTGTCAGAACAATGTTATATACATACATCAATTTGCTAACTTAAAAGTGTTATAAATGCTACTTATAATCATCATCATCATCATATTTATTACATATTATAATATTTTATATTTATTTATGACATATAATATCCAATATACTATACAACAATATCATTACATTAGTTATATATTCTATAACATATTAATATATTTATGTAATGTATATCATATATAGCAACAATATATATAATATAACCTATATAACAACACAGTTTATATAATATACATGTGTTTTTATTATTATTGTTATTGTTTATTGTTGTTGTTATTATTATTTCCTGGATGTGAACTTTTATTCCCTGGAAGTGAACTTCTGTGCCTTTGTTCAAAATATCTCTAAGCCTCAATTTTTACACACCCTTGACAGTTCAATTCATGGTTTGCTCCTTTTCTGAAGTCTTCCCTGAGTACTCCTGTCCAGACCACCCTTTCTCTCAAATATCATGAAAGTACTTTGCATAGTACAATAAAACATCTCTTCAGTTACAGTCACAAGATCTGAGTTCAAATCCTGACTCTAATATTTACTATCTGTGCAACTATGAGCAAGTGGCCCCTAACGTATATCCTGTAAGGGAGTGTTCTACACACCTGCTTAATAAATACTTGTTAAACTTAAAATGAATTAAATTTTAGAAAAATAGGCCAGGACCACTTTGTGTGAGGGCTTGAAGAACTAACCTTTAGAAAATAGGGAGTGTCATCACTGGGCTCTGGGCATTTGCAGAGTTCCCAATTATAATGAAGAAGATCACTGAAAAGGAATATCACTTATAATATCTCCTCTACATTCTTTTTTCCCTCCTTTTGGAGGTGAAAGGTAGGGCAATTGGGGTTAAGTGACTTGCCCAAGGTCACACGGCTAGTTTTGTGTTAAGTGTCTAAGGCCGGATGTGAACTCAGGTCCTCTTGACTCCAGGGCTGGTGCTCTATTCACTGTGCCACCTAGCTGTCCCCCCTCCTCTACATTCTTGACAGTTTTCTTTAGGCAAGACAGATTCTATAGTCCTGGAACCAGGAGGGTGTTGATGTTGTTCAATCATTTCAGTCATGTCAGACTTTTTGTGACCTCTTGTTGAGGTTTTCCTGGCAAGATACTGCAGTGGTTTGCCATTTCCTTCTTCAGTTCATTTTACAGATAAGGAAGCTGAGGCAAACAGGCTTAAGTGACTTACCCAGGGACACACAGCTAGTAAGGCTGGATGTGAACTAGGGCCTTCTTAACTCCAGGCCAGGCGCTCTATCCACTGCTAGAGCCAAGATGACCAGAATTCATATCCAACCCTGGATAATTCTTTGACATGTGTGAGATTCTGAGCAAGTCACTATGCCATTCTCTGCCTCAGTTTCCTCATCTGTAAAATAGAGATAATAGCATCTATCTTTCAGTGCTGTTGTGAGGCTTAAATGAGATAATATTTGTAAAACACTTTTTAAGTCTTAACAGACAATGCAAATGTTGGTCATTGATTACTATTATTATTATTATCATCATTAAGCAGTTTAAAAATAATAGAATATTATCTTGGGATTTAGGCCTTCAAAGTACTTTACAGATAATCTAATTTAACAAATGCACACACATATAATACATATACACATATATAATGCATATATACACACATATATGTATATATACACATATACAGCCCAGGTTAACTTCAAATAAATACATACATATATACATATACACACATATTACTCTGGGCTAAAAATGACTTATGCAAGTTCACATAGAAAATGCATATTAGATATTTGGGATTCAAGTCTAGATCTTATAACTTAAGAACCATGCTAACAACTATATCATGTTGTCTATTTCTATTTGTAAGTTTTATTTTATCTTATTTTATTTCTCAATTACGTGTAATTAATTTTTTTTTCTTTTTGGAGGGTGGAGGGGAGGGAAAGTTAAGTGACTTTCCCAAGGTCACACAACTGGTGTTAAGTGTCTGAGGCGTGATTTGAACTCAGGTCCTCCTAACTCCAGGGCCAGTACTCTCTTCCCTGTACCACCTAGCTGCCCCAACTATGCCGCCTCGCTGCCCCACAATTTTTAAAATTTGAATTAAAAATCTCTCTCTACAACTCAACCATAGCTCCTTGAGAAGGGAAGTAATTTGATATAGATTATATCTGAAGTCCCGCAAAGCATGTTTCCATGTTAGCCTTGTTGGAAAAAAAAGAGATAGAAAAACAAAAAGAATGCAAGGAAAATAGAGGAAGATAAAAATATGCTTTAATCTGCATTCAGACTCTATCAGTTCCCTTTCTGAAAGCAGAGAACATTTTTCATTATAAGTCCTTCAGAATTGTCAGAGATCATTGTATTGCTCAGAATAGCTAAGTCAGTCACAGTTAATCACTATACAATTTTGTTGTTATGTACAATGGTCTCCTGGTTCTGTTTACTTTGCATCAGTATGTGTAAGGTTTCCCAGGTTTTTCTGAGAGCATCCTGCTCATCATTTTTGATAGCACAATAGTATTCCATCACAATCATAAACCATAACTTTTTTTAGCCATTCCTTAATTTCTAATATTTTGCCACTGCAAAAAAAACCCACAAAAAAATAAAAAAAACCTGCTATAAATATTTTTGCACATTTATGTCTTTTTCCTTTTCCTTTGATCTCTTTGAGATACAGACCTGGTAGTGGTCTTGCTGAACCAAAAAGAATTCATAGTTTTATATCACTTTGGGTATAGTTCTAAATAATTCTCCAGAATGGTTGGATAAGTTCAGTAACTCCACAAACAGTTCATTAGAGTACTTATTTTTCCTTCATCCACTCCAACATTTATCATTTTCCTTTTATGTAATATTAGCCAATCTAATTAGTGTAAGGTGATATCTCAGAGTTATTTTAATTTTCATTTCTCTAATCAATAGTGACTTAAAACATTTTTTTCATGTGACTATAGTTTTGATTTCTTCTTCTGAAAATTCCCTTTTCTATCTTTTGACCATTTACCCATTAGGGAAAGACACTTATTCTTATAAATTTGACTCAGTTGTCCATATATTTGAGAAATGAGTACTTTATCAGAGAAATTTGCTATAATTCCCCTATCCCCCAGATTCCTCCTTTTTTTTGAATCTTGGCTGCATTGGTTTTGTGTATGTGAAAATGTTTTAATTTAACGTAATTAAAATTATCCATTTTATATTTCAAAATGCTCTCTATCTCTTCTTGGGCCATAAATTCTTCCCACATCCATAGAACTGGCAGGTAAAAATTTCCATGCTTATCTCATTTACTTATGGTATCATCCTTTATGTGAATCATGTATCCATTTTGACCTTATCTTGGTATATCACATGAGATGTTGATCTATATTACTAGTTTTTTTCAAACTACCTTCTAGTTTTCCCAGCAACTTTTATCAAATAGTAAATTCTTTTCCCAAGAGCTTAGATTTTGGGTTTATCAAACAATAGGTTACTATGACCATTTACTACTGTTTCTTTTATGCCTAATCTATTCCACTGATCCACCACTCTATTTCTTAGCTAGGGCAAGATTATTTTCATGATTACCACTTTGTAATATAATTTGAGATCTGGTACTAGAAGCCCACCTTCATTATTTTTTCCCCAACAGATTTCCTTGTTAATCCTGATATTTTGTTCTTCCAGATAAATTATATTATTTTTTCCAGATCTATAAGATAATTTTTGGGGAGTTTTATTGGTATGACACTGAATAAGTAAATTAAGTAGAATTATCATTTTCTGATATTAGCTTGGCCTACCCAGAAGCAATTGATATTATTTCAAATGTTTAAATATGACTTTATTAGTGTGAAACATGTTTTGTAATTCTGATGATTATTAAATGTATTTCCCTCCATTCTATTTCCCCTCTGTTTTTTTTTCCTATTCTCTCTCCTTTCACTTTGTCACTCCTCAAGTGTTTTGCTTCTGATGATTGCTTCCCACAGTCTGCTCTCCCTTCTATCATACCCTCTGCTCTCATCCCCTTCCCCTCCTAATTTTCTCTAGGGTAAGATAGATTTCCGTACCCGAATAGGTGTTTGAGCCAATTCTGATGAGAGTAAGATTTACTCCCTCTTCTTCCTATCTTCCCCATCTTCCCCTCTGCCACAAAAGCTTTTTCTTTCCTCTTTTTTATGAGACAGTTTACCCCACTCTACCCTTCCCTTTCTCCCAATACATTCCTCTCCCACCCCTTAATTTTATATTTTATATAAATATTTTTTATATTTATTTTATATTATATTTTAGACATCATCCCTTATCGTCATATTTAGCTCACACCTGATATACTCCTATAGCCCTAATGATGAGAACGTTCTTAGGAGTCAAAGTATCTTCTTCCAAGTAGGAATGGAAACTTAAGTTCCTTGTAATTTCCCTTTCCTTTTTACCTTTACATGATGCTCTTCAGCTTCGTAGTTGAACATCAGATTGTCTATTCAGCTCTGTTCTTTGCATCCAGAATGCTTGAAAGTCTTCTACTTCACCGGATAGCCATTTTCCCCTGAAGGATCACACTCAGTTTTGCTGAGTAAGTGATTCTTGGTTTTAATACTCACTCCTTTGCCTTCTGAATATCATATCCCAAGTCCTCTGATCCTTTCTTGCAGAAGTTGCTAAATTTTATGTTATCCTGAATGTGTCTCCATGATCTCTGAATTGTTTCTTTTTGGCTGCTTGCAACATTCTCTCCTTGATCTGGTTGCTCTGGAATAGGACTATAATATTCGTGGGAGTTTTCATTTTGGAATTTCTTTCTGGAGATGATCAATGTACTCTTTCAATTTCTATTTTACCTTCTGGCTCAAGAATATCTGGGGTTTTTTCCTTCATAAATTATGAAAAATTATGTCAAAGATCTTTTTTTGGATCATGACTTTCAAGTGATACAATAATTTTTAGATTATCTCTCCTGGATCTATTTTCTGGGTCAGTTGTTTTTCCAGTGAGATAATTTGCATTGTCTTCTATTTTTTCCCATTCTTTTGTTTTATTGTTTTTAATATCTCATGAAGTTATTAGCTTCTATTTTCTTAATTCTAATTTTTAAGGAATTATTTTCCTCAGTGACCTTTTGTTTTCCTTTTCTATTTGGCCTAGTCTACTTTTTAAGAATTTTTTTCTTTAGTATTTGTACTTCTTTTTTCCATTTGACCATTTCTGCTTTTTAAGGCATTCTTTTCTTTATTGACTTTTTAAAAAAAAGAGACCTCTTATAGCATTTTGCCTCATCTTTTTTTTCAGGCATTATTTTCTTCAGCATTGTGTGTGTGTGTGTATGTGTGTCCTTTACCAAGGTATTGACACATTTTTCATGATTTTCTTGCATCACTCTTATTTCTCTTTCCAATTTTTCCACTACCTCTCTTACTTACTTTTTAAAGTCCCTTTAAAGTTCTTCCATAGCCTGAGACCAATTTTATTTTTCTTGGAGGCTTTGGATGTCGGAGCTTTGACTTTGTCATCTTCTGATCATGCGTTGTGATCTTCCTTGTCACCACAGTAACTTTTTATTGTCAGAATCATTTTTTTTTCTGTTGTTTGCTCATTTCCCCAGCCTATTTGCTAACTTTTAATTCTTTGCTACAGTAGGGCTCTGCTTCGAAGGTGGAAGGCCCACTGTCCCAATCTTCAGGGGTTTTGTGCAGCTTTTTGCAGAGATACTTCTAGGGACCTGCACGTTTTCAGTTCTTCCACAGTGGCATGATCTAAGGAGAGGTGTTTGCTGCTTTCCTGGCCTGGGCTTTGCTTTGCGATTCTTTTCTATCCTGGAACTGTGAGCAGGGTCCTCACTCCACTGTGGCCACAGGCTCTGGTGTGCTAGTGCTCTTGCTGCCCTGGGTCTGCCCCTGAGAACCATGACATGGATCTGAGCAGCAGCTGCTGCTGATTCATCGAATCTCCAGGCCTGCTCTTGATTTTCTGGGGCTGGGGCTGTGCTGTTGTGAGGTCTGTGTGCTCTCCTCACCCGGAGAGTAGAGCATTTCCTGCTGACCTTCTACTGTGTTTCCCCGATAATAAGACCTATCCCGAAAATAAGCCCTCCCCTTACTGTGTAAGATTCCTCTAAAATAAGCCCTCCCCCGAAAATAAGCCCTATTGAGATTGCTACTGTAGTGAAGGTGATCCCCTGCCCTACACGCTACATTGCGGTACCCTCTGTATGCACCATCCTCCCCTCCCCCTCCCGGTGAAACGCACGCCGCACTCCGAGCTGCATCCAATCAGAGCTGCAGCAGTGAGCGCGTCATCCTGTTCTTCCCCAGTGATTTGCTTATTGAATAAAGGTACATTTTTTAATTCACATTTACCTGTTTATTAAAATTGCTGTCAATGTTCATTAAAATAAGCCCTCCCCTGAAAATAAGCCCTCCGGTGTTTTTCTGTCCAAAAAAAATAATAAGACAGTGTCTTATTATCGGGGAAACACGGTAAGTTGTGCTTGGTGTCTTGCTGCCACTGCTGCCACTGATTCAGTTGCCCCAAAGCCTACTCCTGGTTTACTGTATCTCATTCTATGCTGGCCCAGCCTGCCTTGCACTATGCTCCTCTCTTGTCCTGGTACAAGAGACCTTTTCTGCCTGGTTGTCTTGGGCTGGAAAGTGATTTCATTCCATCTTTTTCTATTCAGTTTTGTTGCTCTAGAATTTGCATAGTCATTATTTAAAAGTATTTGGGAGGTTTGAGGGAGAGCTTAGGTGAATCCCTGCCTTTACTCTGCCATCTTGGCTACTCCTCCTGTGTGCTCTTATCTTTACGCAGGAAGGTATATTGTTCTCTTGTAGGGCTAACATGGTCCTTTAGGCCCTGGAACTGTGACCAGGTCCCCTGCACTCCTTTAGTCATATGTAGTAGTGCTCTTTTTCCCCTTGAACCTGAGACCAGGGTCCCCGTTCCTTTGTGAGTGAACACAAGCACTCTTTTCTACCCTGTCACTGTGACCAAGGACCTTGTACCCTTGAAGCCTTCATCTTCACCTTTATACTATGACCAAGAACTGTGTCTGGGCAATGCAACATGACCACAAGCCTAGTGCCAACAAAGAGTCCCCTGTAAATCTCTTTCTGATCAGTTGTCTAACCCCCTGTCTGTGGACTGAGAACTCCTGAAGCTGCTGCTGCCACTGTTGTTTCAGCTGTCTCCAAGGCCTGCTGCTGGTATTACCCCAGTATGACCTGTGCTATATTCTGGGACTGATGAGGGCTTTCCTGCTGACCTCCTAAATTGTATTGGGCTGGAAAATTATTTTGCCTCAATTTTTTGTTGGCTCTGCCACTCTAGAATTTAACTTGAGACATTCTTTTTAAGTTGTTTAGAGTGGAATTTGGATGAGTTCCCGCCTCTACTCTGTCTTCTTGCCTCCATCTCCCATTTATATGTTTTAAAAACTAATTACTTCATTCCATCCCTTCTAACCCTTATAACATTGGGTGGGGAAGGCAATCCAGTGTAATTAGCATAGCAGTTTACCTTCATATGGGGTTTATGTTTAAGCTAGGCCCTGCTGAGCTGAACATCTGGCAGGAGACTAAGGAGTGAAGGGATGAGGGAAGAGGACAGAAAGGCAGCTGGAAAAGAGCAGAGGAAAGATTATCACCATCTAACACTACTTATAATTATGCAGGCCATGAACAAACCACATTCATGCCAAAAATCCCATGCCTGGACTAATTCCAAATCAACCTGAACCATCCCAAATATACAACCTGCTTGAAATTTAAGCCAATTTCCTTTATTATGAACTTCCAATATCATGGAGATAAAAGGACCTTCCTTAATAATTCCCAGGAGACCAGGTGCAACAGCCTTCTCTTTGGACAGAGGCCAGTATTGCTGGATTGTAGGACTTAGAGCTGAGAGGGATTTTTGAGTTAATCTAGTCCAATACCCTCATTTTATAAATAAAGAAACCAAAGCAAAGTCAAAAGAGGTTAAATGATTGGCCCAATGTCACACAGGTAATCACTATAAGGATCTGGAATTTCAACTATAGTTTTTGACTCCAATTCAGGGTCTTTCCTAGTCTGCTGTGCTCTTCCGATTGAGCTGGCATATCCTTCTGGTTTATCCCAAGTCCAGGCTTTTTACAAGAGGACCGATTGCTATTGTTTAGCTTGAGTTATTCAGAAGTTGAAAACCCAGTTTTAAAATGCATTCCAATACGTACTTTTCCCCCAGATCACACAGACCAAAGGCCATGCCCATCTCGTGTGCATTAGAGCATATGACAATTAAACTGCCTATTTTGAGCAGCTGTTGTCAGTTTCCAGACTGGCTCTTATTAATTTCTCGGGTATTCAGATGAATCTGAGAGGTTTTCTTACCATTGAGGCATTGAATATACCTCAGTATTCAATCTCAGTTGGACTCCAAGGCACTGTTAATGAATAAGCATTTCTTCCTTGTCCTAATACCACATCAGCTATTATTGCCCCATTTCACTCTGATCTTAATGAGAGGACATGTGGTATCTTTTAATATTCTCCTGTATACTGAAACTCCCGAACACTTGCTCTTAACCAATGCCTCATAATGATTTAGAAGCTATGGTTTCCCAGACAAGTCCTCCAATTTTTTGATATTAAATTTTCAAATTAATCTCAGCTGTAAGCGACCCTGGTGATTATGTTGGCCTAAATTATGCATCGTCCTTCAAGAGAGGAATCAATGGTTCTTCTGATTTGACAGTAGGCATGGGCAAATGCTCTTCTCTGCAGGGAGAAGTATGTCTTTTACACTCCATCTTTGGAAGCAGCATGGAATAATGAAAAAGACTGCTTAAGTTGGACTCTGGAGACCTGAGTTTGAATCCTGGCTTGGACACTTGCCAGTATTGTTGCTCTGGGCAAATCATCTCACTTCTCTTACCATTTAGTTTCCTAATCCATAAAATGAGAGGGTTGGACTAGATGATCTCTGAGGGCATTTCTCACTCTAAAACCTATGATTCTATTTTCCTAAAATAGGAATGAGAATATTTTTGTTAAGAATTCACCAAAGTTCTAATGAGGTAGCTTATATGGCCTAGTGGATAAAGTGGGGGTCCTTGAGCCAGAAGGATTATTCTCATGAGTACAAATCTAGCCTCAGACATTTATTAGCTGTGTGATCCTGAGAAAGTTACTTAATGCCTATCTGCCTCAATTTCCTCAATGGCAAAGTGGGGATAGTAATAGAATTCAACTCATAGGCAAGGTTGTAGGAAGAATCAAATAAGGTAATATTTGTAAAAATAGTTTTCAAATATTAAAGATTTATTTAATATGAACTCTAGCTATTATGTGTATATGAATATTTATATATAATATAAATATATTATATGTATATGCATATATATGAATGACAGAGACAGAGATAATTGCCATAAATCATCAGATCCAGTCCAATGGCCTTATTTTCATGGAGAAACTGAGGTCCAGGGAGTTGAAGATTTTCTTCAGGCACACATAAATAATTAATTAGTGGTAGATCAACAATGGATGGGCCATCTCTAGTCATCCTGATATTTATCTGACCACTGGACCCAGATGGCTCTGGAGGACAAAGTAAGGCTGGTGACTTTGCACAGCCCTTCCTCACTCAAATCCAATTCAATGCAAGTCATGTCATCATCTCCCTGGTGTCATGGTCTTCTTCAAGAACAAAGAACAAATCATACACAACAACAGATCAACAGCTCAGAACCAGATCCATCATGTACTAGAAAAAGCAATGGACTGAGTTAGGAGATTTCAATTTTACTTCTCCCTCAGAACTAAAACTTGACTCTGCCAGTCACAATATGTCTCTGGCCCTTGGTATAATACTGTAAGTTCTATTCTTTTTCTCTCTTTCATTCCCTTGCTCTCATTTTCTTTATATTTTATCACTTTTCTTTCTTCTCTTTTCCCTCTACCATTCTTCTTTCTCCTCTGTCTGTGTCTTAGTTCAAGAAGGGCCACCCATAACCACTGCCTCAGCCTAACTGGGAGCATTTGCAGGCTGAAAAAGTTGCCTGCCTCCGGGCTTACATCCTTTTAAATAACACCACATTTCCTCCAGAGGACATTGCCCACTGGCATCTCCAGCAGCTTAGGTAATATAATGCATTATTGACTCTTTGAGGCCACAAGGTCCCCACTGGTGTTCTCATTTAGTCAAGAAGCCTACAGTGGTCCAGAAGAGTTAATGGGTCTACTGCTTTTCTTAACTTATGGAGGGTACAATTACTCTCTGGAGGACCCTCTAAGATTCTATTGTAGCACAAGGTGAGACACTACTTCTATTCTTGGAATGGGGAGTAAATGGATGCTTTCATCCTGGCCAGAATGATAATCATGCTATTTGGGAATTTAGTTAGTTTTGTAGATCACAGAATCAAGAATCCAAAGATCACAAACACATTGTGAAGTGTGGCTACAGTGCCCCATCTTTTGGGTTTGCAGGGTCAAATGAGGATTATGAAATAATTATAAGGGATTTCATTTGGTTTCATTGGCATTATGAACTCCTATTGATTTAAGTTAGCACCATTCCCAATTAGTAGTCTAAAAGATTTGTCTGAGGCACTCTTAGGTTGTTCTAGGTCACTCAGTCACTAGGTCTTCATAATGCTGAGTTCTGATCTCTACCCACTATGGAACACTGCCACTGAAAAAAGGGCTTTTCACAATTTCAGTGTGTGCCATGACTCCTCCTTTTCCTCCTCCCATTTCTCCTCCCCCCTTTTCCTTCTCTTCCTTCTTCTTCTCTTTATTCTCCTCTTCCTCCTATATCTTTTTGCAGGTGCCTTTTCTTTTCTGTCTTTCCGAGTGGCCCAGAGAAATGCCTTGAGGAAGTAAGTTCTTAACCAGTATTTGTTGACTGGGTAAAAGAAATCTGTTGGAGGTAATAAATAATTTGTAAGATGGAGAACAATCTTCCACTTTAGGGAAGTGAATGGGAGGGAGAGTAGGTCCAAGTAAGGATATATTTCCTTGCTTCTCAATTTATTTACACTACTTGTCATCTATTTAGGGAGAGATGCCACATTCTTCCAGGAAGAGACTTTTGATAGGAGTGAATTGAATAGGAAACTAGGGGACCATAAGAGGTTATTTTTCCTTTGATTTTCTGTATCGGGGTGGAGTGGAATCTTTGTGCTTTAGGAGACTCTGCTTCCTAGGGTCTTTATACTTATGTTAGAGGCCAGCTTAAGCTTGGAACTCAAGCAGAACATTTAGTTCTGAGGAATTTTCCTCCATACATTCTAAAACTTCTTTTAGAAGATATTTCATGTAGGAGACAGTAAGCAAACAGGACAGACAGACACTTATTTAAGGTCAAATTTCCATTGTCAGAGTAAGAGTATACATTTTAGTGATATGTTCAGTAATAAGGGTTGAAACAAAAAGGTTTATAGGTTCAACTAGACAACTCAATTTGAAGAAAACACACTCCATTTCCCAAGCATTCTAGATAATTCATATTATAATAATTATGAATTATAATATTAAAGAACAGCAAAAATCACAATTACAATTCATATTTATGTAGTTTCTTAAAGTCCACATGGCCATCTAGTGGTTCAGTGGATAAAATTCTGGCCCTGGAGGCAGGAGGACCTGAGTTCAAATTCAGTCTCAGACAAGAGCTGTGTGCCTGGCCTGGAGTTAAGAAGGTCCTAGTTCACATTCAGCTTTACTAGATATGTGTCCCTGGGCAAGTCACTTAACCCTGTTTACCTTAGTTCCTCATCTGTAACATGAACTGGATCAGGCAATGGCAAACCTTTACCATATCTTTGCCAAGAAAACCCCAAATAGGATCACAGAAAGTCAGACAAAACTGAAATGACTCAACAACAACAACAAAAGCCTACATATCACATTTTCCTCACAACAACCCTCTGAAGCAAGTCTTGTATATATTATTATAATTTCCATTTTACAGATACTTCATTGGATCAACATGGTGCATTGGAAATAGAGCGAGATTTGGAGTCAGAGTACATAGGCTTGAACCAGAACTCTGGTATATACTCATCATGTGATCTGTGGAAAATCATGTAACCTCTGTAGGCCTTGGGCTTCAGTTTCTACATCTGTCCATTGAGAAGGCTATATTTCTAGATTATGTCTAATATCCCTCCCTGCTCTAAAGTCTTTTGCATTCTCAAGACCTAGTCCCCTAGGTTATTGTGAATATAACGTTTTGTAAATTTTAAGGAACTATATATGAATGTGAGTTGTGACTGTTCATTGAAATCCCTCACTTTATAGATTGGGAAACTAATCTGTAGACTTGCCCAGAATTCTACAAGTAGCAGAACTAGAATTCCAGTTCGGGTCCTTAGATTTTAAATTGAGGTCTAATTCTACTACATTATTGGCATAAAAAACCACTCTGTAGTTACAAAGCACTTTTACATGCTTTATCTCTTGGGAAGTGTGGAATAGATTTGAACCAATATTATGATCCTTGTTTTAAAGTGCAGGAAAGTGAAGCTTAGAGAAGTAATTTAACTCATATAGGGCTGTACAGCTAGTAAGCAGAAAACTCAAATTAGAACCTGAAAATTTTATTTTTTTTAACTTCATGTCCAGTTTATCACTTTATTTTTGGTATTCATGTCTTACTTTACATACCATATTCCAGATTTAGGCTGAGTCAATTTTTTCACATTCTACCAATCATAATGAAGTCATAAGTTCTTCCTAGAAGAAGTGAATGATCATTCTTCAAAAGGAAAGTGTAAGCAACACCTGGATCATGCATTTTTCTGATTTTTTTCTATTGAGAACATCATACTATCCAGGTCTTTCCTTGTGAGGTATGCTAGAATAATTAGAGAACTGGGAAGGTATATTAATATCTTCTATTCTAGAATATTTTCCAGAGTTTGATTCAATGGAAAATAGCAGAAATAAAAAGAAAAATAAAAAAAATTCAAAATCTTTCATTTGTATTCAGCATGGTTTTTTTTTTTTGGTGTGTGTGTGTGTGTGTTTATAAAATGCAAATTTGGAAAGATCTCAGTTTGAACCTCAGTCTGAGGTTCAACTAATAGTAACATGTGTCTCCATATTAGCTCCTTAGTATACCTGAGCCACTTGAGTGAAGAGCCTTTAGATTTATTTTTTTTGTCATTTAAAAAATGTTTATTTTTATTTCTCAACATTCATTTCCACAAGATTTTGAGTTACATATTTTCTCCCCATTTTTCCCTACCCCCGTCCCAAAATAGCGATCCTACTGAATACCCACTCCCCCAATTCAATGTGTGTTACATTCTCCCCCTTGCCCCCTCTGACTTCAAGTAGGGCAAGAAGGATTCCTATACCCAGTGCCTGTATATCTTATTTCCAAGTTGCATGTTAAAAAGGGGGGGGCAAAGCCAATATGACAGCATAGAAGCAGGAAAACTCCTTGAGTTCCCCCCATAACCACCTCAAATTCTTATAAAATATGACTCTATAGAAATTTTAGAGCTACAGAACCCACAAAATAACAGAGAGAAACAAAGCTCCCACTGAAGGCAGCCCGGCAGGTGGACAGGAAGGGTTCATCACAGCATGCTAGGAGCCGAGCCTGGCCTTGTGTGAGCCCACAATTTTATCCCCAACCAGCAGCTGCAGCAGACTTCAGGAGAATGGATCACCAGCAGCAGTGGCTGTTTCCAGAATTATCAACCCATAAATGCCAAAGAAAATTTGACAGGTCAGTATAGAACTCTGTTGGAACTGGGGGGTAGGGATGGGGAGACACAGAGAAGCAGGTTCAGCCCCTGCCCCTGGAGCTAGAAGTGATGGAGGTGAGGCAGCCCTTCAGCTGCCTCCACATGGCTGCTTCAGAGCTCCTGGTCTGCAGATCATAGTGGGGCCAAGCAAACATTTATAGGGTAATCACTCTTGCTTTAACTTGCCTGGATCTGGATTGCAGTCTTGAGTGGTGGTCCTGAGGTTTGTGCCCAGTGAGCCAGAGTTTGTGGGGGCTGTAGACAGCATTCTTTTAATAGCTCTGGCAGGTGCAAAAACCCCAGTGATTTGGGACAAAGCTCTCCCCTCTGGAAGCAGAGTTCTACTGTGACAAAGAGTTCAAAAGTCAAGTAATTGAGTGGCAACATGAACAAGCAAAGGAAGCAAAGCAATCAAAGCAATCCAAATTTAGATTTCTTTTTTGGGGACAAAAATGATCAAAGCCTGGAATAGGAGGAACACAACAAAGTCAGAACTCCTGCACCAAAAGCTTTCAAGAAAAATATGGTTACAGGCCATGGAGGAGCTCAAGAAGGATTTTGAAAATCAAGTAAGAGAAGTGGAGGAAAAATTGGGAAGAGAAATGAGAATGATGTAAGGAAATCATGAAAAGAGAGTCAACAACTTGACTGAAGAAAATAACACTTTAAAAATAAATTAACTTGGGGTGGCTAGGTGGTACAGTGAATAGAGACTGTCCCTGGAGTCAGGAGGACCTGAATTCAAATCCAATCTCAGACACTTGACACATTTACTCAGCCATTTGCCAAGTCACTTAACCCCAATTGCCCTCCAAAAAGCAAAACACACACACACACACACACACAAATTAACTCAAATGGCAAAAGTGGCCTAAAAAGCCAATGAAAAGAATGCCTTAAAAAGCCAAATTTGCCAGATGGAAAAGGGACAGGGTCAAAGTAGAGAATAGTACAAGTGAGGGGCAGGATAGGATGGAGGAAAATATAGTCAGTATTTCACAATAAATCCACTATAGAAATGTTTTGTGTAACTTCACATGCACAACCTATATTGAATTGCTTATCTTTCCATTAAGGGTGGGTGATGAGGGAGGAAGGGAAAGAATCTGGAATTCAAAGGTGTAAAATCAAATGTTTAAAAAAATATCATTATTATTTACATGCAACTGGGAAATAAGATATACAGGCACTGGCATATGGAGATCCATCTTGCCCTACTGGATTGTCAGAGGGGAGATGGGGGAGGATATAGGAGAGAGCAGATTGGGGTAGGGGGTATACAGTGGGAATGCTGCTTTTGGGGTGGTGGGTAGGGGAAAGACGGGGAGAAAATTTGTAACTCAAAATCTTGTGGAAATTAAGGATGTAAACTAAAAATAAACAAAATTTAATTGAAAAAACTAAAATGAAGAAAATTAAAAAAAAGATTTTTAAACATTTGTTTTTAAAACTTTGATTTCAACATTCTTTCCCTTCTTCCCTCATCACCCACCCCTACTGGGAAGATAAGTTATTCAATATAGGTTGTACATGTGTAGTTCCGCGAAACATTTCCATAGTAGATATATTGTGAAAGACTAACTATATTTCCCTCCATCCTATCCTCCCCCCCACATTCCATTTTATACTTTGACCCTGTCCTTTTTCAAAAATGTGTGCTTCTAACTACCCTCCCCTTCATTCTGCCCTCCCTTTTATCATCCCCACTCATCCCCTTCCCCCCTACTTTTCTTTAGGGTAAGATACCCAATTGAGTGTGTATGTTATTTCCTCCTTAAGCCAAATTCAATGAGAATAAGGTTGACCTATTCCCTTTTGCCTTCCTGTTCTTTCCCTTCATTGTAACAGTTTTCTATCACCTCTTTAATATGAGATAATTTACCCTATTCTATCAGTGCCACATGGTAGTGGCTACAACCACTGTGCCTCCTCCACCTCTTGCCCTGGGGGCAGAGGCTGTACCATACTCTTAGGTCACCTGGTTCCAACAGAGTTCTCCAATGACCTTTTACTTTATCTTTGATGTTTATGGGTTGAGATGTCTGGAAACTGCCACAGATGCTAGTGATTCACTCTCTTGAAGTCTGCTCTAGCAGCCACTGGTTGGGGCCACCCTGGGGCCAGAACCATATGGCTTGCCGGGACTGCCCTTGGCTCCCAGAGCACTGTGATGAACTCTTCCTGTCAGCCTTCCAGGCTGCCTTCAGTGGGAGATTTGTTTCTCTCTGTCACTTTGTGGGTTCTGTAGCACTAAAATTTGTTTAGAGTCATATTTTACAGGTTTTGGACGTGTTTGTGGAGGAAGCTCATGGAATTTCCTGCTTCTACTCCACCATCTTGGCTCCACCCCTCCCCCCCCCAATGGAGCCTTTATATTTAAGGACATTTAAAGTTCATCACCTAGAGACAGTGAGAGAAAAGAAACATCATGATTATTCAAAGCATCTCACTCTTGACTTAGGTATAAACATGAATGAGTGTTAGGGTAGGGAGAACCTTCCTAGGTACATAGTTGGAAATTGGTGTTGGAACAGAGAGAAATTCATCAATGGGTAGTAATTCAGAACAAACTTTAAAGGATGTTTATTATGCATGTGGTTATATGCTTAAAACTTGAAAGAGACTTTAGGAACTGAGTTCAAACCCCTCTTTTTTTGTAGAAGAGGAAGCTGAGGTTAGTCAATTAATAAGTATATCTTAAATATTCACAACGATTCTGGACAAGTCACTTGTTTGTGACTTGGTTTCTTCATTTGAAAAAAAATGGATTTGGATTCAATCCTCTGGTGTCTCTTCCATATCTAGTCTTCTAATATAACTCACCTAAGTGTGACCTGAGGTCACACAACTAATAAGTGTTGACCCAGAATTCAAAATAGTGCTTTATTCAATATGTGATACTGCCTCTCATATTACAGATATGTACATACAGTAATAACCATCTGGATGCTTATAGAAGGCAAGATGGGATAGCAGAGGGAGTGCCAGTCTTGCAGTCAGTAAGTCCTAGGTTCAGTCTCATGTCACACATACCCTTTTATGAGGTTCTAGGCAAGTCATTCATCTCAGTATCCTAGGGAAATCTCCAAGATTATAAATTACAGAGCCATTACCAATATGCATTTGTAGAATGGTGTTCTTCATTGGGAGAAGGCTATGTCAATGAAATGACACTTCTAGATAAAATGCATATTAAGACTTACAAAATGGTTTCCTCAGGACAACTTTGTGGTAAGGCAGAGCCAAGGTGGAGGGTACAAGCTGGGATCCAGTTAAACATTCCTAATATTCCCTTCTAAACAATTTTATTTTATTTTGTAAATAATATTTTACTCCACTTACATGTTGAGAACAATTTTAGCAGTCATTTTTACAAAATTTACAAATTTTACAAAATTTTTCTCATTCCCCTCTCCTCTTCTGAAAATGTTTGGCAGTTCTACATGTACTATCATGAAAAAATATTTCCATTTCCATATTAGTCACAGTTGTGAAATAAGAAACAGATCAAAAGAAACAAAATATAAGAACGAATAAAGTGAAAAAATTTCTTCCATCTACATACAGAGTCCATCAGTTCTTTATCTAGATATGGACAGCATTTCCCTTTGTGAATTACTTGTCTTGGATCATTGTGTTACTGAGAAGAGCTGAGTCATTCATACATGATCATCACAAAATGTTACTGATACTGTGTACAATGTTTTCCTGTTTTTGCTCATTTCACTTTGCATCAGTTCATAAAAAAACAGTTTTTTTCTGAAATCTACCTGTTCATAATTTCTTATTTCACAAAAGTATTTCATTACTTACCTTCATATACCACAGGTTGTTCAGTCATTTCCCAATTGTTAGACCTTCCTTCAATTTCTAATATTTTTCTACTACAAAAAGGGCTGCTATCAACATTTTTTTTTCACATGTAGGACTTTTTCCTTTTTTATGCTCTCTTTGGGATACAGATCATGTAGTAACATTTCTGGATCAGAGGGAATGCACAGTTTGGTTACCCTTTGGGTGTAATTCCAAATTGCTCTCCAGAATGGTTGGATCAGTTCACAACTCCACCAATAATGCATTAGTGTCCTGAATTTACCACATCTTCTCTGGAATCTATTATTTTCCTTTTTTTTTTGGTAATATTTGACAATCTGATATATATGAGGTGGTACCTCAGAGTTGTTTTAATTTGTGTTTCTCTAATTAAAAGTGATTTAAGAGCATTTCCTCATATGCCTAAGGATAGCTTCATCTTCATCTGAAAACTACCTCTTCATATCCTTTGACCATTTATCAATTAGGGAATGGTTTGTGCTCTTGTAAATTTGACTCATTTCTCTATATATTTTAAAAATAAGGTCTTTAGGGGCAGCTAGGTGGTGCAGTGAATAGATCACTGACCCTGGAGTCAAGAGGACCTGAGTTCAAATGTGGCCTCAGATACTTAACACTTACTAGCCATGTGACCTTGGGCAAGTCACTTAACCCCAATTGCCCCGCCTTCCCCATCCAAAAAACAAACAAAAAAAAGAATGATGTCATCATCAATGACACTTGTTATAAAGATTGTTTTCCATCTTTCTGATTTCCTTCTAATTTTGTTTGCATTGGTTTTGTTTGTACAAAATCTTTTAAATTTAATATAATCAAAATTATCTATTTTACATTTTTAATTTTATTTCTTATTTTATTGTGAATTCTTCTCTTCTTCGTAGCAATTATGGGTAAATTATTCCTTGTTCTTCTAATTTGCTTATGGGGTCACCCTTTACGTCTAAATCATGCTAATGGTCTGTCATATCTAGCTTTTCTAATAATCTATTTAACTCCTTAGTTTCTTGTTTATTTTTGCTTGGATTTATCAAGTTCTGAGAGGGGACAGTTGAGGCCTCTCACTAGTATAGTTGCATGCTTTTTTTCTGTGTATTTCTTCTGTAACTCACTTAACTTCTCTAAGAATTTGGATGCTATATAGTGCATATATGTTTAATATTGATATTGATTCACTGTTCATGGTATCTTTTAGCAAGATATAGTTTCCTTCCTCATCTCTTTTAATTAATTTTATTTTGCTTTAAATTTGTCTGAGATCAGGATTGCTACCCTGCTTTTTTTTCTCCTACTTCATTTGAAGCATAATAGATTCTTCTTTAGCCCCTTACCTTTACATTGTGTGTCTCTCTCTGTTTCAAGTGTTTTTCTTGTAAAAAACATATTGTAGGATTCTGGTTTTTTATTCATTCTGCTATCTGCTTTTATTTTATGGGATATTTCATTCCATTTATGTTACAGTTATGGTTATTATTTGTGTGTTTCCCTCCATCCTATTCTTCTTCCTTTCTTCCCTCTCTCCTTTCACCCTTTCCCTCCTCACCAGTGTTTTGCTTCTATCTACTTCATCCCTTGATCTTCCCTCCCTTCTGTCAGTCCCCACCCCCAATCCCCTTTACTTGATTTCCTCCCTTTCTAATTCCCTGTCAGGGAAGACATTTTAATATTTATCTGTTTGTGTATATTATTCCATCTTTGAGCCAATACTGATGAGAGTAAGGTTCAAAGAACACTCATTGTCTACCTTTCCACCTTCCTCTTTACTATAATAGGTCTTTCAAGCCTCTTCATGTGAAATAATTTACCTAATTCAATCTCTTCCTTCCTTCTACATCGATTGTATTCCTCTTTCTCATTCTTTTTTATGTCATTCCCTCAAATTCACCTTATGCCTATAACCTTTGTCTATGTATATTCCTTCTAGCTACCCTATTAGTAATAAAATTCTTAAGAATTACAGGGGTGGCCAGGTAGCACAGCGAGTAAGAGCACCGGCTCCAGTGTTGAGAACACCTGGAGATCGAATCCCGGGCTCAGACACTTAGCACTCACCCAGAAACACCTGGCTATGTAACCTTGAGCAAGTTACTTAACCCCAATTGCTTAGGGGTGGCCAGGTGGCTCAGCGAGTAAGAGCACCGGCTCTAGTGTCGGGATGACCTGGATCAAATCCAGGCTCAGATACTCAGCACCACACCCAGAAATAATAACTGGCCATGTAACCTTGAGCAAGTTACTTAACCCCAATTGCTTAAAAAAAAAGAATTACAAGTATCATCTTTCTCTTTATAGATGCAGATAGCTTAGCTCTATTGAATCCCTTATGTTTTCTTTTTTTCACCCTTTTTACCTGTTTATGCTTCTCTTGGATCTTGATATATTAGAAGCCAGATTTTTTGGTTTAATTCTGGTCTTCTCCTTATAAAACCTTGAAGTGCTTCTATTTTATTGAATGATCATTTTCTCTTGATGTATTATGCTTAATTGTGCCTGATAAGTGATTCTTGGTTATAGACCTAGCTCCTTTGCCTTCTGGAATATCATGTTCCATGACCTCTAATCCTTTAATTTTTCAGCTATCAAAGTCTTGTGCAATCTTGATTGTGACTCCTCAATATTTGAATTGTTTCTTTCTAGACACTTGCAATGTTTTTTTTCCTCGACCTGATAATTCTGAAATTTGGTTATAACATTTCTTGAAATTTTTATTTTGGAATCTCTTGCCTGAAGTGACTATTGGATTCTTTCAATGCCCATTATGCCCTCTGGTTCCAGGATATCAGGGCAGTTTACCTTGATAATTTCTTGAAAGATGTCCAGGTGCTGCTTTTGATTATAGATGTCAGGTAATCCATTGATTCTGATATTGTCTCTCCTGGACTTATTTTCCAGGTTAGTTGTTTTTCCCTTGAGACATTTTACATGTTATTCTATTTTTTTTCATTTTTTTATTCTTTTCAATTTGTTTGATTGATTCTTGATGCCTTATAGAGTCATTAGCTTCCATTTGTCCAATTCTAACTTTTAAAGTGTTGCTTTCCTTAATTAGTCTTTGTACTTTCTTTTCCATTTGGTCAATTACTCTTTTAAAGTAGTTTTCCAAGCTGTTGACTCTTTTTTCATAATTCTCTAGCATCATTTTAATTCCTTTTCCCACTTTTTCTTCTAATAATCTTATATGATTTTTAAGCTCTTTATTGAGGTCTTCCATGAAGTCTCTCTGGGCTTGAGACCACTTCCCACTTTTTCTTTCGGGTTTTGCCCATAAGTGTTTTAACATTGTTTCCCTCTTCTGAGTTTGTGTCTTGGTCTTCCCTGTCACCATAATAACTTTCTATGATCAGATTTTTTTGTTCTTTTTTACTCCTTTTTGGGGGGTCTTTTCCCTTTCTTTTAAATTTGAGCTATTCACACCATATGAAAGGGGCACTATCTCAGGCTTCGTGTGTCAGTAGGCCCTGGCTATTTACCTGATGTTGTGCTAATGTTGCTCTGAGGGCCTGGGGGGGACCCTTGTGCCTGGTGCAGTGTTGGGGGGGGTGGTTGGTGCTGCTGGATGCTGTAGGAATTTGGCAGTTTACCTGGTGATGATCTGGGCCCAGGTGATGGTATCTGGAATGGACTGAGGCCCTGTGGTATATTTCTGCATTTCCCTAGGGCAACTCTGAAGCACGTGGAATGGAGGTCTATCCACTGGAAGATGTCTCTTTGCCCTGGGCTATGCCGAAGCATGTGGATGTCGGGGCTACTTTCTTGTCATACTGGAGAATCCCTCCCCCCCAAAAAAAACCCCTTTAAATAACACCTCAAATAAAATTTTAGAGCAGCCAAGAGAAGAAAAATCATAGGGAGACATTTTCACAGGCAAAGAAAATTTAGGAGTCCACAGAAGAGGTCTGCAACACATGGGTAGGTGCAGGATTGTAACACTGCAGGAATAACACCAGTGGGACTTGGAGGCAGCCACAACAGCAGCAGTAGCTTTGGGAGCTCTCAGCCCAGAGTCAAGAGGTCAGAAAACTAGTCAGAGATTACAGGGGACTCTGGATGGCATTGGGTGCACCTGGTCCTAATTGGCAACTCTATTGCCCATATGCATTTCTAAGTTACAGTTCTTGGATGGAGAGGAAAACCTGTGATTCATCCCAAAGGAGCAGGAGCTCTGACAACAGCTTCATGTACAAGAGGAACATTAGAAATTGTGGCTGCTAGGGAGCAGGAGTCTTGCCTGGATAAAGACCAGAGTGCAGACCAGAAAAACAATTACCACACCTCTCCCAGGATCACAGTGCCTTAGAAGCACTAAAAATTTGTGAATCTCCCCAGAATTAATTCTGAAAACAGCAGTACAAAAAGCCTGAAACTTGGTATATTGTTTCTCCATTTCAAGGTAAGCAGAGTCTAACTTTAGCATAAAGTTCATAGTGAAGAAATAAGCTGGGAAAATACGCAAAGAACAAAAAAAGGGCTGGACCACTGTGGTGGCAGGGAAGACCAAGAGATAAAATTAGAAGAAGATAGCAAGGTGAAAATGTCTACAAGCAAAGCCTAAAAGGAAAGAAAATGTTAATTATGCCCAAGGCCAACAAGAATTCTTGGAATAGTTAAAGAAAGAGATAAGTGTGATAGAGGAAAAAAAAGGAAAAAAGAAATGAGAGTGATACCAGAAATTTATGAAAAGTGAATTAAAAGCTTAGTAAAAGGTGAAAAAAAAATGAGAAGAAAATGTCACCTTAAGAAACAGAATCATCTTAATGGTAAAAAAGGCACGCAAATTCAATTAAGAAAATAACTTCTTTAAAAGCAGAGTTGGTCAAATGGAAAAATAGGTACAGAAGTTCAGTAAATAAAATAATTCCTTAAAATTAGAATTGGTCAGGGGAAAACTAATGACTCCACACGACATTCAGAAACAATAAGAATAAAAAAAGAAGAAAATGTGAAATATCTCTTTGGAAAGACTACAGACCTGAAAATAGATTGAGAAAATCTGAGAATTATTGGAATACCTAAAAGCCATAATAAAAAAAGAACCTAGACCTCATATTTCAAGAGATTATAAAGGTAAACTTCCCCAAAATCTTAGATCCAGAGGGTAAAATGGAAATGGAAAGAATCAATTAATCACCACCTGAAAGAGATCACAAGAATATTATAGCCAAATTTCTGAGAGCTCCCAGTCCAAGGTGATAATGTTGCAGATAGTCAGAAAGAAAGAAATAAAATGCTGTGGAGCCACAGTCAGGATCACACAAGATTTGGCAGATTTCATGTTAAAGGGGTGGAGGGTTTGGAATATGATATTCTTGAGAGCAAAGGAGCTAGAATTACATCCAAGAATAACCTACCCAACAAAACAATATAATCCTTTAGAGGAAAAATTGGAAATTCAATGAAATAAAGGACTTTCAATAATTCCTGATGAAAAGACCAGAGCTGAACAGAAAATGTGACATTCAAACATAAGATTTAAGAGAAGCATAAAAAAGGTAAACATCAAAGAGATGCTCAAACATAAGAGATGCTCTATAAAGATGAATTGTTTACATTCCTATATTAAAATATGATACCCATAACTCTTAAGAACTTTATCATTACTATTGTAGTTAGAAAGTGTCTCTATAGACAGAGGATATGAGTGTGAGTCAATTATGTTAGCGGAGAAAAAAAAGAAAAAAAATGAATGTAGCGGTGATAAAGAGATGCACTGGGGGAATGAGGAAAGGAGAGATAGAATGGGGCACATTTTTTTCTCATAAAGAGGGTACACACAAAAGAGTTTTTATAGTGGAGGGGAAAACAGAGTGGGAGGGACAATGCTTGAACTTCACTCTCAGAATTGATTCAAAGAGGGATTAAACTGGGTGTAGAAATCTCTTACCCAAAAGAGAAATAGGAGGGCGAGGAGATAAAAGGTATATAGAGAGATTGTAAGTGAAGGGCATATTGGAGGAGGCAATGATCAGAAGCAAGACAGACTTTAAAGGAGGTACAGGATAAATAGAGAGGGAGAAGAAACAGAAAAAAATGGGATAGAGGGAAATCCTCTCTAATCATCACTCCGAATGTGAATGGGATGAACTTACTCATAAAACAGAAGCAGAGAGCAGAATATACTGGGAACCTGAATCCAACAATTTGTTGGGAAGAAGAGAAACATGGGAAAGGAAGACACACACAGAGTTGAAATGAAGAGCTGGAACAGAGTCTTTCATGCTTCAGCAGAAGGGGAAAAAAGCAGAGGTTGCAATCCTGATCTCAGATCTGCAATCAGATCTCAAAAGCAAAAATAGACCCAATTAAAAGAAATGAGTAGGGAAACTACATTTTGCTAAACTGTACCATAGACAATGAAGTACTTAAGAATTTAGTAAGTTTTTCTCATTTTTTAAATTATATAGGCAACTGATTCAAATTTATAAAGAAAGAACCATTCTTCAATTGATCAGTGGTAAAAGGATATGAATAGGCAGCTCTCAGAAGAAGAAATCAAAGCTATGTATAATCATATGAAAAAAATAATGCTCCAAAGTCATGATTGGTTAGATAAATGAAAATTAAAACAACTCTTCGGTTTCACCTCACACATATCAGAATGACACTTGCTGGAGTGGATGAGGGAAAAATGTTATATTGTTGGCGATCCTTCTGGAGAACGATCTGGAATTATGCCCAGAGTGCTATACATCTGTGCATTACCTTTGTTCCAACAATACCACTACTAAATTTGTACCCCAAAGTGATCAAAGAAAAAGGACTTTTATGTACACAATATTTATATCAGCTATTTTTGTTGTGGCAAAGAATTAGAAATTAAGGGGATGCTTATCAATTGGGGAATGGCTTAACAAGTCATGGCATATAACTATGATGGAGAACTACAATGGGGGTGGTGGGGTTCAGAAAAAAACAAACAAAACAAAACAACCAAAAGATAAAAATGAAAACATGGTAAGACCTTCATGAACTGATGCAAAGTCAAGTGAGAAGAACTGGGAGATCATTGTGCATAGTAGCAGCAGTGTTGTAATGATGATCAACTGGGAAAGACTTGGCTACTCTGAACAATATTAATACAATTCCAAAGGACTCATAATGACAAAAAAGCTATCAACCTTCAGAGAGAGAGAGAGAGAGAGAGAGAGAGAGAGAGAGAGAGAGAGAG
>NW_027187368.1:7553160-7564595 GCF_028583685.1 Petaurus breviceps papuanus | reverse complement strand
AGAGAGAGAGAGAGAGAGAGAGAGAGAGAGAGAGAGAGATTATGAACTCTCATTGCAAATTAGTTTAATTTCCTGTTTTTTTTCTTTTTTAATAGTATGGCTAATATGGAAATATGTCTTGCATGATTTTACACATATAATTGAAATATACTTTGCTTTCTCAGTGGAAGGAGGCAGAGTGGAGGGTGGAAGGGAGAGAATCTGGTCCCAAAAATTTAAAAAGGAATGCTAAAAATGAATATTGATTAAGAAAAAGAGAACCACCCTGTGAGGTATTCAAATGACACAAATAGAGAAATAGTCTCTGAAAATTTAAATGTTTACCTCATCAAGTGCCTGAGATTGGATCTGGAAACCATTCTCTTGATGACAAGTTCAGAACTCTACTAGCTTCCCAAAAGTTTTATTTATTTTTGTTCCTCCTCACCCTTCCACCTCATTCTGGTGGAGGCAGGTGGAGGAATTTGAAAACATTTAGTCTTTCTCTTGAATCATTCCTGCTTACAGAATCTGAATTTATACCTGGGAATCTGGAACACGGTTTTTAAAAAAAAAATTCCCACAGTTGTTTTGGATTGCTGCCATGGGAGTTAGAATATATCTTGACAATACTCAGTTTTCTCTCCCTCGGTTTGCTCATGTTTCATTCATTTTTCATGACATACCACAGAAACTTTTTGAGTCAAATGGATTCATCATATGGTCACTGGCTTGGGTTTTATATGTCTTCTATTCAAGCTGGCTTTTTAACACTTAAAAGACTGAAAAGACATGCGTATGTGTACACAGAGACACACAGAGGACCCATTTGGCTCAATAACTTGCTTCAAATAGAGAAACTTTCCAAATTCTTAGCAAGTCACTTAATATATACTTGCCATGTCTCCTTACCTAGACCAAGCCCTTACTTGGTATTCCCGACTGGTCTCTCTCTGCATTTGCTTCCATCTCACATTAATTGCCTACTAACATAGAGATGGTAAATATTGAAATGAAATGGTTGGGGGAATTAACAGAAAGTGGGGTTTTTCAGAATTTTGGAGGTTGGAGAAAATTCAGATTCCAGTTGATTGGGGAGATCTGTGCTTCCTTGGAATATATCTCCCCCAAACCATTTGGGGGTATCTATCATTCTACAGTCAACCTGGAGAAGTAGGGGTGGAGATTTGGGTGTGGGTACTTTCCTTCTACATTATCAAAATCATAAAACTGTAATCCACTGATTGATTACTTTTGACTGGTGAATAAGAGAATCAGACTCTGGCAACTTTAATTTATATTTTTCTACTACACTCATTGTGAAGTTTTACTTTATAACTATCACTGCTTATGCTTTATCTGCCAATTAGACTTAAAGCTCCATGAGGGTAGGAAGATCATATCTTATCTAAACTTTATATCTCCAGAATGCTTTGCATGTAGTAGGAATCTGTCACTCTGTTTCTGTCTCTTTCTCTCTCCATCCTTCTCTCCCTTCCTCCCTTCTTTGAAACTACTGGATACTCCTTAATACTAATTCATCTCTATCTTTACAGGTTTCTGAAGAAGTAGACATCCTGTAAAGGAATGGCTGATTTCTTTAACATAGATAAGATTCCCCAAAAGTCTTGGCACAGTTTTAAACTTTAAAGTCAACTTAAAACTGAACTAATACTAATCCAATTAATCCAAGTTGCCCATGCACATTCATGAATGAATATATGGAGAGGTTTGGGGATGAGGCATAAACATCTTCTCAAACTTCGACAATGTTTTTAATTATTTTCCTCTCTTTTATATTCTATCCTGGGTACAGAAAAAAGAAGTGGATTCAAGGATTATCATATTTTTGTCCTTTTCCTTTCCTGATGCCGTTCTAGCATTTTACCCTGGTTCTTGGAAAGTCCTACTCATGCTACTCCCTAAAGTGGTCCCTGAAAGCCTTGGGACACTAAGATGACAAAAGAATACATTAACAGACCATGAGAAATTATTTCATTTTCTCTCCTTTTCCTAATCAGTAGAATTTAAAGAGCACTCAAAAAGGTAGAGATTTGGAGAAAGATGTATCACTCTTGAACTTATGCCACATTAATGGTGATATCCTGTACAAGAAATTCTATTCTTGTTCAATTTTAGCCCACATGTAAAGACACAAAAAGAATAAGGATTACACCAGAAAGAAAATAAACAAATAATTCATGGTCAAGGTTCCCCTTATTTTCTGTGAAGAATGATAATTTGTTCATTTAAAGGTGCCATTATGATTTCAGTTATCCAGTGTGGTCATGGAGTATGTATTAAGATTCATACATTTGTTCATTCATTCAACATATATTTATAGAATGTCTAAATGTTTTAATCACTGAAAAAGGGTACATGTAATTTTAAAATATGTTTGTCTGAGTAGATGACAGCTTTTCAAAGGATTACATTTCTTTAAAAAATCATCCAGCACCAGAACTATCCTGAACATGCTTTATCTTTGTTTTGGAATTGAGGGTGTTGCATTTCCTCTGAACTATTGTTATCAACAGAAAACTTTATAATACAATGATGTCAAAGAAATGAGGAATTAATAGTCTAACTTCTTAGAGTTGTAATCTTAAAAGTCTTTCTAATCAAATCCTTTCTTTCTATAGTCAAGGAAAGTGAGGCCTAGAGATGCAAATGATTTGCCCAAGATCATTTAACAAGTTCATGGCAGAGCTGGGAGTAGAATCCACTACAGACTAGGCTACTGGCCTTACCCATCACAACACATTGCATTTCCAGAATAAATTAGGAGGGAAAGGTTCTTAGCTGAATCCCTCACTCTCTTGTTGTGTCATACAGGAAGTAACAAACGAATTCTGTGAATTCCCTGGCAAAATAGCTCAGTCTAAGGAATCATAGTTAAATGGATCTGAGTAATATAGTGTTATTTAATGCCTTATGTCCTTCCATGGCCAGGTTGTAACTCAGTACAGCATCATCCATAGACTCTCCCCTTAGCAAAAAAGTAGAAGTCTTTATTTTATGTGCAGATGTCTCAATAAACCTGTCAGGGAAGGTAGATCAGAAAATGACTCGTGTCTCAGCTTCTTATACAATATTGTTCATTGTTTAAGCAGTCTCACTCAGCAATAAGTTTGTCAGGGGACAAACACATTAGATAAATGTTCCCCATCCTCCCAGACCAGCATCTCTATTGAAAAACGTTATTAGGGCAGTCATTGGGCTAAATGAAAATTATTCCAAATGGGATCAAATGTATATGGGTACGCTCTCAACAATTTCATGGAAAATTGCTTCCAAAATTACACCCCTATAAAGAAGCACCCATTAATAACACTCCACAGGGCCACATAAATTCCTTAAGAACCATTGCTTGGTGCAATTAGGTATATAGAACATTTCTGTATTACCAAGAAGTGGACTTGGAAAATACAGTGGTATGTGTGAACAGCAATCTTGAGATCAGCAAGGCTGCATTGTAGATACTATCATAATGAAAGATCAGTTATTTCTCTCCAAAGGGGGTCTGATTAAAGTTTGTAAAATCGGGAAAATGAGTGGAATGAGTAAATTCAGATAGGAGAACTCTAGAACTAGATTTCCCCCTTGAAGATGGAAGAAGGTCGTCTTAGGGAGGAGTAATGGATGATAATAAATCAGAGAAATCAACCAGTCTGAATCCAGAGGAGAATCCAAATGTGGTTGGGACTAGAATCAATTTATGGGCCTATTTTGACTAATCAATCAACAAACATTCATTAAGCTTTTACTGTGTGCTAGGTTCTATGCTAAGCATTGTGGATACAAATAAAAAGCCCAAATGATCCCTACCCTCAAGGAATTTACATTTTATTTCAGTCATGAAACCATAAAACATTGCTTTTTAATAGACAAGATCTTGGAAAGTTAGAACCTAGAACATAAAATGGTACTATAGCAGGGGAAGCTTTAGGACATAGATAATAGAATTTAGAGGGCTAGAACTAGAAGTGACCCTCAATTGCTAGGGTGGGAAGGTATCCTAAATTTCAAAGCTGAAAGAGGCCTCAGAACATAGAATGCTATTTCTTAGACATCATCTAATCTATTTAACCTTATCGCTTTGAGGATAAGAAAGAGCAGAGGAAGTGACTTTCCCAAGGTCATATAGATAGTTAGTGTCCTTGATCTCTCCCCTAGATCATGACATGGCTTTTTCAAGTTAGAGAATCCCAGATCTTAAGGTATCATTAGTAACAAATTTCAGGAAATTTCAGGGGAAAAATGCCTTGTGCCTTTCTGCCTCATTGACTCTCTATCTCATTTCAAATCTCATCTGAAAACATCTTTTCTCTCCTGACCGAGCCTGCTAATTGCCCTCTCCCACAGCTATTATTTAACTGGAATATATGTAATCTTTTTAAACGAGGATATTTAACTCTATAGGGCTGTTAGGCTTTTTTTTTCAGTATTAGGTTAAACTTCAATTTAAGTTAAAAATCAGACTACTTGGAATCCTAAAGGGATGGAAGCCCTTGGAAAGTTCCAAAAGCCTTTTGTCTACCTTGAGAGGGTTGTGGGTCATTTAAAGGATGAAGCCAGTGGAATTTGTCTTTATATCCTCCTGTCTGCCTACTAAATGCCCGAACCCACTTTCCTTTACCTACCAATGCTTCACCCATGTTCTGATCCTATGTTCTATTCTTAGTCAATATCCCTCGCCTGTACAAGTGCTGAGAACCTCACAAGACAAATATTTTTTAATGGTAGCTAAACACCTTGAGATTTATTATTTTGCTTTATTGGCTTACCCTCCTACAAGGTCTTGCCCTTGGCTAGTTGTTGACTAATTATAGACTCTTTCACATGGACAGAAGATTCCATTCCTTCTTCCATCTAGTCCCCTGACTTCATAAACCTGTCCCACCCCACCTCCATCTCCCAGGCAGTCAGTAAATGTAGACTCTAGTTTTAAATTTTCCACTAGTGAACTCTGAGTCCTCTACTATACTACAAATCCTCTTTATCCTGGAAGTTGACTTTATTTCTGGGACTTCTCACAATGGGAGTTCTCTTGCTTTGCAAACCATTTCCTCTGATGGTATGATTCTTCCAAAAATCTCTATTTGAAGGAGGAAGCCCAGTCCTGCATTGTCTTCATTTCTCTCCAGGCTGTATTCTTTTTTTTTTTTTTTTAAGCAATCGGGGTTAACTTGCTCAAGGTTACACGGCCAGGTGTTTCTGGGTGGCTGAGTCCGGGATTCGATCTCCAGGTCTTCTCAACACTGGAGCCGGTGCTCTTACTCGCTGTGCTACCTGGCCGCCCCATCCAGGCTGTATTCTTGATTATTTGTACTTTTTCTACCATGTCCCCATTTGAGTACCACCTCCTCTCTCCATTTAGGTTTAAAGAACATTCATTGATCATGTTATAAATCAATGAATTCAAACTCAGTAGGTGAGGTGATTTATTGGTAAAGTAGTTTGATACAAAGGAAGGATTTTATTTTTTTTCCCCTAAAAGACCTGGGTTTGAATCCTAGCACTACCAATGGCTATCTGCATGGCCTTAGAAAAGTACCTTCTTGTCCCTGGGTCATAGTTTACTCATCTCTAAAAAGAATGGGTTGGATTAGTGTTGACCTTAAGTTTCCTTTGAACATCAATACCCCAGCCTGTTACATTTTATCTAATATCATTAGATTATGAAGCAGTAATTGTTTCATTAACATTTAGAGCTTAAACACCATAAAGTCCAACTCCCCACATTTTATAGATGAGAAAATGAGGTCAAGAAAGGTTAAATAACTTGTCCAAGGTCATGTAGGTAATAAATCACAGAGTCAAGATTTGAAACCAGGTCCTTAAACTCCAAATTCAATGCCTTTTCCACTATTCTTTCTACTTCCTATATGCCCTTATTTTTAAAATAAGGAAGGGGAAGCTCAGCAATTTGAAATACCTTGCCAAAGGTCATATAGATAATAAGTTACAAAGCTGGGATTCAAAGCCAGTTGGTCCAGCTCCAAAATCAAAGCTCTTTCTACAATGCAAGGTTTCTTTTTTTGTTTTTCTTTTAGAAACTGGGTCTCCCTGTGTCTCACAGGTGAGAAGTGTGGTGGTTAGCTATGGCCCCATCTCACTATTGATCACAGGAACTTAAAATTCATTTGTTTTCAATCAGTGCTGGTTCACCCATACTTAAACATTCTGGTGGTTGCCCCCCTCAGAGGGGCTCAACATTTTGGTGTGAAAGTTGGTACAGTTACCCGAATGATCTGGGCTCTCACACGTCAGAAATCCTGAGCTCAAATGATCCACCAGCCTCAGTCACCTGGGTGGCTGAGTTCATAGGTATATGCTATCACAAATAGGCTCCCTTTTAAAAGACCTTAAATTTTCCAAGCCTCAATTTCTTCTCCTATAAAATGAAGCTAATGATCCTTTATTATCTGTTTAAAATGGCAGATGTGAAGAAAATGCTCTGTAAACCACAAAACTCTATGGAAATCTTAACTATCATTAGTGTACACCATATTGAGGCATTTGGACTTGACCTTAAGGGGAAAAAAAAAAGTTCAGTCAAAGAAATTGTTTAGCTCTGGGTAGTCAAAACAAACTGTGGACTGAATTTTCCATTTTTCATCCAGTTGTTTCTGCTTCATGTAGGCATAGTCTGTGTTCCATGTCAGGGTTAAGTTCACTGAAGCTTAATTGGAAAGTGCACAAACTTGTACAGAAAATACCCTTGGGTGGGGCTGACCCAAAGACCCTTTGTTATCTGCTTGCAGACACAGCTGGAAAAAGCTAAAAAAATCTTTAAAAATGTAGTTTTTTTTCTGGGCTCTGTCCCTACCATTCCCTCTGAATATATCTGGCATCCTTTCAGCAAGAAGAAAAAAAAGTCAGCTTATTCTGGGTTGGTTAAGAATAAAGGTAGATTGGGAGGAAGTGAATCAATGTGTAGTCTGTCTTACTCTCATCTCTGGGGAAATATTGTGGAGTTGGAGAAGATACAGGTAAAGGTATCTACATGTCTGTTGTAGTTAAAGGGTCTGCTGTATGAAAAGAGGTTAAAAAAGAACATGGGATTAAAATCTGGAAATTACCATAGAGATCATCTAGTCTAATAACCTAATGTAAAAGATGAGGGAATTGAGACACAGAGAGACAAACTGATTTAAAGAAGGTCCTACATTTAACAATGGAGGCCATTTGGTATAGTGGATAAAGCACTGAAATTGTAGCCAGCAAGACTTGAGTTCAAATCCTACCATAAACATTCAGTAACTGTATAATTCTGGGGAAAATCACTTAACTTCTTTAAGCCTTAATTTCTTTATTCTCGAAATGAGAATAATAATAACACTTATCACACAGGACAAAATGAAATTCTGTGGGATCATAGATTTAAAGCTGAAAAGGGTCTTAAAGGTAATTGAGTACAAATTCCATATTTTATAGATGAGAAAACTGAGGCAAAACATTAAATAACTTGCCCAGGATGAAACTACTGGTAAGCATGAGGTGGGATTTTAACTCAACTCTTACTGCTCCAAATCCAGCATTTTCTCTATATAACACTCTGCAAACTTTGAAATACTATATGCATAAATGTTCATTAGCATGAATGGAAGAGATAAGACTAGAGGCTAGGTCTCTTGTCTTCTAACTAAGAGATGTTTCCATTACAGTACAATGTACTTACTGCCTGGTAGGGTATGGTATTAGAGTTAAGTAGAGATGAAACATAATCAATAACTCACTTTGGTGCAACCCCAACAATAGAAAAAAAAACATTTATTGAACACCAACCACATGCAGGGTCCTGTGGGAGATGTCATTGGAGCTACATCTACAAAGTTTACTCAGATGTATATTCACTGGTCCAAAAGAGAATACATGTATCAAATGAATGCACATGGAAGGGAGAATCAAGTACATGTCAAATGAATGGTCCATACCATAGTTTCAGATGAAGCATAGCTAATTTTAGTCTGTGTTGTTGACCCAGGAAGGTAGCCTGGAAAAGGCAAAATCTGAGCTGTGTGAAGAAATTTTATCTCAAAACTTTATAGGAATCTATGCTATGAATGACTATAGGTAGGTCTGGGTGAAAGAAAACAATGATTTCCATAGCTCTGACAGATAACAGCCCATGCAGCAGCTGCTGTCTTCTATAGAAGGTAGCTCTAATGCTAGAGATCCCTAAGCTGGGAGTCAGAAAGAGGTCCATTAATCACATTGTGTAGAGACATCAGCTTCCTGATGGTTGGAGCTGAAATACTGTCTCCTGATTGGGAAATTAACCTGTGACTTTTTAAGTGTTTGTGGAAACTTTCAGGAAGTGCACTACTTTCCCAGGATCAGCAAATTGAATTGCATTTAACTTAATTGTTAATGATATGGCATATTAATTGTGAAGTGTTGATTCTTTCCCTTCAGCTGTTGCCACTTGCTTTTATTGGCAGTGGGGGGGGTGGGATGAAGAGGTGTTTTGTATTGTAAGTGCAAGTTATATGTATAATCAGTGAAGGGCAACGTCCAAATCACAGGCTGGAAACAACAATTGCATCCTTAAGGGATATTGTTCTCAGTTTAGAACATGTCAATCAAAGGCACAGAACCATCAACAGATAATTGAGGAATGGAGGTGAGAAGGCAATTGTCCAGTGGGAGCAAAGGCATTCCAAATAAAAAATATAGTTGGGATGAAATTAATTCGTGATTAAAATCTACATCTATTTGTCTGTGTCAGCATCTCTCTGTCTCTCTCTCTCTCTGTGTCTCTCTGTCTCTGTCTCTCTCTCTCTCTCTCTCTCTCTCTCTCTCTCTCTCTCTCTTTTTACTAATGTGGGGTGGGGGAAAATGTTCACATTGAAAGTTAATTAGATTTCAAAAATCACCCATCATTACCCCATCCAGGTACTTGATCCTGCTCTTTTACCAACTCACTGTGACATAAAGTTCCTTTCCTTTTCAGAACTTCAGTACCCTTATCTCGATTTTTCCAACTTCTAACATTCTACAGTTGTAAGTTTCTGTCTAGCTCTGACTCAGTGTTCAAAATCCCTTCTACTTTGAATATTCTATGAATTTGGATAACTCATCTTCCTGAGTTCAAATCTGGCTCCAGATGCTTACTAGCTGTGTGGCTGGGGAATTCACTTTACCTTGTTTGCCTCAGTTTCTCATCTGTGAAATGAGCTGGAGAAGGCAATAGCAAACCAGTGCAGTATCTTTGCCGAAAAAAACCCTAAATGAGATCATGGAGGGTCAGACATGATTGAAATGAATGAACAACAACAAAAAACAATGACTTAGAAGGCCACATTTACACAGTGGGTCACAGATGATGGGGACAAAATGGTTCCATTAGAGCTCTCTCAGTATAGTACAGTTAGTAGAAATTTGGCAAGTCACGGTAGGTGATTTGATTGTTAATTTCAAGATATTCCAATAGTCTTAAGTCCCCCATGCCTGGCTGAATCAGCAGGTATCCATTGGGTACCTTGTGTGTACCCTGTGGAAGTTCTAAGTTAATAGGGATATATAGCAATTTAAAAAAAAGTGCGGGCTTGTCCCCTAAGGAATTCACAATTCAGTTGGGGAGATCAAATTAAAGCCAAAAACCAACTGGAGAATGATGAAACAAACAAACAAAAAAACTGTGTAACCACCTGCTAAACAGTGTGGTGTACCCTCAAGTATAATAGAAGCTTAAGAGAACTGAAAGTGAATTCATAGTCTTCATGAAGGAGGTCAATGTATAGTCATATAATATTAGAGTTAGAAGGGAAGCTGAGAGTCACCCAAGTTACACAAGGGGAAACAGAAGCCCAGGGAAGTAATCCATGAAAGACATTCAGCAGACTTTCTCTATTAGACTGTCTGCCTTGGAAGGAGAGGAACCTGGGCATTTTCACTGGCTACCCCCTTCCCTGGAACTTTGTCCCTCCTCATGCTTATCTTCTGGCTTACCTATATTCCTTCAAGTCTGAGGTAAAGTTTTCTGCAAAAACCTTTCTCTCATCCTTCTTAAACTTAGTGCCTTCCTTCTGAGACAGCCAGCCAGCCAGCCAGACAGATAGATAGTGTATGCGTTTATATATATGTGTGTGTATATATACACACATATGTATATATATACACTTTGCATATAGGTATGAACATATACACACACCCTCTGACAGTCCTAGATACATGTATGTATGCAAATGTGTGTATATATACATGTTTATGTGTATATATGTATATGTATGCATATATAGATACATACATATACACACATGCATCCATCCATACAGAGAGAGAGTTGTTTTTGTTTTCATGTTCTTTACCCCATTAGAATATGAGCTTCTTGAGAGCAGGGATTATGTCTTTGACTTTGCCTCCCCCCCACTTTTTGGATATTCTCAGCACTCAGCACAGTTCCTGGAACATAGTAGGTACTAAATAAATACTGGCTGACTTGCTTTGACTTGCTAATAAATTAATAGGGAAGTAAATCAATGCATTTAGGAAGCTTTGGAACAACAAAATTTGAATAAAAAAGTCAGGCAGGTTAATTTTCAGGGTAAGGCCAAGAGGCAGTCTAGTATAATGGAAACATCACTGCACTTAGATTTAGGAGGCCTGGCTGCTCACATGTCAACTGTGTGATTTGGGGAGTGTCACTTAACCTCTTTTGGGCTTCTTGCCTTGCCTGTAAAATGGAGATAACTGCCATGGGAAGCAGGATACAGTGGTGGGTAGTCTTTTAGAACTGGTAGGACCGAGGTTCAAGTTATTCCTCTGACATACAGATGTTTGACAGTAGTGAGTCATTTAAATTTAACTAATTACTTTATTATTATTTAATTAAATAATTTAATTAAATTTAAAGTTAAATTTAAAAATGTCTCAGACAACTCTTTAAGGGAGTAACTTACTATATATATATATATATATATATATATATAATTCTTCTTTACAATGTAACTAATGTGAAAATATGTTTATTATGGATGTATATGCAAAGCCTGTATTGATTGCACACCATCTTGGGAAGGGGGGAGGTGAGGGAGGGGGAGAAAATTTAAAACTCAAAAGCTTGTGGAGGGGTAGCTAGGTGATACAGTGAATAGAGCACAGGCCCTGGAGTCAGGAGAACCTGAATTCAAATCTGACCCCAGACACTTAACACTTACTAGTCACTTAACACTTACTAGTCAGGTGACCTTGGGTAAGTCACTTAACCCCAATTGCCTTCTCTTCCTCCCATCCAAAAAACAAAATAAAAACAAAACCAAAAAAGCTTGTGGAACTGAATGTTGTGAACTAAAATAGATAAATTTAAGAGAGAGAGAGAGACAGACAGAGAGAGAGACAGAGACAGAGACAGACAGAGAGAGACAGAGACAGAGAGAGACAGAGACAGAGAGAGACAGAGAGAGACACAGAGAGAGACAGAGACAGAGACAGAGAGAGAGACAGAGAGA
>NW_027187368.1:7532855-7553060 GCF_028583685.1 Petaurus breviceps papuanus | reverse complement strand
GAGAGAGAGAGAGAGAGAGAGAGAGAGAGAGAGAGAGAGAAACTTACAGAGAGAGCTCCCTGCCCCAATAAAATCACAGGTCAAAAAGAAAAAAAGATGAATTTGTCCCATAGGGTGAGAAAATGTGCTTTGAAAATTGTAAGACACTATATATATATATATATATATATATATATATATATATATATATATATATATAAACTACCATCAATCAACAAATGAATAAAGCATTTACTTAGCACATACTATGTGCCACAAGTTATGATAGGTGCTTGGGATACAAATACAAAAGTGAGAGAGTCTTCAAGGAGATTCTATTCTAACAGGGGGTTATAATAAATCTTATGGCCAGAGAAGGAGTTTCATCTGGGGAATCAAGGGATTGTGAGGGGAGCCAAAGGGCAGTCATTTGGCATGCCCTTTCCAGAAGCAATGGCAATATTGAGTTGGTTACTGCTCCTAAAGCAATTTCAAGGATCTGTGATTTTATCAGTGCAATTTTATTTCCTTTCACCAGTTCAGAACATCCTCTTTCCATACCTCAGTAGATAGTTCCATGAGTTTCTAAGGCTAAAGAAAGTTATTCCCTTTGGAGATGATCCTCCTCATTCTTAACAAGGCTGGTTTCCCTGAAATCAGAGTCATTGCCTGACCCCTGTGGAAATCTGTCCATCCTAGTAGAAGCTGTCTGAACTTTCATCTAGTGGCATGCCCTTTAAGAATCCAGGGTCACCTGCATACCACAATGGTGCATGGAAGAAGGTGGGTGTTAGCAGAGGATAGTGGTCCTATTGTTGCTAGGGGTGTGAGGATGATTTCCATGAGACACCTAAATGGCAGGAGCTGGGAGGGATAGAAAGCCCAATTTATGTCAGGCTTCCAGCTACAGCCGCCTAAGAGCTTGTTGCCAGAAGAAAACTCATTCACATGCAGATCTCACCCAGTACTAACCATGCCAGGAACAAGGAGCTCAATGGCATCCACCCATCATCCCACCTTTTCTCCCAAGGCCCCTTAGTATTGGCAGTCAACCTTCTCCCTACTCAGCAGCTGGGCCTGGACCACTTTAAGCCCCAGCTGGGGGATTTTCAGACAGTTCTGTTCTGCCCACCTCCCAAACACCTCTCAGTTATTAAAATGCAGCTCAGGATGGCTCATGCTAGCTGGTACATTATCATTCCTCGTTAGAGACCCCTCCAGGGCCTAAGATATGCCTGCACTGACTTTATAATTACAAAGTCAATTTCTAAACAGACATTTGCAAATAAGTCAATTTAAATACCGAGATTTGCAAACAATAATTAAGCAGTAGCTTCTTTTTTTAATATCTATATATATAATTAATGCCTGTGGGCTTTTCATTTTACCTTGTGCCTGGGTAGTTTGCAATTGTTTGTCGAGCTAAAGCGTTCTCAGAAAGCAAATCAAAGCACCAGGGAGATATTGGAAACCATTAAAAAAAAGTCTTTCTCTCCGCCCTCCTCCTTCCTGTTGTCAGCTAGCTGGCTGAGCTCCTCCTCTGTTTGGGTCTGTGAGGAGGAAGGGAGACTGTGTAGGAATGCCTGACACAGTATGACATTGAGACTTGGTATTGTGGTAGGACTATATAAAGAAGATACTGTGGTGCAATGGTGTGTGTGTGTGTGTGTGTGTGTGTGTGTGTGTGTGTAGGCCTTGGAGTTCACAGTGCTTTGTTGAAATCTGAGCCTTAAATTACTCAAGGATAGTCATCTAAGCTCTTTGAGATTTTTTTTTTCTTCTGTAAAATGGGGATAATGATGCAGCACCTTGCTCAACAGCTGTGGAGGAAAAACTATAAATCTTAAAAATCCTATACAAATAAATGCCATTATTGTAATTAAGAGCAGGTCTTCCAGATGCAAAGCCTGGTAGGCCTTCAATACTGGAGGCAAGGTCTCCTTAGTCCACAAGAGGTACAGGGGACAGAGCTCTGCATCAAGCAGAAAGATCTTAACTCAAACCCAGTCTCAGACTCCAATTGGCTGTGTGATCCAGAAAAAGTCACTTAACCTATGTTCCCCTCAGGTTCCTCAACTGTAAAATAAGGATTAAAATAGCATCCACTTTCAGGGTTGTTGTGATGATCAAATGAAATGATATTTGTAAAGCAAGCAGCGAAGTTCACGGCACATAGTAGGTCCCTGTTCCCTCCCTCTCCCCTTGTAGGTTTTTTTTTTAAAATATATTTATCAATCAATAACAACTTGGTGCCTGCTATGTGTAGGCCACTTGCTAAGTGCTGGCAATATGTATGAAAAGTGTATAACTCAGTTCCTGCCTTTGAGAGACTTATAATCATATTGTGAAGGCAAGGGTTTTTCCATATGAAAAGACAAATAATGGTATAAGCAGTTATTATGATGAGGTCTGAATGGGCCACTGGTACAATATTAGTAATAAGGTCTGCAGTTCTGGATGAGATTACTGTGGGTTGCAGTGATCCAGGAGGCCTTCCTGGAGGTGGTGAAACTTGATCTCAGTCTTGAAGGATGGGGAGGATTTTAAAATGAAATTGGCCAGATAGAGAACACTTCTGGCAGGAGATTGCATACAGTGCAAACAAAGTCACAAAGGCAGTCCTCCATCACATATGTGCAGAGAGCAGTAAGGAGCAACATTTAGCTGGAGGAATAGGGTACAGTTTAGGGAACAGAAGTAAATAAAATTGGAATTAGATATTGCCGGGCTTTGAAAATAAGGCAAACGAATTGGACATGCATTCTGTAGTCAGTGGTGAACCAACTAAGGTTCAGGAGTAGGGGAATGACACAAAGGCAGTATTTGGTGAGGATTGGCCTGGAGGCAGATAGGTAGTTCAGTGGATAGAGTATTGTGTCTGGAGTCAGGAAGACCTGAGTTCAAATTTGGACTTAGATACTTACTAGCTGTGTGATTCTGGATAAGTTACTTAACCTGTTTACCTTAATCCACTGGAAAAGGAAATGACAAACCACTTCAGTATCTTTGCCAAGAAAACTCTATGGCTCTGTTATGAATAAAATCTAAAGAGACAAAGTTTCTAGCTATTAATAATCAATTTATTAACTAGGCTAGCCAATAATCAATAAATTGATGATTAGTGATTTCTCTCAGTAACCAAAGGTATCAAAGGAGATTCTGAAACATCTTAAATGACGTGTACCTTCTGACTTGAAACTCTCCTGTCAATGAGGAGGTGAGCTATAAATTTCCAGCCACACCCAGTTACCATATAATGGTAGGAGGGGGTGGGGGGAGGAAGGGTAGACTTCAACTGAGAACATGGCCTAGTCATGAGTTTTGAGTTCTTGCTAGCAATCTGAGCACTCTGACCAAGTTCTCTCTAGTTTGTTCTCTCCATTTACTGGGTCACTCTAAAGTCTAAAGAAGTGGAATAAGGGGACTGGGCTCTCCTTAGAAAAAATAAAAGCAGAGGGCAGAGTCAAGATGGTGGACTAGAAGCAGGACCTCCGCTGGGCTCCAGCTTCCACCTTACCAAATCCATGTAAAAGGGGACCCTGAACAAATTTTAGAACTGCAGAACCCACAGAATGACACAGAGAAGCTAACCTCCTGCTGAGGATAGCATGGCAGGAGGTCAGGAATCAGCCAGCACAGTACTCTGGGAGCCCAGCCCAGCCCCACAGTTAGGCTTTAGCCCCAGGGCGGGCCTGACCAGACACCTGCTGGAGGGACTCCAGATCAGCAGCAGCTGTGGACATTTCCAGAATAATCAACATGTAGATGCGAAGGACAAAGTGAGAGGTCAGTGCAGTCTGGACTTTGGGACCCAGTAAGGGGGAGTGCATGGCATTCAGCCCTGGGGTGAGAAGCTGCTGACACCAACACAGCCAGCCAGCACCAAGTGGCAGCTTCAGCTTCTGGCCTGCAGAGTGTAGGGGGACCAAGCACCAGTCTGAGGGGTAATCGCTCTTGCTTTAACCTTCTTGGATCTGGATTGCAGTCTAGGGTGGAGGTCCTGGGGTATTTCCAGCTTCCCAGAGCCTGTGGAGGCCTCAGAGAGGGCACCCATCTAATACCTCCAGCAGCTGAGAAAACCCCAGTGTTTGGGACAAAAGCTCCCCTGTCTGGTGGCAGAGTCATACTGTGGCAAAAAGCCCAAGGGTCAAGTGACTGAGGGGCGACATGACCAGGCAAAAGAAACAAAGCAGACAGAAGAATCCAACATTAGACTCCTATTTTGGGGACAAAAAGGAGCAAAGCATGGAACAGGAGGAATACAGTGAAGTCAGAACTCCTGTACCAAAAGCTTCAAAGGAAAATGCCATCTGGTTACAGACCACAGAGGACCTTAAGAAGCAGATAAGAGAAGTGGAGGAAAAATTGAGAAGAGAAATGAGAATAATGCAAGAAAATTATGAAATGAGAGTCAACAGCCTGACTGAGGAAAATCATACCTTAAAAAATAGACTAACTCAAATAGCAAAAGAGGCTCAAAAAGGCAATGAGGAGAAGAATGCCTTAAAAAATTGAATTTGCCAGATGGAAAAAAAATCTCAAAAGCTCACTGAGGAGAATCATTGCTTCAGAATTAGATTGGAGCAAATGGGAGCTAATGAGTTTATGAGAAATCAAGATGCTGTTAAACAGATCCAAAAAAGTGAAAGAATAGAAGACAATGTGAAATATCTCATGGGAAAAACCACTGACCTGGAAAACAGTTCCAGGAGAGATAATTTAAAAATTATTGGACTACCGAAAAGCCATGATCAAAGTAAGAACCTAGAGATCATCCTCCAGGAAGTTCTCAAAGAAAACTGCCCTGATGTTTTAGAAACAGAGGGCAAAATAGAGGTTTAAAGAATCCACGAATCACCTCTTGACAAAGATCCCAAAAAGAAAACTCCTAGGAATATTATAACCAGGTTCCGGAATTCCCAGATTAAGGAGAGAATATTAGAAGCAGCCAGGAAGAAACAATTTGAATATTGTGGAAACACAATCAGGATAACACAGGATCTGGCGGCTTCTACACTGAGGGATTGAAGGGCTTGGGATATGATATTCTGGAGGTCAAAGGAGCTGCGATTAAAACCAAGAGTCACCTACCCAGCAAAACTGAGTATCATGTTTCAGGGGAAAATATGGTCATTCAGTGGAATAGAGGATTTTCAAGCATTCTTGCTGAAAAAAACAGAGTTGAATAGAAAATCTGACATTCAGATACAAGAAGCAAGAGAAGCATGAGAAGGTAAACAGGGAAAAGAAATCATAAGGAACTTATTAAAGTTGAACTATTAACATTCCTACATGGTAAAACAATAATTCTAACTTATGCAACTTTTCTCAATAGTTGAAGGGAATAGAAATACCCCCCACACACACATATATATACACACACACACACACACACACACACACACACATATATATATATATATGAGGGTATATGGGTATATGAATACATATGGGAATGTGTGTATATATGTTTACAGGTATACATAGATAGAGGGCACAGGACCAATTTAACAGGAAGGGATGATACTTAAAAGGTGAAATTAAGAGGTGAGAGAGGAATATAATGAAAGGAGATGGGGAGAGACAGAATGGGGTAAATTATCTCATATAGAAGAGGCAAGGGAAAATGGTCACAATGGAGGGGAAGAAAAGGAAGGCAAAAGGGAATGGGTCAACTTTATTCCCATTGAATTTGAGGAGGGAATGAAATACACACTAAATAGGGTATCTCACCCTCCAGGAGAGTAGGGGGCGAAGGGGATGAGAGGGGGGATGATGGAAGTGAGGGCAGGCTGAGGGGGGGAGGGAAGTTGGAAGCACCCACTTTTGAAAAGGGACGGGATCAAAGTAGAGAATAGAACAAGTGGGAGGTGGGATAGGAGGGAGGGAAATATAGTCAGTCTTTTACAATATATCTACTATATTATTGTTTTGCAGTAGCCACACATGTACAACCTATACTGAACTGCTTATCTTCCCAGTAAGGGTGACAAGGGAGGAAGGGAATGAATTTGGAATTCAAAGTTTTAAAATCAAATACTCAAATATATATATATATATATATATATATATATATATATAATTAATACTATTTTACATGTATTTGGGAAATAAGATATACAGGCACTGGGGCATAGAGATCCACTGGAAAGTCGAAAGGGGTATGGGAGAAAATATGGGAGAGAACACCCTGACTGGATTCTGTTTATATCCTAAACAGAAATCTGGTTTCCCCTCTGGGTGAGGCCCAGTCATGTCCTTCAGAGATTGACTGGCCTTTTCATTAGTGGGGTCTTAACAAAAAATAGAATGAAAACAGTGGATCTTAAATTAATAAATAGTTATTAATATATTGTATAATATTAATTTATCTTTGACAATATTGACTTGCTATGGTCCATGGGGTCAAGAGGAGTCAGACATAACTGAACAAATTCGATGGCAGCCAGGTAAGACTCAATCACAATGTAAACTCTGCCCTTTTGAAATAGGGAAGAGATTGTATGGGACAAGGCCATACCTTCTCACAAGTAGAGTTTATAAGCATCAAGGCAATATGATTCAGGGGAAGCCAGGAGAATATCTTTTCCAAAATATATCTTCACTCTTGCCTGAAGTATCACTACTAGTAATTCATAGATGGAAATTAAGAATCAGACTTAATTTCTTCCTTTGTGTAGAAAAATAAAGATAAAAAAGAACAGAGGATAAAGCCAGACTATCTGTTAAGTTCCTTCTTTCTATCTCTGGTATACCATGTTTTATGTTCCAAGAGACCTTCTAAGCTTCAGTAATTTTCATTCAATACTCTGAGGTCCCTCTTAACATTCTAGGTTCTATGATTGTGTACTTTATATTCTAAAGGCCATTACAATTCCAACATTGTCTGACTCCTTGAAGGAACTATAAAAGTAATCTAGCCCATCCCTTTAATTTCTAGAAATATGGAGACTACTAGATATAGATAATAGGATCATAAATATTGAACTGGAAGGACTCTCAATGGCCATCTATTTCAACTCGCTCATTTAATTTTATTTTTAAAAATTTATTTATTTTTAGCTTTCAACATTCTTTTCCACAAGATTTTGAGTTACAATTTTTTTCTCTTCCCACCTTTTCCCTACCCCCACCAAAAATTAACAAGCCTACTGAATACCCCTTCCCCCAATCTGTTCTCTTTTATATCCTTTCCCTTCACCCCCCCTAATTTCTGGTAGGGCAAAATGAGTTTCTATACCCCAGTACCTGCATATATTATTTCCCAGTTGCATATAAAAAAAACCAATTTTTAAACATTTGTTTTTAAAACTTTGAGTTCCAAATTTTTTCCCTTCTCTCCTCGTTACCCACCCCCATTGGGAAGATAAGCAATTCAAAATTGATTTTACATGTGTATTTGCCCAAATCATTTCCACAGTAGTTATATTGTGAAAGACTAGCTATATTTCCCTCCATTCTAACTTGCCCCCCACTTATTCTATTTCCTCTTTTCACCCCATCCCTTAACAAAAATGTTTGCTTCTAACTACCCTCTCTCTCAATCTGCCCTCCCTTCTATCCTCCTCTGTCTTAACCCCTTCCCCCCTATTTTCATGTAGGGTAAGATACCTAATTGATCGCGTATGTTATTCCATCCTTAGGCCAAATTCAATGAGAATCAGGTTGTCCCATTCCCTTTCACCTTCCTGCTCTTTCCTTCCATTGTAACAGTTTTCTCTTGCCTCTTTTACATGAGATAATTTACCCTAATCTAACTCTCCCTTTCTTCTTCTCCCAATAAATTCCTCTCACCTCTTAATTTTACTTTTTTAGATATCATCCCTTCATATACAACTCATCCTGTGTCTATGTATACATGAACACAAAAATGCCCACACTCACATATGTATTTACACATACATCCTCCTATGCATACATATATATGTATGCATATATATACATATATATTCCTTTCAGCTATCCTCATACTGAGAAAAGTCTTATGAGTTACAATTATTTTTTTTCCATGTAGGAATGTAAATAGTTCAATTTTAATAAGTTCCTTATGGGGTTGGCTAGGTGGCGCAGTGAATAGAGCACCGGCACTGGAGTCAGGAGGACCTGAGTTCAAATCCGGCCTCAGATACTTAACACAACAACTAGCCATGTGACCTTGGGCGAGTCACTGCTCCAAAAAGCAAAATATATATATATATATATATTTTATTTTATATTATATATTATATTATATATTAAATATATATTATATATATTTTATTATATATATATCATATATGTGTTCCTTATGATTTCTTTTTCCTGTTTACCTTCTCATGCTTCTCTTGCTTCTTGTATTTGAAAGTCAATTTTTCTGTTCAACTCTGTTTTTTTTTTTCATCAAGAATGGTTGAAAATCCTCTATTTCATTGAATGATCAAATTTTCCCCTGTAGCATTATACTCAATTTTTCTGTGTAGGCATTTCTTGCTTTTAGTCCTAGCTCTTATGACATCTGGAATATCATATTCCAAGCCATTTGATCCCTTAATGTAGAAGCTTCTAGGTCTTGTGTTATCCTGATTGTGTTTCCACAATACTCAAATTGTTTCTTCCTGACTGCTTGCAGTATTTTCTCTTTGACATGGGCAATCTGGAATTTGGCTGCAATATTCCTAGGAGTTTTCCTTTAAGGGATCTTTTTCAAGACTTGATCAGTGAATTCTTTCAAGTTCTATTTTGTCCTCTGGTTCTAGAATATCAGGGTAATTTTCCTTCAGAATTTCTTGAAAGATGGTGTCTAGTCTCTTTTTTTGATCATGGCTTTCAGGTAGACCAGTAATTTTTAAATGATCTCTCTTGTATCTGTTTTCCAGGTCAGTGGTTTTTCCAATGAGATATTTCACATTGCCTTCTATTTTTTCATTTGTTTGGATCTGTTTTATAGTATCTTGATTTCTAATACTGTCATTAGCCTCCATTTGCTCCAATCTAATTCTGAAGGAATGATTCTCTTCAGTGAGCTTTTGAAATTCCTTTTGCATCTGACAAATTTGGCTTTTTTAAGGCATTCTTCTCCTCATTGGCTTTTTGAGCCTTTTTGGGCCTCTTTTGCTATTTGAATTAGTCTCTTTTTTAAGGTGTTATTTTCTTCAGTGTATTTTTTGATCTCCTTTAGCAGGCTGTTCACCTGCTTTTCATGATTTTCTTGCATCATTCTCATTTCTTTTCCCAACTGTTCCTCCACTTCTACAGCTGCTGGTGATCCACTCTCCTGAAGTCTACTCCATCAGTGGCTGGTTGGGGTTGCCCTGGGGCTAAAATCATGGCTCAGTTATGACTGTGCTCTGCTCCTAGTGTGCTGAGATGGACCCTTCCTGCCAGCCTGCTGGACTTCCTTCAGCAGGAGATTTGTTTCTCTCTGTCACTTTTGTGGGTTCTGTGTCTCTAAGTTCGTATAGAGTCATTTTTTACATGTATTAGAGGAGGTGGAAGCCAGAGCCATGCATAAGAACTTGTTTCTACTCTGCTCTCTTCAATTCCCTCATTTTACAGATAAGAAAACTGAAGCACCCAAAGGTTAAATGGTTTGCCCAAGGTAATACAGATTGTAAATGTCAGAAGCAAGTTTTGCACTGAGGTCCTCAGATACCCCAGTCAGTAATTTGTCCACCATACTACATTGATGACACAAGTTGCAAGTAGTGGAACTAATCCTTGTCTTCTGATTCAAAATCAAGTGTTGTATTTCCTATACCATGCTTATCCAAGTTCACATAGCAAATTATTGACATAATCAAGACTAGAACCTATGATTGATGTCCTATGCTCTCTCCATTGCATTATGCTTCTTACCTCCTTTGGGCTGGTTATTTGGCTACTCTGAAAGGGGGGTGGGGAGGTGAGAAGGAATAAATTCCTCTAAGAGGAGCACATTTCTATTTCCTAAAATTGTGGTGTGACTTAGTCCTTCAGATCATTTTCCTCTAGAAAAGGGGAGAAAAGCAATCTAGGGGATATGGTATGAGTTCTGAATGGAAGATTGGGGTATAATGAATAAATCATGCCCTGTGACTAGCAAGTATGTGAGTGAGAGATGAGGAAAGGAGATAGCATTCCAAGTCCAATGCTTATGGATGAGGGAGGGGAGAAATATAGAGGGTGAAATCGGGGGAAGAGGGTGTAACTTGAATGGGAGGGGTTAACTGATCACAAATTTCCTGTCATCTTTCTCTAGCACCACTTGACATCCAGAGATTTCAGTAATGGCTGGGATAAGGTAAAAAATCCCGGGGGTGGAAGGCTGGAGAAGAAAAGGAGAGAAAAACCTCTATCCTTCTTTTGAGGAATACAGGATATTTCACTGTTCAGATTCCATTATTAATTTTGCCAAGTCAGAGGGAAAAGCCCCAGGTTTTAGGATATTCCCAGCACTCAACTCGGCAGAAGCTGGGGTGGCTTTACCCTTCAAAATACCTTGCAGGCAATCATTACAATTCCCCTCTGGTACCAGAGTGTTCCTATTCAGAGCACAGCCAAATAGCCGCCTCCTAGCATCTCTGCACATGGAGTGGGACTGACAAAAGTTACATTTACCACTGGGAGAGGTTGGGGGTTGACATCTCTAAGGCTCATCAGAGGTCAAAGCCACTGTCAGCCCTCAGCAGGGAGCCTGGGATCTCAGCTTTAAATTGACCGGAGGTGGGAACACTAACTTACCTCCCTCCTTATCCTGAAGCCCTCATATCAGTGAAGAATGTCCTCAGTGTCCTTCCCCGCTCCCCACCATCACCACCACAAGAGAGAACCAGTTGAGTGTGAGTAGCAACATGGTAAAGTACTGGCTTTGGAATCAGATGTGGATTTGAGTTCAGGCTCTAGTGCAGATGAGATATGGGGTCATATATCATCACTTATCTTTTCCAAGTGTCAGATTAATCCTTTGAAAATGGGTATTTAATTTTGCACTTTTTGTGCACCTTTGCACTATTTACTTCACAGGGTAGTTATGAAAAAAAGCATATTTTAAATAGAAACACTACAGACAGTCATTACTTCCTATGGAGTCTCTGGGACTTAGAAATCTTGCCTGGGAATGTGGAAAAATGAAAGCAGTCAATTAAACAGCTAAAGACCAGCATTTGTTAAGCATTTCTAGTGACAGGCAATGTGCGAGGCCTTGAGGACATGAAGGAAAAGTGAAGAAAACAAAACCAAAAACAATTCCCCTTCAAGCTTTTATTCTAAGGGTCATGCCTTATTAAAAAACTCTTTTTTATCTTTAAACTCTTTATCATCCCCAAAGGGAAATGACTTCATGGTGCCAAAAGTGTATATGGTCTCCAGGGCTTCTTAAACTTCTTTTACTCATGTCCCCTTCAGTACTTCTTAAACCGTGGGTCCCGACCCCATATGGGTCTCACATCAGAAGTACTGTCAACCTGCCACTATCAGTTTTGTGGTCCTTTCTTCTCAGAATGCTGTTTCTGTCATTCACATTGAAGGGAGGCCACTGTTGTTCTTCTAGATGCCCTCTTCAAAGAATACTCCCCCACATATCTCAGACTTCCCCATTATAAAAAACAAAACAAAATAACAACATCAACAACAACAAAACCCCCACTATATCTGGGTCTAACACCCAGTGGTTTCTCTTTATTTTTCTTAACCTACTTATATTTCCATGCAGGTACTACTTCTCAAAGTATTTCTGCTGCTGAGGCAACCTTTGATACAGATTCAAAAATCCTAGAGATGTTTAGGTTTGCACAGGATTAAAATAGAAGTTCTACTGATGCTGTGTTACCTAGGTTATCCCCTCACATAAGGGTTGCCCGAAAAATTGCTATAAGTTTGAGGAATAGGGGAGTCAGTGTTTAATCAAAGCCTAGTTTATAAACCCCTACAAATATGTGTACTTTTTATGAACCAGACAGGACATATTAGTTTTGAGCAAAATACATTTAATCAATTAATAGTGTAGCATGATGATGATGATGGTGACAATATTTATTTTACACTTTAACATATGCAAAGTATTTTGCATATATTATATCATTTACAAACAAAAATGTGAGATGTAGTTTTTTAATATTCCTTGTTTATACATAAGGAAATTGAAACAAAGAAATTATGACTTTTACAGGTTTATGTAGATTGTATATGTGGAGAACAGAATTCAAGCCAACATTTTTCTTCTTTGAAATCCAATATTCTCTCTATTAAAATAAAAAAAAATGCCTCCAGGCACCAAAGGAAAACTCTCCCATAGGTTACTATAGTGAAGAAAAGACGCAAATGAAGAAACATGTGGCTATCAAAATTTTATGGAAAAAAAACCCAAAACATATCCCAGGTACATATATGTACAAGGTAACTCATTTTTCCTGTGGATTGAAGCTGACAATGTTCTCTGGTGAGGTTGTTGAAATGGTCTCTGTTGTTCTCTTCTGGGCTTGTAATCTCTGTTGGACATTTCCAGTGGTGACATCGGTGGCAAGTTTCTTTCTGCTATCTTATTCAGAGCTTCAGCTCTTTAGGGTCACCAATATGAAAGTAAAGTTTCATCTGCTGAGGTTCATTAAGTAGAAAGCCTCTCTATGACAAAGGCCAGATGACAACACTTTCAGTTCATAGTCAAGGTTATGTACCAACATACCTAGATAATGATGTATGCCCAAAAGTCAGGCTTGACAAAATTTTTAAAATTTTGTAATTACTTTTATTTTATTTTTTTGTTTTTCATTAAAAATTTTTTACATCATTCATTTCCACAAGATTTTTAGTTACAAATTTTCTCCCCATTTTCCCCTACCCACCACCCCAAAACAGTGATCCCACTGAATATCTCCTCCCACAATCTGCTCTCTCCCATATCTTTCCCCATACCCCCTCCAAATTTCCAGTAGGGCACAGTGGATCTCTATGCTCCAGTGCCTGTATATCTTATTTCCCAGTTACATGTAAAATACTATCACTCCTACTACTATATATATATATTTAAACATTTGATTTTAAAACTTTGAATTCCAGATTCTTTCCCTTCCTCCCTCATCACCCACCCTTACTGGGAAGATAAGCAATTCAATATAGGTTGTACATGTATAGCTATGCAAAACATTTCCATAGTGGATATATTGTGAAAGACTAACTATATTTCCCTCCATCCTATCCCACCCCCCACTTCTTCTATTCCCTACTTTGATCCTGTACCTTTTCAAAAGTGGGTACTTCCAACTTCCCTCCTCCCCAGCCTGCCCTCCCTTCCATCATCCCCCATCTCATTACCTTCCCCCCTACTCTCCTGTAGGGTATGTTCTCATATTTTTCACTAATAATATTAATAATACATTCCTATATCAAAATATATTTGGTGATTGTTCAGTCTATGCCTATTTTGTTTATGGGTTTGTTCATTCTTTTAAAAAGTGTCATATTTTTCTTTTTCTCTTGGACATATTTGAGGCATATTTCTAGTACTGGAATCATTACATTCAAAAGATTGTTTTACAGAATGTGTGGATCAAATTAAAAGCTCTTACAGCAATATATTTGTGTTCCTATATTCCTATATTTTCTCCAAAACAGGTTGATTGTATTTTTAATCTTCTTTACCAATATGATGGAAATCTCAGTACAATTTTCATTTCATTTTTCTTATTAGAGATTTTGAGTATTTATTTCATATGGCTGTTGATACTTTGAATTTCTTCTTTTGAAAACATTCACATTCTTTCAATAAATTTCATGGGGATGTCTCTTTGCCTTTAATATTTTTAATAGTCGCTCTGACTTCTTTATCAGAGATATTTTATAAATATTTTTTCCACCAATGACATTTTCTGCATGAGATTTGCATCTCTGAAATGATAGTATCAACTGTCCAAGGAGGGAAGAGATTCCATGATGCTTTTTTACAGTCTGGCTCAGAAATCTGCATGGGCTACTTTTCCTAGATCATCTCCAACTGATCTTCTAAATTTCCTAAATTGTCACTTTTTCAAGGACAGAAATAGCATTTATATTGCACTTAATATAACACCATATCTATATAGACCTTAAAATAATTTAGATATATTAAAATAACTAGCTTTATGTGCTATAGTACCATATAATAAGGTTCATTCTTAGGTCCAGCATTTTATATTGTAACATTTCATACTTTAAAATCCTTCCCAAACCCTAATATTATAGTTTCCATGTTCTATATTTTCTTAGATGACTTTCACTAAATTATAGTGTCTTCAAAGTTGTACCCTATCCCTCTTCCTAAGAAAGTAAATGATTCCTGAAATTTAGAATCCTACCATGAATTATTCCTTTCTCACTATAACAATCCTTTGGATTAATACTCATGTTCAGCTGGGAAGAGTTTGGAGAGGCTATAAATACAGAACATGTAAGCTTCCTCAGTTTTTGCTGTTGGTGTGAATTCCATCATACCATCATCAGACATTTTAGCTCTTCGGATAGGTTATAAATATATATATTTCTGCCCCAGTGGACCCAACTCTTTCTTCATTATTCTGAAGATTTGTCTTCACTCATAATTTTGCTCATAATATATCTCAGTTAGTTTGGAAATCCAAAAAAAAAAACAACTAGACAGATTTCTGAGTCTCTGAACTGGTTGATCTCTTGACTAACTACTAATAATCATATGGGACTTGAAGTATTAAAAGAAAAGGTATTCAGGAGGAAAGGAGCTTCAATCTTCAGGTGATTGCTTCCATTCAATTTCTTAGTAAATAACTACAGGCCTGTAGTGAGGTGACCGCAATAAACTTTTTCTTCCTAGCATCCCTAATTATCCTACTTTTTTACTATATACTTCTTATCCTATGTCTCTCTTCTTTCTTTACTTTTTCCCTTATTACCATATTTTCATTTTGTGTAGTGTTTAGAAAGACAACCAACTGGAAAGTGCATCAAGAACTAGAAACCTTTCCTGAATATCTTATCCAAGTTCTGTGCTTGTAAGCAAGTTTTCTTCCCTCAATGGGCCTAGGTATTTCCATATATAACATGAAATCGTTGAATGAAACATTCCCCAAGGTCTCTTTCAATCCTAACATCCTATATTTTAAGTATCCTTATGACTCTAACATCCTCTGATGCCATAAAGCACCCTTTAAATTAAATAGTGTCATTGTAAATTAGTCAATGTAAGCGCTTTAGATTAGAAATTAGCTAATAAAGAATGAGAGACTTCAAATCTGGTTCCAGCAGAAGCGCCCAATAGTGCTGAGTAAGCCCACATCCACCTGACAGGACGCCACCATAAATAGCAGCAACAATTATATACCTCTTCTTAATTTTTTTTCTAGACTAGTGAGACCATAACTTAGAGCACTGGCTGCTATTTAGCCAAAATCAAATAACAAAACAACTTTAGTTGTGATGCATTTTGGTGACATAATTCAGTTTGGCTACTGTTCTGTTAAATTAAAAATATTTATCACTAGAAGGAACTAATGATTTCACTGGAAAGGGGACTAGGGCAGTGGTAGGGTTAGGGGTGTGGGTGGGCAAGAATATGGACAGGATTCTGGTAGTAAAGGAAGGGAGTGGGAAAGAAACACACAAAACACCACAACTAGGCATAGTTGCTATAGCGATTAACAACGGATATCCTTCTAAATGGAGCCAGGGATGCTGATGCAGCTAAAACAAATGTTTGTGTACGGCCGTAGCAGAGACGGTGACGGATTATGGAGTCTTGGCCTTGAGCCTCAATGTAATCCAATTCTAAATAAATCATAAATCTAAGTGCAGACTGGCAAGGCCGGGAGAATACCAATTTGGGCTGGGCAGCGGCACACCGAGGGATGGCGGGCCAGGATCAATTTTGAAAGGAAATGTGGGGAGAAGAATTGAGAGGAGGAACATAGCCTGCCTGTGGGGAAGGATATTTTTCCCCTTTCCATTTTTCTCCATCAGCCCCAGTAAGAGCTGCCAGATTTCAGTGGCACAAGTGAGAGATCACTGCTCAAAAAGCCACAAGGCCAGTCAGTTGGCAAACTCCTAAATTTTGCTTGATGTGGAGATTTTTCATAGTGAAAGGTGCAGAATTACTGATTTGTTGAATTGGTTTCTCTCCCTCAGAATGAAGGCTAGGTACTGGACTGAGTTTTACCTAGGGTTATGCACTCCTATCAGTTTGAAGAAAAATGAATTAAAATCCTGCATATTCCACTCATTCATTCACTCAAGAAACTCTATAAGATGATGTGAAGATGAGTAGGACACAAGATATCTTCTGTATCTTGAAGAATTTAAAATTTATTAGGAGTGAGTTTAACACACATAGACATGCACATATCTTATTTTAATTCTATTAAATGTCCTAATTTCTTTCATTCCCATGCATATAAAAGTATACACACACACACATAAATAAATTCTACATTTTTACTTGACCATCTAAATTCTATAATTTTTAAGAAACATGCAAAATCATCATTAGACTCTAGGCAAGATAAAGAATGAGATTTTTTTTTTTAAATTAACGATTAAGTTTGAAAATATTTTTAATTAATACCCATAGAGTCAGAAAATTCAATTAACTATTATCCAAACTTTCTACATTATTGAATTACTATTTGGGGATAACTGAACTCATGATAGTTGGAGTAGATGATTTCTAAGCATCTCCCAACTTAAAATCCAATTACCTCATTTAGGGAAACAATCATAACATGGGCAAGTAGAATCTTGTGGGGTATTATGGTCAAGCACCAAGTTGAGACTTTTAAAAATTTCCTCAGAATCTCTTATGATTCATTTTATTGATTTATTCTATAGTTATTTATTAATAATACTACTTTATACAATGAACATAGTTTCACTATGTATTTGCTTTGATTGTTGACTATTGACCTCCATTGACTTTGTGAGTACATACCCCATATTAGAGCCCATCGATGCCTGATGAAGAGGAAAAATGAAACTTATTAGATTTTTCCTGCTGGGATATGTCAATTACACTGTTGGCATCTGTTGGAAAAGTTATGGGTAGGTTACCACAATTCAAGTGATCACCAACCTCAGGACTCAAGTAGGGGAAAGTGTAGTTCAGAAATTTGATAGCACTTCTGAAAGGTTGCTAGCTTCTTGTATACAGCTTAGTTACCATTAATTATAAGTATCATGAAAATGGGTCCTGTGTCCTATCTATCGTAGTACCCCCAACCCCAACTGCAGTATTACCTTTGGCACATTGATATTTTAAAGTTCATTGAATTTGATTTATTGAATTGTTGGAAAAAATGTTTCAAAAATGAGGACCCATACCAGACTTCATTCATTCACTCATTCACTCACTCACTCATTCATTCATTCATTCATTCATTCTCATACTCCCCCTCAACCACTAGTACCTTTCTCTTCAATATGTAATGAAAAATTAAAACAAGTACAGTTCAGTCAACAGAATGTCTATGAAATTAATGAGCCCTTTCACCTTCAACACCTGGTAATTATATCCTTCAATTAAACAAAGTCTCTAGCTGCCTGTGATTTTATAAATTAACCAACAGTCACAGAGTCTTGCAGGCTGCCAGTACTTTCTTATACTCAAACCTGAGGTCAATAATGTCTTATGAGTTTGGGGATGATAAAGGGAAAAGCAAAGTCACTCACTTTCCTTTGCCAGTTTTTCATAGAAGAATCTGGGTTCTTTTGTCTCAAGTCCAGGGGGAAAAACAAAAAGAAAAAGCAAAAAGCAACAACAACAAAAAGAATCCCCAAACTGTTCTGGGGTCATGTGATGAAAACATAATCTGTTGCTGAAGATATAGGCCTTTCCTAAACTTTTGATCCCCTCTTTACTCCTTCCCCACCCTAGCACAGGGCTATATTTAGAAGAAATACAATTAATAATCATTGAATGAATGACTGAGAATAAATGTGTTAGTGAATATCACCCTGGAAATCCAAATGAGAGGAGGTATGGGACCTCATAATAGCCATGTTTGGTTCATTTAAGATACAATTCCATCTACGTTGAAATAAAGAAAGAGAGGCTCACAGGATGATAGACCTTCATAGAAGGCTTGAGGTTGCCATGATTTGAATAACAAAATGAAAATCATCCTTTCATTGCTATTTGGACATAAAATCTAAAAGTTGGAAGAAATGTCAAGAGAAACTAACCTTCATTCTTTTGCTTTCATGAAAGTTACTGTATACATTACCCTGGGACAGAAGTTTGCCTCATCTTCTTCAATCAGCAACTTGACAAGAATTTATCAAGTATTTTTGTGGCCATAAAACCATTCTTGTAAATACAGAAAAAGGATAAGACTCTCTCCAGTAAGGTATTCTGAAACAGTATAGACCCAATAGCCTTGAAATATCAGCTACTATATAAGAAGATTGACAAAGTTCACTCCACCCATTTCCTTCTGAGATGCTTTCTAATGGACACTTTTATAGTACTGTCTCATGTGCTAACAGTACCTACATTTCCCCCTGTAATGGGAATGTAAATTTTTAAGATCTTCCCCGCCCCTAGGCTAAAGTGCACCTGGAGCCTGGGTAGGAGGCTTGTTTTTCAGTAGGTACTTTTTGATTAGCCAGTGGGGCCAGACGGTTGTTACATTCTCTGAGCCAGGAGAAGGCTATATAAGCCCTGATGTGTAGCTTTGTTTTGGGGCTCACCTTGAGAAGTGTTCTGTGATTTTATCTGGGAAGTCGTTGTTGAGAGGCCCCCCCCTCGGCTTTGAAAAACCCAGATGTTGAAATCCAGATGTTGATTTGGTATGGATGTAATGGTTGGATATTTTGGAAACTGTCTATTTGATCTGTCTCTCTGTCTTGATAATTCTGTCTGTATATTCTAAAGTTCGGGGTGCTGACCTTTTTCCCCTCAACTAGGTAAATGATACATATTTGACTGATTAAAGTAAGCTTGTTAACCCATTTTGAGTTGCTTTCCTTTATCAAAGCAGATCCAAGAACTTGTGGTGGCAGCAACCCTGGGGACGCTTGGGGTGCTTGCCACTACACCCCCATGAGTGAGTCTTTTAAACTGTCTGAGCTTCAATTTTCTTAGTATAGTGCCTGGCATGTGGTAATTATTTAATAGATGTTTATTGATTATTGGCTTATTATCTTAAAAAATATGTACAGTAATACCTGAAGTATCCACTCATCAATATATTGGATTTTTGTTTTTGTTTTGCTTTTTGGAGGGCAGTTGGGTTTAAGTGACTTGCCCAAGGTCACACGGCTAGTTTTTGTGTTAAGTGTCTGAGGCCGGATTTGAACTCATGTCCTCCTGACTCCAGGGACGGTGTTCTATTTACAGAGCCACCTAGCCGCCCCAACTCTATAGTATTATCATAGAAATAAAATCAAATAATATATCTAAAATGCTTTGCATACTTTATTATGCAGTATAAATGCCAGGGTACAAGGGTAGTATCCTGTAGAGGAAAAGAGCAGTAGACTTAGACTTAGGAGAAACTTGACTCTGACACTTTCTAGTTATAAACCTCTAAAAAGTTACCTAACTTCTCTAAGCCTAAATTTCCTCATCTTTAAAATGAGAATGATGATGCTTGGGCCATTATTTTAGTCATTAATTAGCTTCTCAATCTGACATCTCTCTTGTCTCCAGGCTGTCCTCCAAATAGCTGCCAAAGTAAGGTCTGAAGCATAGGCAGGATACAGCCCTCCTTTTCAATGTGGTTCCACATTGCCTTTAGGATCAAAAAGAGTATCTCCTCTTTGGTGTTTAAAGTCTTTTATAACCCAGTTCCAACCTTCTTTTACAAACTTATTGCACATTATATTGTTTTGCACATTCTAAGAATCCACACAGGTTTCTTGTATTTTCACTTGCGTTTTTCCATCATTTCTCTCCATTGTTTTGCAAACATTGAATTACTCCATGATCTCCAACTCTTAAAATTCAGTGCTTCCTACAAAGATCAGTTCAAGGGCCTTCTTTCACATGAGGTCTTATTTTTTTAGGGCAATTGGGGTTAAGTGACTTGGCCAAGGTCACATGGCTAGTTTTTTGTTAAGTGGCTGAGGCCGGATTTGAACTCAGGTCCTCCTGACTCCAGGGTCAGTGCTCTATTCACTGTGCCACCTAGCCGCCCTCACATGAGGTCTTTCTTGATACATCTAGTAGCTCTTGTCTCCCCCAATGAAGAAGGAAGGAAGGAAGGAAGGAAGAAAGGAAGGAAGGAACGAAGGAAGGAAGGAAGGAAGGAAGGAAGGAAGGAAGGAAGGAAGGAA
>NW_027187368.1:7473196-7532845 GCF_028583685.1 Petaurus breviceps papuanus | reverse complement strand
GAAGGAAGGAAGGAAGGAAGGAAGGAAGGAAGGAAGGAAGGAAGGAACGAAGGAAGGAAGGAAGGAAGGAAGGAAATAAGCATTTAAGTATCTACCATGTACAAGGCACTGTAATAATTATGAGATATTAACTCATGATCTTCACAATGACCCTGAAAGGGAGGTGCTATTTTCTCCTCATTTTACATTTAAGAAGACTGAAGTAATGGAGGTTAACTGACTTGACCAGGATTTGAACTCAGTTTTTCCTGAATACAAACGTAGCTCTCTATCCATTGCATCACCTAACTGACTCTTTTAGGGGGATTGCTTTTCAGATTTTCATAGTTCTTGTTAAATAGGAGGATTTTACACTAGTACTTTATATTTTCAGTTTTATCAAGTATATTGATATTTTTATTTGCTTTTGGATGTTGAGTTGTGTGTTTCATTGAAAAGATTTCCTATTTTTTTAACCAGTACTAAATTATTTTGATGATTATTGCTTTATAAAAAAATGTGTGACATAATAGGGAAAGATGCCTTCCTTTCCATTTTATTTCCTATTTAAAATTTAATTCTGTGCACTGTTTAGTGGGGAAACCAAGAAAGTAGTCAGAAGTCAGAACACAAGTGAGAAATTGAAGAGAATCCAAGAGACTGGATAATTGAAAACTGGATAATCACCTCCTGATATTCAAGAGTTGACTGTATGAAGAATGGACCTTATACTTGGGTAATTCATTTACTGAACCCTTTAGAATCCACTCAATCAATTTTGAGTTCCATAAATGTCAAAAGGAGAGCCAAACCCAGGGAGTTCTTTTGAGAAAGATCTGTAGGATTTAGTGGACTGCAAATTTGATATGAGCTAACTGTGTGTCATATCTAGCAAGAAATACAATGTAATTTTAGGCTGTCTGAATATCATAGAATGACAGGACCACAGAACTAGAAGGGACTTCTGGAGGCATGTAGGTGGGAGGAGATTCCCATATCAAAGAATTCTCATAGGATTTACATATAATATAATAATTTAGATATAACATATCTAAATTACTTTAACACTCCAGAAGTTTACCATATTCTGAATTACTATTCATGAACAAATGTACCCTCCAAAAGTTTTCAGGATGTCAGTCAACCTCAAAAATACTAGCCAACATCTTTCAGTTGTACCCTTTACCCTCAAGTCCATGACAGCATTCCAATGAAGCCCATCTGAGTTGAACTCTATTCTTCCTCTGGTCATGGTATTTCCCAGGTGAGCTTTTGCCCATCTAACCACTATCTCTGGACATGGTTTCAAAACATACCTTAAGATCTAGAAAAAGCCTTAGATGTCACCCAATTCAAGTCTATCCTGAGGCATGCATCCTATCTAGAATATCCTTGATGAATAATTGGGATACTATTTGTATTGTTTTCTGTTTATCATATTAGGACCCCAAGGGATTTTTAGTAGTGACCTTCCTTTGCTAAACTTCTTTTATTTTTTAAACTTCAAGTATCAGTACATTTGCAACACAAATAACTGAACTTCTTTTAAAACACATCTGATATCTCAGAAATATCACTAGTTTAGACAACCATGCCCATCAGCTATTTCATATTAAGGAGGTTTAACTATAATTTCCAAATCAGACTATCAGACTTTTTATGTTGTGCACGAGGTCCCCTGAGACGGTATTAATGGGATTATTGCAATGTTGTGCCTACAAATCCTGTTTTATTCAAGAGAAGAGGGAAAGGGGTAACTAAGCTTGTGATAGCTATTGTTGGCAGGGAAAGAGTCTCTGCAAGGCCACTGTTTTTTTTTTTTTTTCCCCGTAACTTCTTTTGAATCAATGTTAGAGCTTGGCAACCTAGAGTTTGTTTTATACACATATCACACATTTTCCCATAGCCAATCTTTTCTTTGCCTTCTTTCTCCTAGATTTATTCAGCCTTTTGAAATTCTACTCACCCTTTAAGGTTCAGCTGAAATGCCTCCACCAACAGGAAGTCTTTGATAATTTCTCCAAGTGAAAGTGATTCTACTATCTTTTGAACTGTCAAGGCAAAGTCTTTCTGTAAATAGGTGTAATATTGAGAGAGATGATTATTTCTCTCATTAATAACCAATTATTGAATCAGGACCAGATTTTTTGCCTTCCTACTTCTTCATTCAGAAATCAGCTCCCAGTAGGTAATTCAGCCATCATCTGAAGAACATTGTTGGTAATGATATTGGATTAACTTTCTCCTCAATTTTTTACAGATCCCATCCAAGTGGAGGAAGCCCATTGTGTTCTACTTCTACTGGGGCTTGTGTGGGGAATAGATGCTTTGTCTGGATTGTCTGGGAGTAAAAGTGGTGTAATCAAAGTCATGCCCCCAGACATTCATTAGAATAAGTCCACCTCTAATTATAATATTCATTCTCTCATTAATTGATTGTCATCTGTTGGGAAAACCCATACTTCCAAGGACATATAAGAGTCAACAGGACATCATGATCAGTCTCTAGTTTAAGAGAGATGACCAAATGACCATCCTTTTATTAATTACTCAATAGCCATAATAAATGAAATGATTACCCAGTAATTATGTCTCTTGAATCTTTCATATGTCACAATATCCTACAGATGACAGAGGTGTTCAGAGCCCAGAGAAGGCTTTATGGAACTTGTACATGATGATGCCTTGACATTGGAGTCAGGAATATATGGAGCCAATTAAAAATGTATGTATATACTATATATGCATACACACATATGTGTTTGTCTATGTCACCACAGTGCTCATAATTCTCTGTTACCAGGGAGGCCTCAATCATGGATTTGATAAACATGCAAACTACAGTGATGAGGGAAAGTGATTGAAAGAAAATAGTTCTGTTACCCCTTTATTTTTTGAGAGGCAAGAGGATTATATTTCCCCATGGGCTTCACAAATTCCTCTTCTGATGCCTCACCATGGAGAAGAGGTAACCCTAGATTCCTGAAAGTTATAGTACTGGAGTATAAACTCTCATATGTTAAAGCAATATAAAATATTTTAGAGCATAAGTCCAGATACAGATTTTGTTTTGCTCAGAAACCATCCTAGTTCAGTATGGAGATTAATTGCCTGAAGACTGGCCCCTTGATAATGATTTTTTTTAACCCAGTCAATTTATGAAACAAAAAATACAAAATATCGCTCAGATGTCACTTCATGTCTGATTCATGTCTGGTTCAACAGTGACAGGTATAGTAAAATAACGAGAAAAGAGGCAGAGGATACTGAGGATCACACATCTTTTAAACCATCAATAAATCTTAATCATGTTCATATTGACATTGCCACCCCAGATGAATACAGAAGGCATAATGAATTTGCAGCCAAAGGGGAGGATGTTTCATATGTGATCACCTAAGAGGCAAAACGACTTAGTGAAAGAAGTTGGTTTCATTGTGAATACAAAGGCAACAAAAAGCATGATTTCAGGTACTACTTCTTAAAATTGCCTTGCAGGCACCATGTTGAATATTAAATAGTGGTTATAGTTCATGGACGATGCATATTGAGCTGAAAGGGAATTTAGAGACCATTTAACAGTTAAGGGAACTGCAGTTTTCCAGAGTATCTTCACCTCAGCCCAAAAAATATTAGACAGATAGATAGATAGACAGACAGACAGACTGACTGCCTTTCATTATATTGTTTTCTTTCTCAATCCCATATAATTTATTTTACACATTTAAGAAAAAAAATCATTTTGAGGAGTACCAAGACTTCACCAGACTATATAAGGGACCAAGGTATACTAAGGAATAATGTAAAAAGGATAGAAAATTTCATTTTTTAAATGTGATCAGTTCCTTCAAATTAAGTAAACACATATTTGATACTTCATGACTTCAATTTGTATGACAACTTAATTTAAATAGTGACAACTTAATTTAAAATACATGGTTCAGGATCAAGAATGAAAGACAGTTAAGAGGCCTAGTAGATAGCTTATTGGATTTGGAGTCAAGCAGACCTCAGTTCATATATGGCCTCAGACACTTACTAGCTATGTGATCTTGGGCAAGTTACTTAACCTTTGCATTCCTCAGTATTTTTCACCTGTAAAATAAGGATAAAAATCATATCTACCTCCCAGGATTGTTGTGAAGATAATATGAGATGATATTTATAAAGATCTTTGCAAACCTTAAAGTATTATATAAATGTTAGTTATTATTATTGTTATTAAAATGAAAAGATATCAAAACTTGTAGAATATTTAGAAGTCTCACACCTGGACATTGTTAATGTTTTCTTTAAGGAGAGAGTCAGAAGGCACTAGATAATGAAACAACAGGTGACATTTATATAGTGCTTCAAGGTTTGTGAAGTGTTTAACATATATTGTCTCAGTTAATGAGGTTGGTGAATCTTATTAATCTTTAGTGGGGTCACTATTAGGCTTGTATGATGAGTCATACTTTCAAAGACTTTAAAATCATTGTCATTCTACCCTAGGAAAATATAGTTATGAATCTTATGAATGACTGGTTATGCTGCCCCTAGAGAGAGTGAAAAGTCTTTAAATATGGGTTGGAGTGTGGAGGATCCCAACTCTGTATTAGGAATAGTAACCCTCTCATGCATGGCTCCTAGAGTTGTACTGAGCCTTCATGCCAACAAAGGGACAAGAGAAAATGCAATGGGTAAGGTCAGCTATATTTGTTTGCGGGAAATAAGATTGTATTAGTCAGATTCAGTCTTAAACAGAAAAAGGACATGATTAGGAATGGGTACCAGTTATATCCCCTCTGAAATAAAGCAGAGAGTAGGAGTGAGAACCTTTAGTTCCTCCATTTTCCCCCTTAAGCATTCCAGCCTCCAGAAGGAGTATACTTAATCAAAAACAACACCAATAATAACACTCTTATGCCTTACCTCTTGTTCCTTTATCTTTCACATCTAGGAGTCTCTCTTAAGGGTTTGAGTTTAAGGAAAAGAACATCAGATATGGTTTTCATTGGTTGCTGCTGATCTGTGTTAAAAGAAAAAAGTGTATATATGTGTCTGCATGTATGTGAGGGAGATGCTGGCTCCCCTCTTTCCTCTCTTCATGTTCTTTATCTTTTCTCTCAAGATATCCTTCAAACCACTGGCATGGAAAGAAGATCCTACATACGTTCCTTATTTTGTATTAACTTGCTCTCTTCACTTGATGGGAAGAAATACCACACCCAGAGTCTTTAGGGACTTAGAACCCCTTTGGTCCAAGCTTTGGCAACAGGATTATTATACTTCAAACAGCTTATTGAAGTAGATGCTATTATCATTCCCACTCTACAAATGAGGAAATGGATATTCAGCAATAGCAACACCAGCTTAAAGTACAAATTCATTTGCAAATCACTGAAAAGGAAGCCTCTCCCTATTCCATTTTACCTTCTTACGTATCCCCACTCAAATCTACAGTTCATCCTACACTCATCTGTCAAATTGATCTTCCTAAAGTACATTCTGATCATGTCACTTTCCATTTGAAGAACTCCAGTTCTTACCTTCAGAATCAAAAGAAAATCCTATGTTTGGCTTTTATAGTCCTTCTTTACTTAGCTCACTCCTACCTTGCTGGTTTTCTTATATACTGCTTTTCTCTACATGCTCTGATCTGGTAACATTGGTCTCTTTCCTGTTTCTTGAACAAGACAGTCTACTTCTTGACTCCAAGATATTTTCACTGTTCAACCTCCATGCCTGGAACTCTCTCCTTCCTCATTTCAGCCTCTTAGTTTCCTACTTTCATTCACATCCAAGCTAAAATCCTATCTTCTGCAAGCAGCCATTCCTAATTTCTCCTTTATACTACTACCTTCCCTCTAATTATCTTGAATTTATGCTATGTATATCTTATTTATACATAGTTGTTTGCATGTTGTTTCCGTCATCTGACTATGAGAAACTTAAGAGAAGGAACTTTTGCCTTCCTTTGTACTCCTGGAAATTATCAACATAACTGGCACCTAGTAGGAGGAGAATTCCTGTTGGCAGACAGACAGACAGAGTTTGGAAGATTATGAATTAACAGTATGATCTCACAAAACAGTCTAATAATACTGAAGAGAAATTGGAATGAGATACATGTAAATCTAAGAAGTCATTAATCATTCAAAGCAAAGGAGGGCAATAAATAGATATGAAATGAAACAGACCTTTTGATATTTTAAAGCTAGTGTCTGATTTGTTCTCACTGATTAAGTTAGTGGAAACATTACATTTAGATTCTGTCACAATATCTGAAGCATTTGGACCTAACTAAATACATACAGAAGTAATCTGTGCTAATTTCTTTTTTGTTTAATTTGTTTATTTTTAGTTTTCACCATTCATTTCCACAACATTTTGAGTTACAAAATTTCTCCCCATATTTCCCCTATCCCCCACCCCAAAATAACTATCCTACTGAATTTACCTTCCCTCAATCTGCTCTCAATTATATCCTCCCCCATTCCCCCTCTGATTTTCTAGTAGGCAAATTGGATTTCTATACCCCAGTGCCTGTATATGTTATTTTCCAGTTGCATATATATACACACACACACACATATATAATTTGATTTTAAAACTTTGATTTCCAGATCCTTTCCCTTCTTACCTCATCTCCCACCCCTACTGGGAGGAAAAGCAATTCAATATAAGTTATACATGTTTAGTTACATAAAATATATCCATAGCAAATATATTGGGAAAGACTGACTATATTACCCTCCATGCTATCCCGCCCCCTCCCCCCACTTATTCTATTTTGTACTTTGACTCTGTCCCTTTTCAAAAGTGTGTGCTTCTAACTGCCCTCCCCCACAATCTGCCCTCCCTTCTATCATCCCCCCTCTCATCCCCCTCTCCCCTACTTTTCTGTAGGGTAAGATACCCAATTTGGTGTGCATGTTATTCCCTCCTTAAGCCAAATTCAATGAGAGTAAGGTTAACTCATTCCTTTTTGCCTTCCTGTTCTTCCCTTCCATTATAACAATTAGTTTTATCTTGCCTCTTTTATATGAAGTAATTCACCCTATTCTATCTCTCCCTATCTCCTCTCATTATATTCCTCTCTCACCACTTAATTTTATTTTTTAAATATCATCCCTTCCTATTCAACTTATCTTGTGCCCACTATGTATACATGTACAATATATACACACACTCACATATGTATTTATACATACATATACTTTCCTATGTTAACATATATATGTATATGTACATATATACATATATATTCTCTTCGACTATCCTCATACTGAGAAAAGTCTCATGAGTTACAATTTTCATTTTACCATGGAGGAATGTAAATAGTTCAATTTTAATAAGTCCCTTATAATTTCTTTTCCCTGTTTACAGTCTCATGCTTCTCTTGCTTCTTGTATTTGAAAGTCAAATTTTCTATTCAACTTTGTTTTTTTTCATCAAGAATGCTCAAAAGTCCTCTATTTCCTTGAAAACCATATTTCCCCCTGAAGCATTTTACTCAGTTTTTCTGGGTGTGTGATTCTTGGTTTTAATCTCAGCTCCTTTGACCTCTGGAATATCATATTCCAAGCCCTTTGATTCCTTAATGTAGAAGCTGTGAGATCTTGTGTTATCCTGATTGTGTTTCCACAATACTCAATTTGTTTCTTCCTGGCTGCTTGTAATATTTTCTCCTTGATCTGGGAACTCTGGAATTTGGCTATAATATTCCTTAGGAGTTTTCCTTTTGGGATCTTTTTCAAGAGGTGATCAGTGAATTTCTTTCCATTTCTATTTTGCCCTCTGGTTCTAGAACATCAGGGCAATTTTCCTTGAGAATTTCTTGAATGATGATTTCTATGTTCTTTATTTGATCATGGCTTTCAGGTAGCCCAATAATTTTTAAATTATCTCTCCTGGATCTATTTTTCATGTCAGTGATTTTTCCAGTGAGATATTTCACATTGCCTTTTTTTTTTCATTTGTTTGGATCTATTTTATAGTATCTTGATTTCTCATAAAGTCATTAGCCCCCATTTGCTCCAATCTAATTCGGAAGGAATTATTCTCTTCAGTGAACTTTTGAAATTCCTTTTCCATCAGGCAAGTTTGGCTTTTTAAGGCATTCTTCTCCTCATTAGCTTTTTGGGCCTCTTTTGCCATTTGAGTTAGTCTGTTTTTTAAGGTGTTATTTTCTTCAGTCAGGTTGTCGATTCTCTTTTCAGGATTTTTTTGCATCATTCTCATTTGTCTTCCCAGTTTTTCCTCTACTTCTCTTACTTGATATTTTAAATCATTTTTGAGCTCTTCCATGGTGTGTAACCAATTCATATTATTCTCGGAAGCTTTTGATGCAGGACTTCTGACTTTGTTGTCTTCCTCTTGTTCCATGCTTTGATCCTTTTTTCCTCAAAAAAGGATTCTATGGTCTATTTTTGCTTCCTCTGCTTGCTCATATTGCCAATCTTGACTTTTGAGGTCTTTGCCATGGTAGAACTCTGCTTCCAGAGAGGAGAGCTTTGTCCCAAATCGCTGGAGTTTTCACAAATGTTGTCAGTGGTCTGAGAAGCATGCCCTCTCTTTAGACACCACACTGGCACACTGGTGTTTCTCACCCCCAGGACAACCACTCAACTTTATATGACACCTATAACATGAATATATCTTTATTCAATTATAAAGGCAGGTATAAAACAGGAATATGTGAATATACCTAATATATTTACCTGGACTAAAAGTCTAAATAGAAGAGAGATTTCTTATGGTTGGTGAATTTACAAATGATATTTTGCTAATTGCACTGAAGATGGGAGGAAGGAAGAAAGTAAGGAAAAAAGGAAGGAAAGATTTATAAAGTACTTGACAAATTTATCTCATTTGATCCTCTAAAAAGCTGTAAGGAAGGTACTATTATTATCCACTTTTTATAGTTGAGCAAACTGAATTAGACAGAAGTTTCCAGGGTCACATAGCTATAAAGTGTCTGAGGTCAAATCTGAATTTATGTCTCCCTGACCCCAAACCTAGTGCTCTCTCCACTGTTGTAGCAGAATGGAGTACATTAGAGAAAATATACAATGAAGTCAGTGATACCAAGTCTTCTCCTCTTATTCATAAAAGCTTTCTCTCCCCTCCTTTTTAACCACCAATCAATCTCTAAGTTTCTACACCACTGAAAATCATGGAGTACTCTGATTAATCAAAATATCAGGTGAATGAAAAGGTAATAAAAAAATTCATGGTGAGTGAAAAATGCCAGTTTCTCACATTGTCAACAATGATTTGCATGTAATAAGTGGTGTCAAATATAAGTTTTAATTTTGCATTGGGCCTTAGATATCATCTAGGTCCCCCATCATTTTACAAATGAGGAAGGTGAGACCAAGGGGGATGAAATAACTTGTCCATGTTCAAACAGGTCATAATTAGCAGGGCAGAGATTCAGACTCACAATCTCTGATTCTAAACTCAGTATAATTTAGGCTAAACTATGATGTTTCCTCCCTCTCCTATTCTCCTGCCCCCACCATCACACATATAGAATTGGAAAGGGACCCTTGGGCTAGTATTCAAGCATTATTTTCTTTAAAAATGGAAGATGATGGGGTGGACTCAAGATGGTGGGGTAGAAATAAGACTTCCACAGGGCTCCAGGTCTCACCTCCTCCAATTCGTGTGAAAGATGACTCTGAACAAACTTTGGAGCTACAGAATCCACAAATGACACAGAGAAGCTAACCTCCCTCTAAGGACAGCCTGGCAGGCTGGCAGAAAGAGGCCAGCACAGTGTTCTGGGAGCCGAGCCCAACTGCATGAGCCAGAGGTTTAGCCCCAGGGCAGGCTTTACCAGAATTATCAACACATAGATTCTAAGGACAAAGTGAGAGGTCAGTGCAGTGTGGACTTTGGGATCCAGTATTTGGGAGTGTGGTTGGCGAGAAGTGGCTGATGTGCTGGCCCAGGAGCCTTAGCCACACGTGGCTGCTTCAGCTCCTGGACTGCAGACTGTAGGGGGACCAAGTGAGCAATATGAGGGGTAATCACTCTTGCTTTAACCTGCTGGGATCTGGATTGTGGTCTAGTGTGGAGGTCCTGGGATGTGTGACCAGCTTGCCAGAGTGTGTGGAGGCTTCAGAGGGGGCACCCAACTAATACCTTCGGCAGCTGACAAAACCCTAGCGTTTGGGACAAAGCTCCCCTGTACTGTGGCAAAAAGCCCAAAAGTCAAGTAATTGAGTGGCAACATGAGCAGGCAAAGGAAGCAAACCAAGCAGAGTGATCCAACTTTACACTCCTATTTTGGGGACAAAAAGTATCAAAGCATGGAAGAGGAGGAAGACAACAAAAGCAGAACTCCTGCCACAAAAAGCTTCCAAGAAAAATATGAGCTGATTACAGGCCATAGAGGACCTTAAGAAGGATTTTGAAAATGAAATAAGAGAAGTGGAAGAAAAACTGGGAAGAGAAATGAGAATGATGCAAGAAAATTATGAAATGAGAGTCAACAATCTGACTGAAGAAAATAACACCTTAAAAAATAGACTAACTCAAATTGAAAAAGAGGCTCAAAAAGGCAATGAGGAGAAGAATGCATTAAAAAGCCAAATTTGCCATATGGAAAAAGAATCTCAAAAGCTCACTGAAGAGAATCATTCCTTCAGAATTAGATTGGAGCAAATGGAAGCTAGTGACTTTATGAGAAATCAAGATACTATTAAACAGATCCAAACAAATGAAAAAAATCGAAGGCAGTGTGAAATATCTCATTGGAAAGACCACTGACCTGGGAAATAGATCCAGGAGAGAGAATTTAAAAATTATTGGAATACCTTAAAAGCCACGATCAAAAAAAGAACCTGGAAAGCATCCTTCAAGAAATTCTCAAAGAAAACTGCCCTGATGTTTTAGAACCACAGGGCAAAATAGAGGTTGCTTCTCCTAAAAAAGATCCCAGGGGCGGCCAGGTGGAATGTGTAAGAGCACTGGCTCCAGTGTCAAGATGACCTGGGGATCAAATCTGGGCCCACATTCTTAGCACCACACCCAGAAATAACTAGCCGTGTAACCTTGATCACTTAACCCTGATTGCTTAAAAATAAAAAATTCCCAAAAGAAAACTCCTAGGAATATTATAGCCAGGTTCCAGAGTTCCCACATCAAAGAGAGAATATTACAAGCAGCCAGGAAGAAACTATTTGAATATTGTGGAAACACAGGATCTGGTAGCTTCTACACTGAGGAATCAAAGGGTTTAGAATATGATATTCCAGAGGTCAAAGGAGTTGGGATTAAAACCAAGAATCACCTACCCAGCAAAACTGAGTATAATGTTGGTCATTCAGTGGAATAAAGGATTTCAAACATTCTTGATGAAAAAACCTGAGTTGAATAGAAAATTTGACATTCAGATACAAGAAGCAAGAGAAGCATGAGATTGTAAATAGGGAAAAGAAATCATAAGAAACTTGTCAAAGTTGAACTATTTACATTCCTACATGGAAAATCAATAAATGTAACTGATGAAACTTTTCTCAGGATGTCTACATAAGAGGGTATATGGGCATATGAATACATATGTGACTGTATGTATATATGTTTACAGGTGTACATAGATAGAGGACACAGGACCAATTTAATAGGAAGGGATGATACTTAAAAGGTGAAATTAAGAGGTGAGAGAAGAATATAAGGTGAGGAGATGGGGAGGGACAGAATGGGGTAAACTATCTCATATAGATGAGGCAAGGGAAAATGGTTACAATGGAGGGGAAGAACAGGAAGGCAAAAGGGAATGGGTCAACCTTATTCTCATTGAATTTGGCTTAGGGAGGGAATGACATACACACCAAATAGGGTATTTCACCCTATGGGAGAGTAGGGGGTAAAGGAATGAGAGGGGCAATGATGGAAGGGAGGGCAGGCTAGGGGGGGGAGTGAAGTTGGAAGCATCCACTTTTTAAAGGAACAGGACCAAAGTAGAGAATAGAACAAGTGGGAGGTGGGATAGGAGGGAGAGAAATATAGTCAGTCTTTTATAATATATCCACTGTAGAAATGTTTTGCATAACTTCCTTCCCATTAAGGGTGGGTGACAAGGGAGGAAGGGAATGAATCTGGAATTCAAAGTTTTAAAATCAAATGTTTAATATATATTAAACATTTGATTTTAAAACTTTGAATATATATATTCATATACTATTATTAATAGTATTTTACATGTAACTGGGAAATAAGACTGGCACTGGGGCACTGTATATAGCTATCTATCTATAGGTCTAGATCTAGGTATAGATCTAGATATAGACATAGATCCACCATGCCCTACTATAAAGTCGAAGGGGGTATGGGAGAAGATATGGGAGAGAGCTGATTGTAGGAGGGGATGTCCAGTGGGATCGCTATTTTGGGGCAATGGGTAGGGGAAAAACGGGAAGAAAATTTGTAACTCAAAATCTGGTGGAAAAGAATAATGTAAATCAGAAGTTAATAAAGCATTTGATTTGGGGAAAAAATGGAAGATGAACTCGAGTACGTTGAGCTATTATTCAACAGGAAACTTAAAAAAAAGAGACATATTTGATAATTCATGGATGGGTCTTGTTCTAGGTCCAGAAAAATTATAGAAGTATCTTCCTTATCAATGATATCAGAAATATTTTAAAGCAAGTTCTTAAAGGTAAAGGGTCCCAAGGCATATGGGGAAGAATAAATGTGACCAGGGTTGTTTATTGAGAAAAAAAGAGCATAAACAATCAAAGAGTGTGTATTAACTGCCTACTCTCTGCCAAGCCTGTGAAGGTGCCAGAGTTACAAAGACAAAAGGAAATATTATAGTTTTCTTTAAAAAGCTACAGAACTAGAAACAGTCCTTGGGGGGCTGAAACACTGGCAGCAGTGGCAGTTCCCAGACTTCTCAGCCCACAGATGCCAGAGACAACTTAGGAGGTCATCAGTAGGAGGGGCCTGCTGGGAACTGGGTGAGAGAAGCACAGTCCTGTGCTGGGTGTGTGGCAGAGCCTGCTCCTGGAGCTATCAGCCCACAGACAGGATGTTTGAAAATCTCCTATTTCAATTTCCAAGAGCCAAGATGGTGGAGTAAGCAGTAAGTCACTCTCACCCTCCTTTATAGACCTTGAAAAATCCAGAGAATATTGCCTCAGGAAAAATCTTGGAATAGTGGAAGCAGAAGAGAGATAAAGTATAACAGTCTTTTCTCTTCGGGGGGGGGGGGGCAAGGAGATTAATGGGAAGCGTCCCTCTTACTGTGGCTGAAGAGGAATGCTAAAATATAGGAAGCATCCCAGTAAGCCAGCGGCAAGCCCCACCTCAGTGGATCAGTGGGAGGTCCTGACATCAGGGGTGGAGGAGCAGGTAGCATCAACACCAGGCACACACCAACCACCACCACCATCTCTAGCTCTTTACCAGGTAAACTACCAGACCACTATAGCCTTTTACTACCAGCACCTGAGGCCCCAGCACATAAAATCAATAACCAGGCCCCTAATTCCCAGGACAAGAAATCTGGGATGCTAACCCCTGGGCCCTAGAAGCAGGGATCAAATTTGAAAGCCAGAAAAATGGCAAACAACATAAGCAAAAAGCAACAAAGAAAAACAATGACCATAAAGAGGTATTTTGGTGACAGGGAAGATCAAAACATGAATCCAGGAAAGGACAACATGGTCAAATCAGATCAAGGAGAAAATAGTGCAAGCAGACAGAAAGAAACAATTCAAATATGGAACCACAGTCAAGATTATGGTTGACCTTGAAGCTTCTACATTAAAAGTTTAGAAAGCTTGAAATATAATATTCAGTAAGGCAAAGGAGTGTGGATAACAACCAAGGATCAACTACCCAGCTAAATTGAGCATAATCTTTTAGGCAAGGATATGGACATTCAAGAAATAGGGGACTTCCAGATTTCTCTGATGAAAAGAGCAGAGCTCTACAGAAAATCTGATCTTCAAATATAAGTTTAAAGAGAGGCATAAAAAAGTAAATAAGACAGGGAAAAAATATAAAACATGTTATTCAATAAGGGTAAACTGTTTACATTTCTACATGGGAAGATGATACTTATAACTTGAGAACTGTATCTTTATTGTGACATCTAGAAGGGAAATACATACAGGGGGTGGGTTTAAGTGAACTTTGATGTGATGATAAAAATTCTAATTAAGTAGTAAAAAAGGATTGTAATGAGAGAAGAGGAAAGGAAGAGGGAGAAAAGGGTAAATTATATCACATGAAGAGGCACAGAAACATATTTTTTAGAGGGAAAGAAGGGAGGGAGATGAGCATGTTTGAACTTTGCTCTCATTGAATTTGGCTCAAGGAGGGAATAACATACTCAGGTATAGAAATCTAACTTGCTCTAAAGGCATTTAGAAGAGAAAGGGGAAAGAAAAGGTAGGGGGGGACTGATAAAAGGGAGGGCAGATTGAGGGAAAAAACTACAGAAACACACTAGAGGAAGCTACAGAGGGCAGGACTAGGTCCAGTACCTTCATGGTTCTAGCTGGCCAGATTAAACCTTTTTGTTTGGAAGGCAAGCCCAGCAGGAGGTACTTCATTAGGCAATGAGTTCCTTGTTCCAGTAGGAGAACACAATGTAATGGCTACAAAATTGACATGCTCAGAATTAAGTCAGGTATCCCTGCAATTGTATGGATATGGAACTTAATGACTTTTGAGGTCCCTCAAATCCTAAATCATAATTCTATGAGTGTACTTATTTAACCTGGAAAAATTGAATGACCCATCAGGACTATACCTCCCCTAGATGAGAGCGCCCATACAAAAACCACTGGGACACACGCCTGAAATTCCTCTTCTAAACCAATGAGTAAAAATGTCACCCCATCAAATTCTCACAGTCAGTTTTCTTTTTCTTACCATCTTATCTCCACTTTTGTTCTTCATCGTCTCTTCTTTTCTGCTCGTAGCATCACTTCTCCCCAGGAAGCCAGCTAATGATTTCCTGAATCCCTCTGGTATCCACACCTCCTCCCTTGAGAACATCACCTGCTGGGTCTTCTCACACAGTTATGATTCTCTGTTTGACAAAAGATTTCTCAGTTTCACTTTGAATGTGTGTTTGTTCAGTTCTACTCTGTGTCCCTTTACCTTTTTATTTTCTATTCACTCTGATTTGGGCTTGGAATGGAATATTCTCCTGATATTTTCTAAATGGAATTTAGCTAAATTGCTGCTTTACTGCTATTTTTATGTCAGTAATAGTACTTCCTTATCCATATATTTTGATGTTTCAAAGTGCTTAATTTTCTGCGATGAGAGTAATTCTGCTATAATAGGAGATGACCTCAATCTGTCCCTGTCACTAAGTTATGGTGTGACCCTGGATGAGTCACTATAAATGTCTAATCCTCAACTCACTCAATCTAGAAAATTATCAGGTTGAATGACATGATACTCAATGTCCTTTCTAATTTTAACACTGTGTTATAATATACTATTTTAATAGGACTTTTATCTATAATATTTTATGTTGAAAGGTTCCTTCCCACTCTAATAGTCAATAATCTATGTGTATGTTTTATGTGTATACATACAAATATGTATGTAAATAATATGCATACATATATGTGTATGTGTACATGTTCATATATATACACACACATAGACTGTTGTTTGTCCGTTTGTAAAAAAGGACAATGACATCATGGGATGATTTGGATTTAAGTGAGGCAGACTTGCACAAAGGCAGACATGTCAGCCTCACTCTCTCTTCCAAAATCACTGGAGTCCAGGGACAAGGCAAGAGTCAGGAAAACTGTTAATGGCCTGGGAAGCAATGGATGAACTTGCCATTTTCAATATTCTGACCAAGTTCTAAGTGTTCCACAGTGCCTGTTTCCGCCACCTTCATGGCCATTTGAACAATTTGTTCTCATCCATGTACTGCTCCAGGAATAGTCTTCATGTTCTTGCAGTAGGCACCACACTAACTCAAGGATGGATTTGAGGCTGTCTGTTACCCTCAATCTGGTTTATTGATGTGTGACCACTGTGTGTACTGCAGCTGCTTGGAGCCACAGGTGAGAATTGAGTGCCAGTAGACACTGAAAGTGGATGAGCAGCCCTGAAAAGCGCTCAGCAAACCTTGAACACCCCATACATCCCACATATGGCAGCTAGGTGGTGCAGTGGACAGTGTACCTGGCTTGGAATCAGGGAGACCTGAGTTCAAATCCTTCCTCAAATACTTAGTAGCTATATGACCCTGGGAAAGTCATTTAACTCTGTAGGCCTTAATTCCTAATCTGTAAAATGAGCTAGAGAAGGGAATGGGAAATCTCTCTATTATCTTAACAACAACAACAAAAAAATGGGACTGCAGAGTGAGGCGTGACTAAAATAACTAAAAAGCAACAACTATAAACCTTGAAGTGTTCAATTCTAGAAGGAGAAGACACAGACAAGCAGAACAGCTCTAAAACTAAACTGTTGAGTATATGTTAAACACACAAACACACACACATTAAGGGAAAAATCAAGGAGATCTTTCTTCAAGTCCTGGTTCTGAAACATAGTGATTCTGTGAATCTGGCAAAGTTACTCGACTATTCAGTTTCCTAGGCATCTCTCTAAGACTTCGTTATAAAACACATGTCTATTGAATTGACATAGGGGGATTCCTCATTAGGAATTTCCCTGCATCCGTAAAATTACAGGTGTGGTTAGTAATGCATACATATGTACATGTATGCATGCATGAACACTGTCTTCTAAAGGTTTGTTGTCTGCATTAGTAGATGGAAAACTCAGTCCTCTATCAGTGAAATAATGGAATCTTAAGCATTAAAGAAATACACACATGTACTCACACACACATCTATATGTACACACATATGTATATAAAGAAATGGAGATAGGTGATAATTATTATTACCTTTTATCTTTACTTGACATCAGAAGTATTTTTTCCATACATGGAAATGACTTGTGGAAAGTGTACTCATATAGAAGTTGCCTCACCCACCATTTATTTAAGGCATCATCCAGATGTGTACTCAATAATGTACTTCAATATGTTTATGCATTCACAATCATATGGTTGTCATATAACTTTTAATTATTATTATTAAATCCATGCACACTTTATTATTTTAAGTAACATCTGTTCATACCTTCTGATCAGTTTTCTATGAAAGCTCTACCTAAAACTTTTATCCAGAAAATGGGCATAGAACAGGATCCAACATTGGAACCAGTGTCAAAATTAAGCAGTTGGCCTCAGTTTTATTATGTAGGCATGGGGATTTATTTTGATTCTGCTTCAGTAAAAGAAAATAAATTAAATCCTGCAAGTTGTGCTTGATATGAAAGTTCTTTTGAAATGACCTCTATATCAGGCAGGAGGAGAAAACCAAACAAGGTAATTACACATAAAATAGATAAGAGGAATCATGGACTCATAAAGTGGAGGAATCACAGGGTGAGGGGCATATTGGTTTTACATGCAGAAATGTTAAGAGCTAAGACAAAACAAAAACAAAACAAACAAAAAAACCCCTTTAAACATATAATGTTAGAAAATAGAACTTAAGGCCTTAAAGGGACCTCACAACATAGTATGATATACTAGAGGCCATAGAATATCCGTGCTGGGAGAGAACTTCACAATTTAAGATGCTAGAACTGCAAAGGACATTAAGATATAGAATGTTAAAATATTGAATTTAAATAATCAAATTTGAAAAATACTTTCAAGATCTATGGTTTTAAACCAATTTTTATTTTATGATAATTTTCCCTTAAATATTCCACCCCCATCTCATCAATAATTCCTTTGTAATAAGGAACAAACATCAGACCAATCAACCCAGTGACCTGGTCTGTTCACATATACCACTTTCCCCATTCATAGGCCCTCACTTCTCTATTGTGAGGAAGAAGTCAGTTTTCATCAACATATCTCTGGGACCAATGTTATCATTACAATTAATCTGAATTTGGCTGCCTTTCAGTGTTGTTTTTGCTTCTATCATTGTGTATATTGTCCCCTTCATTCTGCTTATCTTGGCTCTTCATCAAATCACATAAGTCTTCTCCCATGTATCTGTGAATTTCTTATAGTCATCATTTTTATGGCACACTAAAACCATTTATATGCCGTCAGAATGTCTCAGTTGCTCTCCAATTCATAAACACCTACTTTCTTTTCAGAATGATATAGAGGATAAAACCCTCACCTCAGAAGCAGGAAGACCTGCATTAAAGTTCAGTCTCTGGCATACATTAACTTTGTGTCCCTGGGCAAATTGTTTCAGACAAGGTATAGACCTTCAGTAGTACATGGAGTTTCCTCATTTGAGGGTTTTCCCCTACATCAATGAAATACTGATGAAATGATACCAATGAAATATCAATATAACCACATGTAGACAATATCCTTATATTTATTCTTTACGTCCTTCCTTTCTTCCTTTTGCTCTGTCTCTGTCTCTTGTCTCTCTCTCTGTTTGTTCTTCATCTTCTTTTTTTTCTCTATCTCTTCCTTCCTTTCTTTTTTCTCCTTTGGGGGGGCATATAATCAGTGATTAAATTGCTTGATCAAATGAATCGAACAGTTTGGTGACTTTACTCCCATAATTCTATTTTTTTTCCAGAATGCTTGAATCAATCCACAATCCACAGTCCAAGAGTGGATAAAATGTGGGTTGTTGGTCTCCTAAAGTTGTAAGAGGGAAAAGTGAGGCTCACAGAAGGTAAGGGAGTTATCAGATGCCACTTCGTGAATAATTGTGTAGCTGAAGCAAGAATCTAGATTGTCTGGCTACCAGTTCAGTATTTCTTCCATTATTTTTAATTAATTGAATGAAACCTTTGGTTTGAAACTAAAGAACATACCCACAAACCAATAGTTCAATTATAGATGTTCATAGAGTTGGGCCTGGTGTGAAAAATTCCCTTCTCAGGGAAATGGCCAAAAGCAATGCTTTATTCAAGGTATTCAGGTATACTTGACCATCCCTCTACATACACTTATGAGTACCCATCTAGCCCCAGCAGCATGAAGCTGTCCCTTCTCTTTACCACTCAGTCTCCTCTCCCTCATTCTCTTCCCACTACAAACAAATACACTCTGACCCCAGACCAAAGTTGCCTCTCCAGAGAGTCCCTGAAGTCTTCTCTTGTTAGTTTAATGGCTGTGCAAAACATACCTCAAGTTATGAATGTGAAGTGTTTATCAGGCACTAAAAGCCTGTGAATTAATATTTCCTGCTCCTGTCTGTCAGGTTGCAGACTTTTATCGAGAAATAACTTATAACTTGCCTGACCTGTCACTAGTCCTCTCTTCTTTCTTCTGGGCAGTCTCTCCCTCAGAAAGAGGTGATGTCCTCTATTGCCATAGTGCTCTCTTCACTCCCTGTTGATCTCCTCGTTCACCCTGGCAGGCTAGTGTTTGTACTGTAGAATTCTGAGTGAAATGAAAAGTAGACTGCAGCAGAGACTTAGTGTTAATTTAGAACTGTAAAATTAGATAAGTCTTAGGAATCCCTGGTTTCTGCCCAGTTTTCTAAAGTGTAGAATACCATACAGCCCATATGTATGAATAGCTGGTAAGAATCAAAGTTCAAATTGGAAAGGATCTTTACCCTCAAGAAACTTACAGACTAGCAGTGCCAGTAAGACAACAATAAAGATAGCTATAAGAATAATTAACAACAGCAAAACTTAGCTCTACCCTCGTAATTTCTTCAGGCTAAGGAGCTTCTAATATGGAAACTACATAACTGCCTAGGGTATTGAGAGGTTTAATTGCCTTTCTGTGGTCATTCAAGTTTATATATTAGATGCATGGGTTGAACCTGTTTACCTTACTCCAAGACCCACCTGCTATCTAACACTCTTTGCTACCTGTCTTTAAATGAGAAATTTATTAGAGAATTGAGCTGTGTGGTCTAAAGAATCTTGTTATTTCTTGTTTCTTGAGCCATCAAGGTTTCCTGGAAGAGGGGACATCTGAGATGATCTTTAAAGAATAGATAGAAAGTTGATATAAGAAGAAGAAGAGGGAGAGCATTCTGATGAAAAATTATGCCCCTAATCCACTCATTCTTCAGGGAACTGTGTGCTTTTTCTCTCTTCCCTTTTCACATTCCCCTGTCAGTCCTGTTTTCTGTCACTCACAGCTGATGTCACTTACCATGTTTTAAGTCTCATATTTCACTGTTGAATAGAAAGATTTTGTTCATTTTGGGTGTCATTTCTGGCTTCAGTGAAAGGGAAGAAGCTATTAGGGGCAAGGCACAAATGTTTCCTGGGTCTTTAAAACCATACAACACATGAAACCACATTTACCTCCTTAAACTTTGTGAAGTGCTTTACATTTACTTTTTTTAAACTTAATTCATTTATTTTTAGTTTTCAACATTCACTTCCATAAGTTTTAAATTCCCCCCTTACTTTTCCCCCTCCCCAAGATGGCAAGTGATCCAATGTAGTCTCTATATATTCAATCTTACTAAAGATATTTTCACATTAGTCATGCTGTCTAGAAGAATTAGACTGAATGGCAGGAACTATGAGAAAGAAAAACAAAACAAAAAAGATAGAATGCTTTAAATAAAGTATGCTTTAATCTGCATTCAGACTCCATATTTTTTTTCTCTGCATGTGGATGGCATTTCCCATCATGAATCTTTTGGAGTTGTTATAGGTCCTTGCATTGCTGAGAAGAGCTAAGTCTATCAAAATCAGTCATCACACAGTGTGGCTATTATTGTGTACAATGTTCTCCTGGTTCTGCTCACTTCACTCAGTGTCAGTTCATATAAGTCTTTCCAGATTTTTCTGAAGTCTGCCTGTTCATCATTTCTTATAGCACAATCCATTACATTCATATACTACTACTTGTTTAGTCATTCCCTAATTGATGGGCATGCCTTCAATTTCTAGTTTTTGACCACCACAAAAAAAGAACTGCTATAAATAATTTTTGTACATGTGGGTCCTTTCCCCATTTTTATGATCTCTTTGGGGTATAGCCCTAGAAGTGGTATTGCTGGGTCAAAGGTTATGCACATTTTATAGCACTTTATAGTTCCAAATTGCTCTCCAGAATGGTTGATCAGTTCACAACTACACCAACAATGAATTAATGTTCCAATTTTCCCACATCTTTTCCATAATTTATCATTGTCCTTTTTTGTGATGTTAGCCAATCTGATAGCTGTGATGTGTTACCTCAGAATTGTTTGGTTTGCATTTCTCTAATCAATAGTAATCTAGTGCATTTTTTCATATGAGTATAGAAAGTTATAATTTCTTCCTCTGAAAGCTGCCTGTTCATATCCTTTGACTATTTATCAACTGTTTGACTTGCATTCTTAGAAATTTGACTCATTTTTCTATATATTTTAGAAATGAGGTCTTTATCAGAAAATCTTGTAAAAATTCTAGGAATGGGTGTTTTACTTTTTCCAAAAGCTTTTCTGCAGCTACTGAGAAAATCATATGGTTTCTGTTAGTTTTATTGTTAATATGATCAATTATGCTCATCGTTTTCCTAACATTGAACAAACCCTGCATTCCCTGTATAAATTCTACTTGATCAAAATGTATTATTCTCATGATAAGTTGCTGTAATCTTTTTGCTAATATTTTATTTAAAAATTTTGCATCTATATTCATTAGGGCAATTGGTCTATAATTTTATTTCTCTGTTTTGGCTGTCCCTGGTCTAGGTATGAGTACCATATTTGAATCATAAAAATAATTTGATAGGACTCCTTCTTTGTCAATTTTCCTAAATAGTCTATATAGTTTTGGAATTAATTGTTTTTTAAAAATATTTTATAGCATCCATTTGTAAATTCATATGGCCCTGGAGATTTTTCCTAGAGAGTTCATTGATGGCTTGTTTAATTTCTTTTTCTGAGATGGGGTTATTTAACTATTTTACTTCTTCTGTTATTCTGGGCAATTTATATTTTTGTAAATATTCATCTATTTCATTAAGATTATCAAACTTATTGGCATATAGTTGGACAAAATAGTTTCTCATTATTGCTTTAATTTCTTCTTCATTGGTGGTGACTTGAACCTTTTCATTTTTGATACTGGTAATTTGGTTTTCTTCTTTCTTTTTTAGTCAAATTAAACAAAGGTGTTTTTATTGTGTTTTTTTTTAATAAAAGCAGCTCTTAGTTTTACTTATTAGTTCAATAGCTTTCTTAATTTCACTTTTGTTAATCTCTCCTTTGGTTTTCAGTATTTCTAATTTGGTATTTAATTGAGAATTTTAAATTTGTTCTTTTTCTAGCTTTTTCAGTTGCATGCTCAATTCACTGATCTCTTTCTTTATTTTATTCATATAAGCATGCATAGATATAAAACTTCAACAAAGAACTGCTTTCACTGCATCCCATAAATTTTGGTAGGTTGTCTCAATATTGTCATTCTCTTGAATGAAGTTATTGATTGTTTCTATGACTTGTTGTTTGACTCACTCATTTTTTAGGATAAGATTATTTAGTTTCCAATTAATTTTTAATCTATCTTTCCATGGCCCTCTATTACATATAATTTCATTGCATTATGATCTGAAAAGGATGCACTTAATATTTCTGCCTTTTTCCATTGGATTGTGAGGTTTGTATGCCCTAGGAGATCATCATTTTTTATGTATGTGCCATGTACCACTGAGAAAAAAAATATATTCCTTTTTATCCTCATTCAATTTTCTCCAGAGGTTTACTATATCTACCTTTTCTAAAATTCTGTCCACCTCCTTAACTTCTTTCTTATTTATTTTAAGGTTAGATTTATCAAGTTCAGAGATGGGGAGGTTAAAGTCCCCTATTGGTATAGTTTTGCTATTTCTTCCTGTAATTCCCTTAATTAATTAATTAATTTTAATTAGATCTAATCTTTTTGCTTTTTCTTTGTCTGAGATTAGGATTGCTACCCCTGTTTTTTTTTTTTTACTTCAGCTGAAGCATAATATATTCTACTCAAATCTTTTACCTTTACCCCATGTGCATCCTCCTGTTTCAAATGTGTTTCTTGCAAACAACATATTTGATTTTCAATCCATTCTGCTATCCCCTTCTGTTTTATGGGAGAGTTCATCTCATTTACATGGACAGTTATGATTACTATCTGTGTCTTTCTATCCATCCTATCTCTTCTCCCACCCCTTCCCCATTTGTGCTTTTATTTCTCCCTTTTTCCTTTCCCTCCTCAAAAGAGTTTTGCTTTTGACCACTGCATCCCTCAGTCTTCCCTTTACTTGTGTAACTTGTATAACTATTAACATTGTTTTCTTCTACTGGAACAAGGAACTTGTTGCCTAATGAAGTACCTCCTGTTGGGCTTGCCTTCCAAACAAAAAGGTTTAATCTGATCCTCTAGTACCATTAATTGCACTGGACCTAGTGCTGTCCTCTGTAACAACCTGGAATAAGACTTCTCCCAGTACTGTAGTTTTTTGACCACCACTTCCCTCAATCTGCCCTCCCTTCTATCAGCCCCACCCCCTTTTCTTTTCCTTTTCTCTTACTACTTCTTCCTTCCCCTCTATCCTTCTCTCCCTCTCTTTTCTTTCCCCTTTCCTTTCCAGCTGTCTTTAGGGCAAGTTAGATTTCTATACCTGAGTGTGTTATTACCTCCTTGAGGTAAATCTGATGAGAGTAAAGTTCAAACAATGTTCATTTCTCTACCTTCTTTCCCTCTAATGTAATATGTTTTTGTGCCTCTTCATATGATGTAATTTACACTTTTTTGTGTTCTCCTTTACTCTTCGCAAATTACACTACTCTTTGATCCTTTAATTAGGTTTTTTTGTCATTACATCAGTTATTTTCTACCCAAACCCTCTCTCTATGTATGCCCCTTTTAAATGTCTTAATAAAGATACAATTCTCAAGATTTACAAGTATCATCTCCCCATGTAGGGATGTCAGCAGTTTACTCCTATTGGATGACATTTTGTTTTCTTTCTTGTTTACCATTTAATTCCTCTCTTGAGTCTTGTATTTAATGATCAAATTTTCCATTGAGCTTTGGTCTTTTCATCAGGAAGGTCTTGAAATCACCTATTTCATTGAATGTCCATCTCCTTGCCTGAAAGTTTATGTTCAGTTTTGCTCTGTAGTTGATCCTTGGTTGTGTTCCAAGTTCTTTTGCTTTACAGAATATTATATTCACAGGCCTCTGTCTTTTAATGTAGAAGCTACAAGGGCTACATGAGCCTGGCTGTAATTCTATGATATTTGAATTGTCCATCAAAAGTGTTTGCTTCTCACTACCCTCTTCCCCAATCTCTTCCCCCTTCTCTCACCCCTCCCTTGTTCCCTACCCCCATGCTTTCCTGTACGGTAAGATACCCAATTGAATGTGTATGTTAATCCTTCCTTAAGCCAAATTCAATGAGAATAAAGTTAAGCCATTCCCTTTCACCTTCCTGCTCTTCCCCTCCATTGTAACAGTGTTCTCTTGCCTCTTTTATATGAGATAATTTACCCTAATCTATCTCCCCCTTTCTCCTTCTCCCAATATATTCCTCTCTCACCTCAATTTTATTTTAAAGATATCATCCCTTCATATTCAACCCATCCTGTGCCCTTTGTCTATGTATATATGTATACACATAGGCACACACTCACATATATATTTATACAGACATACACCCTCCTATACATACATATATATGTATGTATACACATACATATATATGTATGTATACATATATACATACATATTTACTTCAACTATCCTCATATGAGAAAAGCATCATGAGTTACCATTATAATTTTTCAATGTAGGAAAGTAAATAATTCAACTTTAGTAAGTTCCTTATGATTTCTTTTTCTTGTTTACCTTCTCATGCTTCTCTTGCTTCTTTTAATTGAAAGTCAGATTTTCTGTTCAGCTCTGTTTTTTTCATCCTCTATTTCATGAAATGACTATATTTTCCCCTGAAGCCTTATACTCAGTTTTGCTGTGTAGGTGATCATTGGTTTTAATCCTAGCCCCTTTGACCTTTGGAATATCATATTCCAAGCCCTTTGTTTCCTTAATGTAGAAGCTGCTAGGTCTTGTGTTATCCTTATTGTGTTTCCACAATAGTAAAATTGTTCCTTTCTGGCTGCTTGTAATATTTTCTCCTTGACGTGGAAGCTCTGGAATTTGGTTGTGATATTTCTAGGAGTTTTCTTTTTGGGATCTTTTTCAAGAGGCAAGAGGTGAATTCTTTCCATTTCTATTTTTCCCTCTGGTTGTAAAATATCAGGGCAATTTTCCTGGAGAATTTCTTGAGGGATGATTTCTAGGTTCTTTTTTTGATTATGGCCTTCAGGTAGTCTGATAATTTTTAAATTATCTCTCCTGGATCTATTTTCCAGGTCAGTGGTTTTTCTAATGAGATATTTCACATTGCCTTCTTTTTTTTCATTTCTATGGATCTATTTTATAGTATCTTGATTTCTGATAAAGTCATTAACTTCTAGTTGTTCCAGTCTAATTTTGAAGGAATTATTCTCTTCAGTGAGCTTTTGAAATCCCTTTTCCATCTGGCAAGTTCAGCTTTTTAAAGCATTCTTCTTCTCATTGGGTTTTTGGACCTTTTTTCTCCATTTTAGTCTAATCTTTTTTTAGAGGGGGAAGGCAGGGGAATTGGGGTTAAGCTACTTAACTAAGGTCCATGGCTAGTTTTGTGTTAAGTGTCTGAGGCTGAATTTGAACTCAGGTCCTCCTGACTCCAGAGCCAGCGCTCTATTCACTGTGCCACCTAGATGCCCCTAGTGTACTTTTTAAGGTGTTATTTTCTTTGGAATTTTTTTGGGTCTCCTTTAGCAGGATGTTGACTTACTTTTCATGATTTTCTTGTATCATTCTCATTTCTCTTCCCAGTCTTTCCCCCACTTCTCTTACTTGATCTTCAAAATCCTTCTTAAGCTCCTCCATGGCCTGTAGTCAATTCATATTTTTCTTGGAAGTTTTTGATTCAGGAGTTCTGACTTCATTGTCCTCTTCCAGTTCCATGCTTTGATCCTTTTTGTCCCCCAAAAAGGATTGTATGGTCTTATTGAGATTTCTCATATTGCAAATTACTTGACTTTTGAGCTTTTTGCCATGGTAGAACTGTACTTACAGAGTGGAGAGAGCTTTTTCTCAAATTGCTGGGGTTTTCACAGCTGCCAGAGCTATTTGTTGGGAGCCCTCTCTACAGCCCTTGCAAGCTCTGACTCACTGGCCACACCCTAGGACCACTACCCAAGATTGCGATACAGATCCAGGCAGGACAAAGCAAGAGAGATTACCCTCTGAATGGTCACTTGACCCCCTATATCTGCAGGCCAGGAGCTCTGAAAGCAGTCACATGGCACTGTTGCACATCTGCTGCTTCTCACACTCAGGGCAGGGACCTGACCACTCTGCTCCTTCAGCCTTATAACAGAGTTCCCAACTGACATTTTATTTTCTCTTTGTAGTTTATTGGTTGAGGAGTCTGGAAACCACCAGAGCTGCTGGTGATTCACTCTCCTGAAGTCTGCTCTGATCAGTCTGGGCACTGGTTGGGGCTGCCCTGGTGCTGGAACCATGGCTCACTGGTGACTGCATTTAGCTCCCAGCACTCTTTCCTCTTGGCCTGCCAGGCTTTCTTAAGTGGGAGATTTGTTTCTGTCTCTTTGTGGGTTCTGTAGCTTTAAAATTTGTTTAGAGTCATTTTTTACAAGTATTGGAGATGGTTGAAGTTGGAGCCCATGCAAGGTTTGTGATTTTACTCTGCCATCTTGGCTCTGGCACCCCAGGAGTTGTTTTCTTCAGCAATTCCCCCCCCCCATTTTGTTAATTGTATTTTAAAGGAATTGTTCAATTTGTCTTCTACCTCTGTAATTTGACTTTTAAAATCCTTTTTGAGCTCTTCCAAGAAGGCTTTTTGGGCTTGAGACCAGTTCATATTCTTCTTTGAGGTTTTAGATGTGGGTATAGTGACAAAACTGTCATCTTCTGAATTTGTGTTTTGATCTTCCCTGTCCCCATAGTAAGAATCTATGGGCTTTGGTTTTTGAAATTGCTTTTTTCTCATTGTGTTTGCCCTTTTCTTGGCTTTTAAGGTGGATTTCTTCTTCTGGGGCATCAAGTATTTTGTGATGGGGGCTAGGGACCTGGTTACTGGCTTTGTGTGCTGGGCCCTCTAGTTCTGGAAGCTAGAAGCTGTACAATGCTGTGGCTTAATTGGTACTGAGCTGGAGCTATTGGTGGTGGCTGGTGTGTGTGAGTCCTGCTGAGTCCTTTCTGTTTTTCCCCGGGATTTCACTGAAGGTCACAGGTAAGGTGTGGGGGAGGGGTGGTTTGACTCCTGGATACCTCCTCCCTGGGGATTGGGCTAATGCACCAGTAAGCTCAGCAACACCCATCCATGGTGCAAGTGGGGTGGTTCTTTGCACTGGTGTCTGCCTATTGCCCTGGCTATGTGAAGGAGCATGTGGGTCCTGGTGTTGGCACTTGCTAGCTCCACCACCCTGGAGCTCAGGATCTTCTGCTTGAGGTGAGGTTTGCTGTTGGCTTGCCTGGATGCCTCCTGTCCTATACTAGTTCACTTCAACCACAGGAAGAGGGGCCTTTCCTTTTAATCTGCTGTGATAGTAATGGCAATTAAAGATTCTCCTGTATTGGCTTGGTTTTCAAATTGATTGTGTTAAAACCCAGAGTTTGTTAATCCCACCTGTGGGATGGACTTTTTGATGTGAAAAGAAAGTCCTGAACTGGGAGGAGCTGGTGACATAGATTTGGAGAGACAAGTGAGAGGCAGAAGAAACTTTTTTTGGAAGCAGCACCTCGTGGAGAGAGAGAGAGACTAAGAGAATTGCTGGTGGCCGCTTTGAATTGCCCTGGACTTTTGAGACCTGCCCCCTGAGCTGCCAAGGACTGAGGAGACATGGCTGTTTTGCTGGTACTTTGTCTGTCTGTTTTGATGTTCTTTTGCCAGATTTGTCCACTGGTGAAAGACTGTCCTGTTGAAGAAGTCCTGGAACCTGGCATTTGGTTAAGAAGCCCTGAGACTGTCCTGCAGACAGAGAGTGAATACTGTCCACTGGTGAGGGACAGTGCTGTTGTTGCAGGGGTCTGGAGACTGTCCTGCAGACAGAATGAATACTGTCCACTGATGAAGGACAGTGCTGTTGTTGCAGGGGTCTGGAGACTGTCCTGCAGACAGAGTGAATACTGTCCACTGGTGAAGGACAGTGCTGTTGTTGCAGGGGTCTGGGAGCCTTTCTGTTGGTTTAGAAGCCCTGAAGAAGGATTTTCTTGTTGTATGTTTACAGAAATCCTGGGAGAGGGCTTCACTAATGTGTTCAGGGGTTCTAGGACTGTTCTACAGACAGAGGATGAATTCATGAAGGGGCTGGCAATGTATCTTATGGCCTTGCTAAGCCTTGTCTCCCCAGGAACTAAGATTGCTGAGAACTTGCCTCGAGTCAAGATGAAGAAAAGACCTCCATTTGGGTATTAAGTGCTGTGTTTAAACGTGATGTAACTCTGGGGTAGATTCAATTGTGATCCAGGGGTGGGAAACTTTTGACCTTATGTTTGGAAACTAATCTCCATTTGAGAAGAGGGACTTTGTGGTGAACTAAATGAAGGTATAGCCTAGGGGTGGAGAAGTATTTAGAACAGGGACTTTGTAATTGATTGAATGATTGGAAGGTCCTGGGGTGGGGTAGTACTTGGAGATTATTTAATCACACTTCCTAAATGCTATATTTTGAATGATGTCATGTTTTGATCTTCTCTGTTCTGGGTTTGTTACTGAATAAAACGGAGAGCACCTATGCTGGTATTCTGAACCTTGGGAAGTTGCCTTTCCTTGACATTATATTACATCTGCCTACCCTCCTGAGCTAAAAAAAACAAAACCTGCTGTACCCTGTCTTCCTGCTGGCTACACTGTTCCAGTATTTTTCCTGGGGCAATATTTTCTGGGTTTTTCAAGGTGAGTAAAGGGGAGTGAGCACAATGTACTGTTTATTCTTCTATCTTAGCTCCCAGAAGTCAGTACTTTACATTTTCCAAAGGACTTTTCACACACTATTTCATTTGATCATAACTCCCATTTTACAGGTGGACAAACTGAAACTCAGAAAGGTCAAGAGGCATATAGAAGGCAACACAATAAGACAGAAAGATGTGGGCTGAACCAAGGTAATTAACAGCTTCTGCCTCTGCTACCTAAACCTTAAGATGTTAAAGTGTTTTCACAATTCTTTGACAGGAATTGCAAGTATTGTTACCATAATTTTACTCATGAAGAAATGAGGCTTAGAAAATTAAATGATTTACCCAGAGTCAAATAAGTAGTAAAAGTCAGACAGAGCTGAGGGGAGAGAGAGACAGAGAGAGAGAGAGACAGAGAGAGAGAGAGAGAGAGACAGAGAGAGAGAGAGAGACAGAGAGAGAGAGAGACAGAGAGAGAGAGAGACAGAGAGACAGAGAGAGAGAGAGACAGAGAGAGAGACAGACAGACATAAAGAGAGACAGAGAGACAGAGACAGAGAGAGAGGGAAGGAGAGAGGGAGGGAGAGGGAGAGAGAATGATTGAGGGAGGAAAGTTTTTTAAAATTATGTGAGATGACAAGATAGTAACAAAGACATAAGAAAGGCTGCAGGTTGGCCTTGGGAAGATAAAGGATCTTCTCTTCATCAGAGACTGAGGAAGAGGCAAGATAGGAGAGAATGGAGACAATGTAGAAACACATTGCAATGTTTAGTAAGAGAGAAGGAGCTCATGATATATAGCCTATACTTTCTTAGACTAAAGTTATGTGGATGTCTTTTGCATTATGCTCCCCTATTGTAATCTTTCATCTACGGTGAGGGTCACACATTCATTCTCTGAGTTGACTCCCTCACCCTAACTCTTTCTTATATTGGTGGTCTGAATTTCCACAGAAAGACCACAACCATGCTACTACACTCAAATGCTTTTTGGTTTCCAGGGGTATTTTTGCTGCAAGTGATAAACATCTGCTTTTCACCACTATAACTCTTGAATCTCCTCCTATGCACTTTCATTTATGCAAAACTAACAACTCATAATGTTGACACCATTAGACTTTTTAAAAATAACTATTTATTTAACAAGAAGATAAAAGAAATAATCATACATAATCCACATCTCAATCTGAATCACTTTATCCAACTAGTGCAAATGGTAACTGCGTGGGAGATTAGGCTCACATTTACAAAAACAAAACAAAACAAAAGCAAAAAAAAACTGGGAGAGAAGCAGAAGAATGAAGAAAACCCATTGTCAACTCTGTACTATGTAGGCCTTGTTGGTAATGGTCTCTATAGCAACGTTTGCTCTTATAAAACTACTACTTTAACTCCTCTCCTACTGGTCCACTCTGCTTTCCTGTTGGACAAATCTTCTTCTCTACACTCAAACTGACAAATCAGCAAAAAGCTGTTTAAATTCAAAACCATCCTTTAAAAGACACTGAGAACATGTTACAAGATTTTCTTCCCCCTTTTAGCATTTCCCTATCAGAGAGAGCAGCAAGTACCACTGAGTCACTCCACCTCTCTTAAATTATTGATGTTGATGGGAGTAAAATTTCTGTTTTCCATGGAGCTTCAATTTTTAACCAGCAACTCACCAACTAACAGCTGAAACCTTCTTCATAGCCAACTTATCTGCTGCTGATATCATCAACAGCTCTTTCTTTTTCAACCCTTGTTGAGTTCTTCTCTTGCTCAGGTCTTCATTATTCCAGCCAGAGTTCCCTTTACTTTCAGTAACTCAAATCAGAGTCTCCTGGTACTCATTTATTTACTTTTTTCTTATGAGGTTAGAAGCTCACGAACTTTCCTTGTGGGTTATTTTTACAACCAACAGCCTTTGTTTAAATCAGCCTATATTCTCGAAAAGTTATTTGATTTATCACTTTGTCAGTTTGAATATTTTAAGCCTTAAAAAAAACCAGTAACATGCAAATGAATTAAAGGGCTACAAAATTCTGCAGCTTCAGGCACTAAACCTTAAATTTGTTCTCTTAACATTCTGTATCTCTCTTCATAATTGTATTTTATAAGTTTTTAGTATATAAAAGTTCTTTTTTCTCACTGTCTTAGAACCCACATAATTTGCAAAGAAGAGGAGAGTTTATCTTATACCCTTCACAAAGCGATTTAAGCATTTTTGATTTCTCAAAAAAAAATTCATGTTTTGTCCTTTTTGGCAACAAAACTACTCACAATTTATCTGGAATCTGTTTCTTTACACATAAATTTTCACAATTTTTATTGAGCAAAATTATTTTTTTCTTGTTCTGTCAACTACTATGAAAGAGGACATTGCTGTACATTCTCAAATTGATTTATTTCCTTTTATTTACACAAAGCTGCCTTGTCTGCCCCTTAAAAAGCCAAAATGCTACATCTTAAAGGAGAGCAGGACCTTATATTAGTAAGGAAAGAAGTGAAGTCCTCTGCTGAGGGAGAGAGAAGAGACAGATTGTTGAAGACTTTAGGAGAGAAAAGAAGGTTAAAATAGCCTTTTATGGGAGAAGTATTGAAATAAATAGGACATGTGTTAGAGCTTCTATAACCAGGATGTTTTCTAAGGTTATGCACAGAGGGGAACTAGAACTGATTCTCCTCATTTAACCTTCATGTCTAGACACACTTGGGTTATTTGCTTGGAAGAGGACTCTTTAGTTTTGGAATGAGATTCACAAGATCAGAGAGATGCTGGACTAGCACCAAAATGAACTGTAGCTATTTGGACTGAGACCAGAGAGCAAGATTTTCAGAGCAGGATGCTCCCACCACCAGTTTAACTTAAACTAGTCCTGAAAATCACGTTGAATACACGCATACACCCATTTTACACACATACATGTATGTATACACACATGCATATATGTATACCCACATGTGTGTATACCCACATGTGTGTATACCCACATGTGTGTATACCCACATGTATATACATTCATATATGTCTATATATGAATGTATATATCTATATAGCTATACATAGAACTCTAAGAAAAGCTGCTGACAAAACTGGATCAGTGTCTCTCTTACTTTCTCAGTACCGTTCCATGTCCTTTTCATGTTCTCTACTGTCTAAATCCAACCTGTAGCATGTTTTATGGTTTTGTAAGCCCAAGGGCTTATAAAACAACTAGTTGTCAGCATTTAGGGGAGTGCTAGATACTGATATACAGTTTCCATCTGGAGGGGGGAAAGGTTCAAAATAAGCTATTAACATATTCCCAGTGATCTTAATATTTACCTTCTCAGAGGCATTTAAGCCAGAGGAAAAAGATGTTGGTAAACATGACCAGGAGGTTTGTATCAATTCATATTGGGGGCCCACTAATATGAAAGTTATATAAATAATTCCCCACATTTTTTGGTTATTCATTTAACCTTCCCAACAATCCTGTGAGATATGTATGCCATATATATAAGATTGTCCTGAATTTAATTTCATTTAATTCAGCCCAAACATTTATTTGGTGCCTGCTTTGTGTTGGGGAACTGAACTTGGGATTACTATCAGAATAATCTTTTGCCCTTCTGATAAATCCCTTTTTCCCACAAAATCTTTTTTTCAAATTTAATTTATTTTATTTTGAACTTATGGAATAAATCAAGCCTTTCCATAACACAGAGGAATAGAAGATGATTGTACATGAAACTCCTAATCTATTACGTAAAACTTGCTATTCCTTTTAAATATATAATAAAGTTATCATGTAGCTTTCTATTTTTTTCTTTTTTCCCTTTTTCCTTTCCTTGCCCCCAACCTAGAGATGGCTACCATTAGATACAGATCTCTCTCTCTCTCTCTCTCTCTCTCTCTCTCTCTCTCTCTCTCTCTCTCTCTCTCTCTCTCTCTCTCTCTCTCAATACATATATATGTATATGTATATGTATATGTATATATATACACATACACACATATACAGTATACATACTTTTATTTATCAGTTCTTCCTCTGCATACAGATAGCATCTTTCTTCATATGTCCTTACATAGTTCAGTCAATACTCACAATAATATTCTGTGGTTTAGACCCTTCCCACCTCTCCTAAATGCAAATATACTTTGGTGGGGGTGTAGAGAGAGGGGCTTCTGAAAAGCAATATTCTTCCTATGAGCCTAGACTCCCAGTAACTCCATGCATTTTCTCTTCTATATAATAGGAAAAACCTGGCCTCGGATGCTTAGTAGCTGTGTGACCCTGGGCAAGTCACTCAACCCTGTTTTTCTGTTTCCTCATAACTATGTGGATGCTTTTGTTTTTCTTCTTTCTCAAAGGTCTTATCCCAAAACTTTTATACTTGCAAACTCGTAAAATTGAGTTAATCATGAGGCAACTCCCCAAACCAGGGCTTCCTAGAAAATCTCTTTTCTTTGTACAGAAGCTAAATTCCTGACTCACATTGCATAGGAAATTTAAAATCAACTTTTCTGCCACATGTGAGCTGGGGTCCACAAATATCACCTATGAATTTCCTTCTCAGGCTGCCTGTAACCACATGTCTATCTCCTTCTGAATCCAGATATAGAAACATTATACAGACACAGAAATTGAAGTCAGAAATATGAAGTGCCATGTTCATAGACATAGTGGCAGAATTGGGACTTGAAAACATTTATCCTAACTCCAAAAGCTACAATATACCTGACAATGGGATCTTCTTGCTTGAAGAACTCCAATAAGGAGACATTACAACCTCATTTTCCAGCCCAATCCACTATGATATGTCTCAATGTTATGATGTCTTTTACTCTTTCATCTACTTTAATTCTGCATTTTAACAATGTCAATTTACTGCTTATTGTTTTGTCTTCTGGGACTAAGGAAAAAGAGACTAATCCCTCCTCCATACTATAATCCTTCAAATACTTGAAAAGTTAGTCAGTTGGCCAACAAGCATTTATTAAGTCTCTGTTATATATGGGCACTGTGTTTTAAGAGCTAAGGATACAAGTAAAAGCAAAATTAGTCCCTGTTCTCAAGCAGCTCATATTCTAATAGAGACATTATGAAAATAACTACATACAAATAAGATACATACAGCATAAGCTGGAGATAACCGACTAAGTATTAACATTAATGGAAGTCAGGAAAAGCTTCTCCTAAAAGTTAGGATTTTAGGTGAGACTTGAAGAAAGCCAGAAAATCAGAGAAGCCAGGGGGTCTTCTCCTGTTCAGAGTAGACAGCTAAAGTTTCTTCAAAGGATATTCATACGTAATGAAAACAAAGCCCTTTCACCATCTTTGTTCTACTTACCTGAATAGTCTCCCACAATAATAATAATAAACAACTTACATTAATATAGCATTCTAAAGTTTATAAAACATTTTGCGTATATTTTCTCATTGGAATATATCAGGGTTCTTCCTAAAATGTGTCACTAAAAACTGAGCAGGGCGGAATATTATTTCCTTATTTCTGGAGTCTGTGCCTTAATGCAGCCTGGCATAAGTGACTACTATATCACACTGTTTGTTCATTCTGAGTTTGTATCACACTAATACTTTAAGGTACTTGTCAGTTGAACTGATGTCTTATCTTGCTTCCCTGTTAGTTTTTTTTTTTTAACCCAAGTAGAAAGCTTTAAATTTATCCATACTAAACAATCTTATTAGACTTGTCCAATGTTCCAGCTTGTCAAGATGATTTTAGATTCTAATTCTGTCATCCAGTATGTAGGCTAGAATATCTTTCAAAGTCTTTTGTCATCTGCAAACTATGAGCATTCCTTTTATGCCATTATCCAAATCATTGAATAGCAGAACAATTACATAGCACATATCTAGGCATAGATCCCTGTGGCACTCTGTTAGAGACCTCCTTCCAAGTCCCATGGAACAATGACTGCTTTTGAGATCTGGCCATTCAACCAGCTCCAAATTTACCCAGATTGTTGTGAAGACCATATTTCTTTACTTTTTCCACAGTAGCATGAGAAACTTTATCAAAAGTCTTGCTAAGTTCTAGGGAAATGTTACCTTTACATCTCAGTTTAGTGATAAGTTTTAGCCTGGCATGACTACCTCTAGATGAATTCAAGGGTCCTTCTGGCTCCCAACCCTTTCCCCAGTCCAGGTGTTATAGTCCTTGAAGTTCTTGTATTCATGAAAATGTAGTGGCTTGTGGAGTGTTCCCTGTGGGCGATCCTGACTGAAGACTAAGTAAACATCAAGTGCTGGTCTGACTTTCCCTTAATAAATTTTATTAAGTACTTAGAAACTATCAACTATTTTCAGCTTCATTAGCTGCAGTTTTAGAAATCTGACCTTCAGAAATGACTACTTGATTCAATTATCTAAATGCATGTTAAATATCTATATCTCTAGATAGATAAATACAGGATATATGTATATCTATGTCTATCTATCTATCTATAGATTTATCATATATAGATAGATATAGCAAAACACTTCTGTGTTCTGTGTCAGTCAGTCAACACTTATTAATGCCTGCTATATGCCAGGCCCTGTGCTAAACACTGTCAATACAGAGAAAAGTCAACTAGCAGGGCTCCTGAAATTTTTTCCACTCATGGATCCTTCAGGAACCCCGTATGGGGTCACAACACATAGTTTAAGAAGTGCTGAAATAGAGCCCTTGCTCTTGAGGATCCCACAATCTAATGAGGGAGAGGTCATTCGAATTGCTATATGCAAACAAGCTGTATACAGTATGCAGTAGAAATTACCAAATGAGGGTAGGTGCTAGAAAGCTTCGTGTAGAGGATGGGATTTTACCTGGGATTTGAAGAAAGCCAGAACAACCAAAAGGCAGAGATGAGGAGGGAGAGTATTCTAGGCATGGAGAACAACCAGTGAAAACACCAGAGTTGGGTGATGGAGTATTTTGTTTGAAGAACGGCATGGAGGCAAGATCACTGGATGGGACTACATGGGAGGAGGAAATGTGAGAAGTAAGAACCTTGAAGGGGGCAAGGGTTTGGGGCAAGTTTGAAAAGATTTGAATACTAAACAGAGTATTTTATATTTTATCCTGCTGGTGACAGGGCACCAATAGGACTTTGTTGAGTAAGGGGGTGACATGATCAGATTCACACTTTAGGAAGATCACTTTGATAGCTGAGTGGAAAATGCACTGGAGCGGTAAGAGATTTAAATCAGGGAGATCAATGAGGAGAATGGTTATTCTAATGGCCCAGGCTTGAAGTGATGGGGGCCTAAACCAGTATGGTAAACAGTATAGTCAGAATAGAGTATGGTTTAGATTCTAAATTCAAAAGAGCTCCCCTTAATAAAATATTTTTTTTGTAAAGTTTGCATTCAGTCAAAGGCCCACACTTGAGGACCTAGAGAACCACATGTGGCCTCAAGGCCACAGGTTGCCCATTCCTGGTTTAGAAAATGTATATAATCTCAAGTCCTTACCCTTACAGCATCTGTGTCCTCCTGGGGATATAAAACATCTGTTTTTTTTTTTTAATGTCAGTAGTCTGAAGATATATGGGCACTCCTTCCACCTAGTGTTGGGTTTTGGGGGAGGAAGAAGACTATGAGGCTAGTTATTAACTCATTGTGAATGAAGAGTGAATGACATAAGGACCAAGAAATAAAGATAACAGCCTCTTGAAGCTGGATTGGGTTATACATTTGGAAAGAGAGACAGAGAGCTCAGTTTCCTTGCCCAAACTGAGAGAAGAACAAACCAAATTAAATCAAACCCTGTTGCTCTGCTGTTTGACTGGAAACAAGAGGCCTCAGAACCTCTGAGGCTTAACATAACTCCCTCTACTTTTGATTAAGTCATATCTTATGCTCTTAACATCATCATGATCATTTTCATAATCAATCAATAAGCATTTATCAATGGTCTACCACATTCCAGGCACTATGCCAGGACGTTGGGACATAAAACAATCACTCCCCACAAGGATTCTAGCTGGGGAAGACAACATATATCAGCTTATGTAAGATCAATACAAAATGCATACAAGATAAAATTTTGGGGGAAAACACTGACAAATTGGAGAATCCAGCAGCATCTGAGCTTCTTCTCAATATTTGGACAACATCTCTCCTTTTATATTATGAATTCTGTTCAGAGTGAAAGAGTCGTATTTGAATTGAGAAGTCCCTGCACCTTTAATGAACAGAAATCTTGGCCCCCAATGTGTGACCTATTGAGGATCACTCCTGATGTCTAGAATCAAATGAAGTCAAATAGGGTTGTTTTGTACCCTCCAGCCCTACTCAAATATTTAGGAGGACTCAGTTCATTCAATCATCAAGCATTTACTAAACATCTACTCTGTTCTAGGTACTGGAGATCCAAATGCAAAAGGGGGACAAATTATCACTTCAAGGAGTTTGCATTCTAGGATGGAAGTATGGCACATATTGGTAAGTTCTGGTCAGGGCAAGGGTTCTTTGATCCTGCCAATTATAGAGATTATGAGTGAAACCATAGGATAGTAAATTGTCTTGCTATTTCCAATCACAAAGAAAATATTGATTTGATCCTTTGGGAAGCAGATAAGTAGAGGTAGAAGAAAGGTAGGAATATATATGTGGTATCAGGATTAATAACTTGGCTAGGTCCAGGGAAGCTGACTGATTAGATGAGATAGAACATAGGGATGGCTACATATGGTAAATTAGATTAGTTTTCACTGTCACACATCAATCCAGCAGGTAGCTCTACCTTAAATTTGAGTAGATAAATTTTCAAGGATTAGATATAGGAGGTGAGTTTTCATGTAGGCTATTCTCATTTACTTGGAAAGGTGGGTGGTGGAATGGTAAATGTCAAGATGCTGGCTGTTGATGAGTCCTGGAAACCTAATAGATGGCTGAATGTTAAATGCACAATGGCTAGTGACTAATACCTGAGGAAACTCTATAATAATCTTCAATATTACTGTGTCTACCATATCATGACTATGCAGGCAAGCTTCTAAGATCCTAGTAGGCAGAGTGGAAATATTACATTTGACTGGTACAACTTTTGCAAACCTCAGACTCTTATGTTGAGATGCCTTCCCAGAAGAGTATTTTAGTAGAACAAGCTATATACATTGATAACAATAATGACAAGAGCTCCTTTTTCTAAAACACTTCAAGGCTTAAAAGGTACTTCCTTTACAACAGCTTTGTGAAGTAGGCAGTATATATGTTATCATCTTCATTTTACTTTTCAGTAAAGAAACTGACAGCCTAAGGGGTGAAGGGACTTTCTCAGGTTATGAAGCTAGTTGGTGGAAGAGGCAAACTTGACACTGGGCCATTTTACCTGAAATCCAGAGTATTTTCAACCTTTATACACTATTCTTAAATTATAGTTTCATAGATAAATAAAGTGAAAATTTTTGCATGAATGTTGCATCGGAGAAATACAAAATAAAGCACTATGTGAGGTCCAAAGGGTAAAGATCACTCCTTACTAGGAGCCGTCAGAAAGTTCTGCAGAGGTAGTTGGCATTTAAGTTAAAATATTAGAAGGAATTTAATGTGCAAAAAAGGTTTGGTTTCATGGATTGCAAAGTAACTTCTTATACTTTGCTGACCAAATTTTTATTTCTTTCTGAGGTTCTCTAGTATACAGAACTCTCTTTGAAGAAAGGATGGGTACCAGGGACATTCATTGTCCTCAATCAGAAAAGCAAAAAGCATGGGACAAATAATGCTTTGCCCCGGGTGCTGACATTAAGGGTGGTGCTTCCTCCTTTTAGTAATCTCCCACTGGCCCTGCACTATTGTGCACAAACATGTCAACTCCCTCCCATTCCCTTCCACTGCATCACCAACCTAGGAAGCTTGGAATGTTGGAATGTTTTGTCCTCATACTCATGGGATAGCATCTCATGGCATACTCATGGCATACCATCTCCTCCAAATGATTATTCCTCAGTTGTTAGTATTAACAGTTGTGGCTTTGCATTTTATACCCTCCCAGCACAAGATTTCTGTCACTGAAAAAGCAAATTTTGGATGAAAAACCATCAGACCAACTGGTTTGATAATCAGGGAATGATATTTTAATCTTAATGACAATGATAATCTTTTTCTATATCACTTTTTTATAAAGATCTTTCTTCAAAACAATGTTGTAAAGGTGGATAGTGTAACTTTTTAATCTTCATTTTACAGGTGAAGAAACTGAGGTATAGAGAATTTTAGTCACTCACCAAAAAAATGGAGATAGAATTCAAACTCGGCTCTCCTGTCTTCAAGTTCATGTTCCTTCTACCATAGCTCAGTGTGTGCCACGCTCATTATCAAAGCCAGGGCAACTAGGTGAATTGAAGAAGTCTTAGATTACTATACTTTATAATACACTTACTTCACCAGTAAATGTAACTACCGAAATCTCTCCCATCTGGTGTCTTTAACCCATAATTTATTGCAACTTGTTTATTTTCTGGGAGGGGGAGGGTGTTCAGGTATGCTCTAGTATAATGGTAAATAAACTGCACTGTAGTGATGTGATAGTTATTAGTAACACTGTTTGATTCATGCTCTCACTGCCAAATGTTATAGAGGGAAGGATAATTACAGCCCATTACCAAATTACTTGCAGTTATCCCTTGATCTCAGTATTTAATACAGTGAACCTTCATTTGCATATGCTTCATTAACATATTTCCTAACATAGACTGTGCCTTTCTTTTGGAGTGATTATCAGCTCAAAAGAAAATCAGTCCTCTATGTTCCCTTTCTTCTTTCTACCTGACCCCCTGCAGACTTGACCCTGTAGATAAAGGGGAAACCAATGGCCATGATCCTGAAATCTGTTGAAAATGCAAGGCAGAGCCTTTCTGATGGTTGCTCTAGGTCTCACTCTCAAGAAGGTAAAGGAGTTGTACTCCTGGGTGACTGGTGTCATAGAAAATGCAACCTGACTGAGAGTCAGGGGACTTGGCTTCTTACTTGGTGACCTTGGGCAGATTTTAACATGGCTCTCACAGAATGCTTTGTTTCATAAATCTCACAAAATGAAGAAAGTATCTTCTTATTCAGGAAATTTCTTCAATACATATATCTGTTTCTCTTTTTTGCCCCTATCTCAGCCTATAATTGAATACATGAATGAGTGAAAATGAAAGAATAACTCAATGAAGAAAGCATATTCTTAAGGCATTACTATAAGCTAAGCATAAACACCTAAATGAGACAACCTTTGACTTCCAGAAGCTTATACTGTAATAGGAGACAAGATACATATAGAAGAATTGTGTCCAGGGAAGGCTGTTTTCAGTTGAGAAATTTTAAGGATTAGGAGGGTCTGTCTTATCTATACCTTGATTTTCTCCCTACCTCTAGAACAGTTCGTGCATACAGTAAATACTAAATACTTGTTACATTGTCTTTTAAGGCACTTCCTGTCTAAAAGTCACAGCTTCCTTATATGTAAAATTTAGCCTCCTTGGTTCATTTGAAATCTTATCCTATGGTTCTGTTCTTCTTCTTCATGATACCCCTCCACCTCCTGCCAAAAAAGCCAAAAACAAACAAGAAAAAGCAAAAAACAAAACAAAAATGAACTAGCACACTTTGTTGAGTCTACATAGATAGGTCTTTGAGGGATAAAAAGACTATAACAGTACACCACATTCTACTTCCTTTTCTTGGTGACCTGAATCACAAACAATTGTAGGAATTTGTGCCTTTTTCTCTATTTCACCAGTTCCTTAAATATATCTTCAGAACTAAATCTGGAAGAATGAATCATCCTCTTAAATATCTCATGTGTGCATGCCTTTTCTCCCCAAAAATGATTATACAGCTTTTTTGAGGATAATAATGATGTTTTTTTTTACTTCCCCTGGGCCTCCTCAGCATTCAGTATAGGCTTTGGTCCATATCACAAGCACTCTATAAATACTTCTTGAAAAAAAAAGGAATTGTAGTTATTACTACTGATAATAACTTTGTCCATAAGGTTGATGCTCCATCATGGCATGGAAAGAATGATGCATTCTTTTTTTTTTTTTTTTAAAGCAGTTGGGGTTAAGTAACTTGCTCAAGTTTATACAGCCAGTTATTTCTGGGTGTGGTGCTAAGTATCTGAGCCCAGATTCGATCCCAGGTCATCCCAACACTGGGGCCAGTGCTCTTACTCACTGTGCTACCTGGCCGCCCCAAGAATGAGACATTCTTGTACGGAATTAGGTACAAGCTTTGGTAGGTCCAGCCAACCTGGAGGACTTTGAGTTTGAACTTAGTCATTTTCCAAGGATGTCCACTGATGATGAAGTAGATGCACACGTTGCCAGAGCTAGTTCAGTGTTTGGGAGCCTCCAAAGCAAAGCTTGGGGGAGAAGAGGTATTAGGTTACCTACCAAACTGAAAGTCTACAGAGCTATTGTGCTGACCCCATTGTTGTGTGCCTCTGAAACTTGGACCATGTGCCAGTGCCATGGCAGAATACAGAATCATTTCCATTTGAATTGTTTCAGGAATATTCTGAAGATCACCTGGCATGATAAGGTACCAGACATTGAGGTCCTTTCTCAAGCTAAACTGCTAAGCATTCAAGCTCTACTGCAGAGAGAATGACTCTAATGGGCTGGCCACATTGTTCAACTACCAAATAGAAGTTTGCCTAAAAGACTATTTTATGGAGAACTCATGCAAGGCAAGTGCTCACATGGAAGTCAGAAGAAGCAGTACAAAGACACTTTCAAGGCCTTTCTGAAGAACTTTGGAATTGCTTGTGTGAAATGGGAGACATTGGAACAGGACGTTCCAGCCCAGTGTGCCCACATCAAAGAGGACTTGGTGCTCTATGAGCAAAGCAGAATTGCAATAGCTCAGAAGAAATGTGAGATGTTTATATTTAGAGACATCTCCAGTCCAAATGTTCCTGTGGACTATTGAGCCTTCTGAGTTTATTGGATAAATAGTACCTTGACTGCAACATAGTGATGTCATCTTGGTGCTCTTTGAGAACAAAGGTTAGCAACCGACCAACCAGTGATTTGGTAGCAATGAGGCATTGGTAGTTAATGTGGAGCTCCTGTCCTGGAGTCAGGAAGACAAGTTCATATATGCCCTAAGACATTTTATACTTGTATGACTCTGGGTAAGTCACTTAACCTTTGTCTTAACCACTTAATCTCAGTTTCTCCATTTGTAAAATGGAGTTAATAATAGAACTTACCATCAAGGGCTATAGGGAGGATAAAATGAGACAATATATTAAAGTGCTTTGCAAACCTTGAAGCACAATACAAATGCTAGCTATTATTATGTGGTAAACATCAGAAGAATGTCCGAATCATAGATAATGGGGCTGGGAGGGGCCTTAGAGATCATCTAGGCCAATTCGTCCTTTTTACAGATGAGAAATCTTGCTCTTAAAGTGGTTAAAGTGACTTACTCAAAGTAACACAGTAAGTCACAGAACCAAGACTCAACATAATTTCTACCGACTCATGCTGCCTTTTCAGACTCATTGCCAGGTAGCCGCAATGATGATGTTCAGACACAACTCTCCCAGAATGCCTACTAGGGAGGAGAGATTTTTTTTTTTTTTAGTTTGCTATGGTAGAAGTATCCACATGAGCAAAATGACTTCTTTGAAGAATTGAATAAAATAAGAATAACTCTTACTTACAAAACACACTAAATTCCTCTTTAATTCAGTGTTGTAGCAGGACTAGGAAGGTGATAGCCCTGCTGTTCTTTCTCCTGGACAGGCCACATCTGGAAACTTGTAGATATTGATTCCCTTTTAGAATGTAAGCTATTTAAAAGCTACCCCTCCATTTTTTCTTTGTATCCTCAGAGCCCAGTCCAGTACCTGGCCCATAGTAAGGTTTTTATGGCATGCTGGTTTACTAACTGACTATGCTCACTAAGAAGCTAAAACATGCACAGAGGAAAGTGACCAAATTGATGGATAGCTAACTGATGCAGTGAATAAAGCCTGGGCCTGGAGTCAGGAAGAACTAGTTCAAATCTCACCCCAGACGCTTGCTAGCTGTGTGACCCCTGAGCAAATCACTTAAACTGATTTGACTTAAGTGTCCTCATTTGTAAAATGAGCTTAAGAAGCAAATGGCAAGCCGTTCTAATATCTCTGCCAAGAAAACCCAAATGGGGTTAGAGTCAGACACATCTGAAAAATGACTAATGACAATTATACATATGAGTATTAGTTGAAGGAACTGAGTATGTTTCTTTTTGAGAAATAAAGATTTACAGGGATTTCATGCAAGAAAAATTTGACCTGTTTTGCTGAGCTCCAGAGAACAGAAATAGGTTCAATGGTTGAAAAGTAGATAGAGACATAACGTAAAAGGGGGGAAATTCCTAAATATTAGACCTAAATTAAAATGAAAAGCATTGCCTTAAGAGGTTGTGAGTTTCCTCTCATTGGCGGTCTCCAATCAAAACTAGTTCATCATTTGCATTTGGTGAGTATGTCGTAGAGAGAATTCTTTTTCAATTCTAGTTGGATATATATATCTACTGAGTCTCCTTGCAAGTCAGAGATTCTGTGATTATTTTAAATTTAAATTTTATTAAATTAATTTAAAATTAACATTTTATTTGTAACTGGCACTTTAAAAATATCACCTTCATTTATGAATATATACCTATGTCTCTCCTACCCTGTGACTTATCTTTTGTAACAAAGAATGAAGAATCTGTGATTTCTTCATCAAGATGGTGCTATTCATCTGATCATGGAGTTTCTGATGATTATAGCAACAGAATGTAGAATGTATAAAATTGAAAAGACATCATTGTGTCGGGTGATAGACTGTCTTCAAAGTACAGAGGAAAATTAAATCACACAATAACTAAGTTTTAAAATCTGGGCCTTGAACCTAAATTGTTGGATTCCAATTTCAGTACTCTTTCCCCTGTATCAGGGGTTCACAAAAGAAGATTTGCAGATCCCTAGGGGTCCTTGGAACCCTTGTAGGGGAGGGTCTATGAGATCAAAAGTATTTTTTAAATAATTTGTTGTTCTGTTGTTTCAGACTCTTCATCACCCCACCTGGGTTTTGCTTGGGAAAGATCCTAGAGTGGTTTACCATTTCCTTCTCCAGCTCATTTTATAGATAAGGAGCTAAGGCAAGCAGGGTTAAATGACTTGCCTCGGGTGACACAGCTAGTAAGTGTCTAAGGTAAGATTTGAACTCAGGAAGATGAGTATTCATGACTTCAGGCTCAACACTCTATCCACTGTGCCACCTATTGGAATAATAATAATAACTACTACTTCTATTATTATATGTTATTTGTCTATTAAAACACTGTTCACTTTTCTAATTATATATTTGTGCAGGCTTGGATTTTCTACATATGCTTCAGTCAAAACATTATGTCACAGCAGATTGAACACAGAATAAGATATAAGAATTCAGCTGTCTTTTATTAAGTCAGATGTAAAGAGATTTGCAAAAATATGTTAAACAATGCCACTCAAAAAACCCCCCTATTTTTGTTTTGGAAAATATAATTTTTCATTAAATATTTAATTTAACATATAATTTATTATTATTAAATAAATAAAATTATTTTTAAATTTTATCAGTTCCAGTTCCAAATATTATCACATAAACAAAAGCTTTTGGGTGTCCTTATTAATTTTTAATAACAGGGTCCTGTGATTAAAAAATGGAATATATCATGATGATAAGTACCCTACTCATATTAAAAATATCAAATGGTAAGTCAATCAACAATACTAACTAAAGGCCCCCTGTGGGTAGAAACTTCTATAAGTCACTGTGAGGGTATGACTAGGAGACAAAGAAATAGGAGATAGAGCGCTTACACTCAAAGCTAGAGAAGGGGCATTAATACAAAATTGCTCAACAAAGGTGTGGGATGAGTCCAAAAGTTCAAGTAATGAACAGTGGTGATGAATATTTTGTTCCTGGATGGTTGTAGCATTGGTACTGGCATACCCTACATCAAGTGAAGGGAAGGGCTAATAGGTTAAAGGAGTCTTGGTCATAGATCATTAGGGAGAAGCCTTCCTTTTACTTAAATGCAGAGGGAAAAATATAATTTAATCACAAGAAAGTTTTCCTATAATTATAAAGCTGATAAGAACCTTAGAACATGCAACAAAAAAGTTTAGAAGGCTCTTAGAAATTATTGAATCTAAAGCCCCTTTTTTATTTGTAGAGGAGGAAACTGAGGGAAAGACATGGGAATTGATTAGTCAGAAAGTAAGGACAAGAGTTAGCTTGAGAATTCAAGTAATTCAAGCCCTCAGTCTAATATTCTTTTCATCACATTGCCCTTGGAATGACTTTTCTTTTTCACAACAAATTTTGGGGCCACTTGACTTGTGACCACTGGTAAACACACATTTTTACAGACACTTTTTTTTCATATTCCATTTTTTTTGCACCAGACTGTGATTCCTTGAGGGCAGAGATCTTGTCTTCTTCACCTTACAAAAGGTTAAAACATAGACATTTGATAAATAATTGCTGATCTGACTCACACTGCTTTTTTCTACAAAGTTTCTCTCCTAAACTGGAGTCCTGATGCCAGAGACTAAATGTCTCATTGTTACATGAAATTTATTTTTCCCCCTTTGTGTGGCATATGGCGATGTAATCAAATTTCAAGTGTTTACAGGAGATTTTTAAATTGTTGGCTGTCTCCCACACCATTTCAGTGACATTGCCTCATCTCCCCAAGAGATTTAAGAGTGGATTCCCCTGGAATGGAAGTCCCCAGCTGAGCAAACTATAAAAAATAGAATTTCAATTGCTAAAGTCTGACCATATCACTCCCTACAAAACAAATAAACAGACACAAATCTTCTATGGTTTTCAATTACCTATTGGACACAATAAAAACAAACAACTTAAACTTATTATTTAAGACCCTCTACAACCCAACTCCACCTTCCAACTTTGTTCCATGTCATTGCTTATGCACTCTAAATTCCAGTCAAATTTAACTATTAACTCTCCTGGATTCTGGACTTGTTTTCTTCCATATCTGTTTTTTTTTTTTTTTGCCCATGCTGTTCTCCATACTAATGCACTCTTCTCTTATCATGATGATAAGTGACCTATTCATATTAAAATTGGTAAATTTTGTATGGTAAAATTCTTCTCTTCTTCAAAGCTCAACTTAGGTTTTACTTTCTCCATGAAGTCTTTTTCTAATTCTTCCAACTAAAAATGTGTTCTATAATGTTTCGTATTTTCCCAGAGAGCATTGTCTAAAAGTATCCTTTGCCTTTATCATACTTACAATCATGCTGGTACTTCTTCTTGGATTGTCAGCTCTTTGAGGTTGGAGATCATGTAAATTTTCATTTTCAAATTTCCAGTGTCAACCACAGTATTTTATATGTAGTAAGTGTTAATTAAATGTCTATGGGAGTAATTAAAAGATATTAGGTCATAAAGGAAGTCTCTTTGTCTATCAACTTCTCCAAGCTCAAGGAGATCTCTCATCATTCCCCTTGAATGGTTGATATGTGATCAAAGTTAGAGAGGAAAAAGAAATAATAATGTATGGAAGAAATATGTAGGAGGAAAAGGAGATGGTTAAAGGCAGAGACGGACAGCATGATGTAGTGGATAGAATAACAAAATAGATTAGAAACTAGAGTTTAAGTTAGAGCTGATAGTGGCCTTATGGATGGCCATTGTACTTAATAAGTCTATGTTGAATTAGAGACCATTTAGTTCAACTCCTTCATTTTGTACATAAGTAAACTGAGGGCCAGAGATCTTTAGGTAGGGAGTGTTTTATCCAAGATCAGAAAACATCCAGTACTTGAACTTAAGCCTCCTTACTCTTAAGTCTAACGCTCTTTCTACCAGATTACACATTAATCACAGCTCTGCCACACATTTGGGAAATTTAACGTCATTTAATTTAGGGAAGTCATTTAATCTTTCTGAGCTTTTGTTTCCTCATCTATATAATGAAAATAATAATACTTGCACTACTAATCTCATGAATCCATTGTAAGCAGCAAATGAGATATCATGTATAAAGTGCTCTGTAACTATAAAATAATGAAGTACCCCCTTTTGACTCTAAGACGGTGGGCTACAAAGGTCATCTACCTTAAAAGCTTTCTCACAGATTCTTCATCAGTTCCATATTCCTCAAACAGTGATTCAGCCTGACATACTTGCTTCTATGTCTTCTATAAGAGAACCTCCCTACCAACTTAGAATAGCACTCTTCTACTTTCTCATCCCCCTTCCCTAACCTCTAATCTTTCACTGGACCACTAATGGATCAAGTACTGCTTTATTTCTTTCTCTTTTTTCCAGTTATGTTCCACTGCAATGTCAATATGCAGTGGGAGATATCCTGCCTCTTTAATGATGCTAATGATGATGGGATGTTTTGAATGAGTGGCTTACTAAAAAGCATGGTCTTTTTTATTTTTTACCACAGGGAGCTATTGACAATTTTCAGTGTAGAGAAATGCTCATATTTGTATATGAGGAAGATTATGGGTACAACATATGCAGGAAAGATGAGAGAGACAGAGACAGAGAGACAGCAAGAGAGAGAGACAGACAGAGAGAGACAGAGAGAGAGAGACCGAGACAGAGAGAGAGAGAGACAGAGAGAGAGAGACAGACAGACAGAGAGACAGAGACAGACAGAGAGAGAGAGAGAGAGAGAGAGAGAGAGAGAGACAGAGAGAGAGAGAGAGAGAGAGAGAGAGAGAGAGAGAGAGAGAGAGAGAGAGAGAGAGAGAGAGAGAGAGAGAGAGAGAGAGAGAGAGAGAGAGAGAGAGAGAGAGAGAGAGAGACAGAGAGAGAGAGAGAGAGAGAGAGAGAGAGAGAGACAGAGAGAGTTAAAAAAAAATAAGAATGTTGTAAAAGTGCAGGAGAGTAATAATAAAAGCCTGTACCAGAGTGGCAGTAGCGAGCATGGAAAGAAGGATGGAAAGAACATGGCATAGTGTAATGATAACAGAACCCAAAAGCTCTCAATAGGGTAGAACAATGTGATGAATCAAATGAGATCAACTGATGTCCAAAATCTGGCTTCTCGAAAATCAATTTAATAAATACAATCTGGGGGTCTGCATAATCAGAGTATAGTTTGTCAGAAAAGATCTGGGAGTTTGTGGAGATTCAATACAAATTGAGTACAATATTACCATATGGTAGCTAAATATTACCACATTATGGACAAAAAATAAACAAATTAAAAAAAACAACACTAATATATTCTTAGGTACACTAATAATTGTGTAGTATTCAGGACTAGGAAGATAATAGTTGTGCTGTGTTCTGTTCAGGTCAAATCATATCTGGAGTATCTCCTTCAGTTTTAGTGCCTTATTCTTAGAAGGGCATTGATATGTCTGGTAGGATCTAGAGAAATTCTATGAAGATGGTAAAAGATTTCAATTTCATACTATATAACAATTTAGGATGTTCTTCATAGAAAACAGAAGACTCATTGTGGAAAAGCATGAAGTTGAAGGAGTTTAAGTGCTTTCATATATATTTTTTAAATTTTTAATTTTTTAGTTTACATCATTCATTTCCACAAGGTTTGGAGTTACACATTTTCTCCCCATTTTTCCCCTACCCACCACCCCAAAATAGCAATTCCAGTGAATATCCCTTCCCCCAATATGCTTTCTTCCATATCTTCCCCCAATCCTTTCTGACTATCCAGTAGGGCAGGGTGGATCTCTGTGCGCCAGTGCATGTATATCTTTTTTCCCAGTTATATATAAAATAATATTTTAGAAGAGGCTTTTTTGTATCCTTTTCTCACAGACACACACAAATCATATTGCATGGTATTTCATACTCTTTGACCCTGGGAAGAAAGTCCCTCTGAAAGAGACATACCATGTTCCATCTGGCCTTGCAAAGTCTATATGGGGAAACCTTTCTAGCTCTTCCTGTTAATCAAGAGCAGGGTTTCACACATCACCCATAGTGCCTGACTCTTTCAATGGCAGATGTTCCAGAGGCTCAGACCAAAGCCATCAATGTGTCCAAAGCCAGGACACAGCCAGCAGGATTGATGTTGTCTTTTACTGTTCCCAGCTCAAGGCAAGCAGTTAGACTTTTAATGGACTTAAAAGCTTGGCTCCGATAAAGCACCACTTAACACAAATTAACAGGACAGATGGATGATCAGCAAAGAAGCAGCCTCCTCACTTGTCTTTTGATACACTCAGAAGTTGGGAACAGTCACAGGGAAACAATGAGGGGAAAAGTCGGCAGAGAGAAGTCTGCAATTGTGTGCTCTCTGGTTTTAGCCTGTCAGTGTAGGGGTGGCATTCTTCCAACAACCACTCTGAGAGGAGGTTCAGGATCTACCTAAAGTCACATAGTGGAGGAAACCAAGGCATTCCTCAGTACCCTGACATTACAAGATCCATGGCCCCATGCTCTCGCTTTATGGCACCCCACAAAATTTCTCAGTATCCTTATATAACATCAGAACATAGAGAAATAGGATTTAGAGACCACTTAATCCAATACCCTCATCTTGTTTTACATTTAATTTATGCCACTAAAACAAAAACAAAACCAGAAAATGCCACAGATGTTTCCCAATAATTCTCCCAAAGGGATTTTTCAATTATAAGGAAGGAAAGGACAAAATAAACTTACAGTGGCAGTCTTCTAAGCAATGATTAAGCCAATGTAGCTCACTAAATTTCTTTTGATAGGAGACAAATTTTGCATGACTTCTGGAACCAAGATTGGTCAATGCCTTTAATGTGAATCCTAGTGACTTTTAATGCGATTTTATTTTCATAATTGTGACTATAGTATATATTGTTCTTATGGTTTTGATTTCTTTACTCTGCATCATTTCATAAAAATTTTATTCCTCTCTTTTTTGCCACTGAAGTCATCAAATTCTTCATTTCTTATGAAGGGATAATATCCCATTACAGTTATACACCATTTTTTCATTAAGCCATTCTCCAATCAATGAATGACCACTTTGAGGGTTTTTTTTTGGTTTTGTTTCTACTAAAAAACAACAAAGCAAAAACCCAAACCAAAAAAAAATGTGTTTGCTATGAATATTTTGGAATATATGGGCCTTTTTACTGTCCACGAATTTTTTGGTATAAATGCCCATTAATTCACCCTTTTCATTATACAACTGAGGAAACTAGAGTCCAGAGAGTGAAAAGTTTTTGTTCAGGGCCACAGAGGTTGTAAGGTTGCTAAACTAGGAAGGAATTCACATTGCCTGTCTCTAGATTCAGTCTCTTCCCTTGGAACCATCCTTTTTTTGTTGTTGTTCTTTTGTTTTGCTTTTTTTTCCTCACAAATAATTAATAACCTTATAGTTTGAGGTCTTGTCTTGAGTATTATCTTATGCCAGGATGTTCTAAACTGATTTTCCTTTACATAAACACCACCCTTACCCCCATTTCTTTCTCCATTTAAGCTGAGAGGATGGCCCCATCCTCTCGGGATACTCATAGGTAGCAGCATAATGTAATAAGCTCATTTTATCCTAAGTGTTAGTGGCAAAATACAGTATGTGTTTCTCATACTTTAAAATAATTTGTAATTTTAAAATGTCATTAATTGTCACTACTCAAAACCCTTAATATTATTATAGAGACAGAGAATCTGGGTAATCTTTCTTTTTTGCCTTTACTCTTGAAGTTCTGAAGTTTTCTACATTGCCCCCAGTTAGTTATATCCCTCACATTACCACCCCAACCCACTCTTCAGCTCCCTTTTATGTGTTGTCTTTCCTCACGATAATGTAAGTTTCCTCCATCCATCCATCCATCCATCCATCCATCCATCCATCCATCCATCCATCCATCTATCCATCTGTCTATCATCTATCTGAATATCTATCTATCTATCTATCTATCTATCTATCTATCTATCTATCTATCTATCTATCTATCTATCTACTTATCTTGTTAATGCCATTTAAATCATAGCTTGGCAGTGAATACCTACCTTTCTTGCCTACAATTGAAGCTGGCTGCTTCAGTGGTTGCCAGCTTGTGAGCAGCTCTGTGAGCTTCCATAGAACATAACAAATAGGGAGATGTAGTCCTAGCCATTGAGGGACTGAAACTCTCCTGAGGAAGGTAAGGCAAATCAATCAACAAATATTTAGGAGGTAGAATTTTATAGGGAAAGAATTATTGACCTTTAAGCCACAAAGACTTGTGGCTTTTTTATTTTACTTTGTTGCTTATGTGAACCTGAACAAATCTCATAATTTCTTGGGGGTTTTGTTTGCTCATCTTTCTAGTTCAAACATTTTATGCAATGTCTGCTAGATGGAGAGTGGAATTCTAGGCACCTTGGGGATACAAAATGTCTTCCATGAGTTTATAGTATAACTTGGAAATAATACATAAACCCCCACAAAGCTAAATAATAATATAAGAAAATATAAGAATCTGAAAATATAATAAAAATACCATTTTAGTACCCTAGTATAAATTATATCAGAAACTGATATCACAAATGTTAAATAGCAACACTGTATAGTTGGGAAACCTGAGGTTCCTAATTCTTCTATGTATTCTCTGTGTCACCCCAAGCAGATCACAAAATCTCTGGCAATTTACTTGTCAATGAAATAGGGAGACAGATACTCATTCCATCTTACTCACATGACTGTGAAAAGGAAAATATTTTGATGATTTTGAGGCACTACATAAAAATAAGCTTTCATTATTATTAAAAGTGCAGATAAGGGATAGAGGATAGTAAAATGGTATTATACAACACACACATATATACATACACACACCCAAAAGTGTCAAACCAAAATTAAATTAAATAATCCTACAAAATATTTATTATTCTCACATAATATGTTCTTCACAAAGTCCTTCGCAAAAACCTTCAAAGAGTCCTACATTACACCTTATAGTGGAGTTGAAGTAACTTTGGATTTTTGACAATTCTGACAGAGGAATGCAAGTTCTGATGGGTTGTGCCAAGGTATAAATGTTTTGAATATGATCTTGCTGTGTGTGTGACTGAATCTGTTGTCCAATAACCAGCCTGACTTAATATAGACAGATTCCCCCCACTCCCCACCAAAGAGTAGATTGGACACTAGGTAAGAAACTTCTTAGCTATGGTATCCTGTGAAATTATGAGAAAAAAATAAACTTTCAGTCCTGTGTGGACCTTTTACATTTTCATAGTGATGGTGGTCAACTGTTCTAAAATGATGTAGAGGATGTTAAGGAATGAACACTTTTAGTCCTATAAACATTAATTTTCTAGTTTTCTTTTCCAAAGACCAATGAACATACTAATGGAAGAATTGAAGTACATAAATCATAACAATTTCCTACCTTTTTGATGCCATGGTGTTTCTATTCCATGGCATTTAAGCTCAGTCCATCACCTCCACCTTCTCATCAGGAACTTTGACCACTTGATACCACCTGGGGCTCTTAAAAGGTATGGCCCCATTTTTTCCTCACTGAGATCCAGGACTCTAACTCACTTCCTGGTCATCTCCAAGACCATCCAGATCCTATTCCCATCTTCCCAGCTTTTATGGGTAAAAGTATGTATTATTGTCTCCTATTATAACGTAAGCTCCTTGAGGGTTGAGACCACTTCCTTTCCTTGTATTTATATCCATTGCTCTATGAACTGAATGATAAAGAATAAATGATACATGCTTTATTTATCTCTCTAAATAAAACTAGAAAACAAAAAAAGGAATCGCATATAAATGGAAGCACATTTTCCAAATTTTCCTTGGGGAGGGAAACAAAAGACTAGGCGGTAATTGGTTACATCTTTCATGCAAATCATCCTTTCATGGGATGCACTGATTTTATTATCTTATAATGCTCATGATGAACATAGGCAACGAAAGCACCATAAAGATCATAGGCACTTATATAAGAAATTGTACAGAAGTAGAATAATTAGACTACAGATTTAATGAGAACCTCCAAACCAAGTTAATATATGCTTTGGAATTCAGTGATTTCAAAATAAAAAAAAATAAAAAAAAAGTCTAGGAGAAAAATACTTTGAGTTTAAGTAAAACAAGTAAGAAAGCAATGTAGGCAGTCACATGAATGATGTCTTACTCTAATGCATCATGAATATTTTATTCAAGAAGAGAATCAGAAATTCCAAACAATGTCATAAAATGGAAGCTGACTATAGTTTAATAATCAGGAAACAACTAGCTATTGATGTGGGAGTAAGCAGAACAGGCCATTGACTAGTTATAGTAAAAGTTAAAACAGAAATCATCTAATTACAAGTAGGGTAATCCTAGGAAATTATTGAGTATAACTGCAACTTCAGTCTAGTTTAATGAGAAAAATGGAAAAAAAAGAGGGCAAAGAGTATTGGTAAAATTATTGCCATTTTCTTAAAGACAAACAATAAAACAAAACAAAACCCTGATGCAAAATTAAACTTAAAGCAATAAGAGCCCAGAAAGAGTCTTAGCTAGAAAAAAAAAACCCAAGCAAATAAACAAATGAACAAAAAACTTGATATTGTTACTGGGAGAGATGGAAATTGAGAGAAACACCAATGTGGAAAACAAGCTCATTTTTACAATATAGGAAGGAAAAATGCTATGAATATAATAAAATATAATAAAAAATTAAAATATAACAAAATACTGTAATGTAATTGCCAAGGAAAGGCAACTTCCCAAGGTTCAAAATACCAGCATAGGTGCTCTCCATTTTATTCAGTGACCAACCAAGAACAGAGAAGATCAAAACATGACATCATTCCAAATACAGCATTTACTAAATGTGATTAAATAATCTCCAAGGACTATCCCACCCCAGGACCTTCCAATCATTCAATCAATTACAAAGTCTCTGTTCTAAATACTTCTCCACCCCTAGGCTATACCTTCATTTAGTCCACTACAAAGCCCCTCTTCTCAAATGGAGATTAGTTTCCAAACATAAGGTCAAAAGTTCCCCACCCCTGGATCACAATTGAATCTACCCCAGAGTTACATCACGTTTAAACACAGCACTTAATACCCAAATGGAGGTCTTTTCTTCATCTTGACACAAGGCAAGTTCTCAGCAATCTTAGTTCCTGGGGAGACAAGGCTTAGCAAGGCCATAAGATACATTGCCAGTCCCTTCATGAATTCATCCTCTGTCTGTAGAACAGTACTAGAACCCCTGAACACATTAGCAAAGCCCTCTCCCAGGATTTCTGTAAACATACAACAAGAAAATCCTTCTTCAGGGCTTCTGAACCAACAGAAAGGCTCCCAGACCCCTGCAACAACAGCACTGTCCTTCACCAGTGGACAGTATTCATTCTGTCTGCAAGACAGTCTCCAGACCCCTGCAACAACATCACTGTCCTTCACCAGTAGACAGTATTCACTCTCTGTCTGCAGGACAGTCTCAGGGCTTCTTAACCAAAAGCCAGGTTCCAGGACTTCTTCAACAACAGGACTGTCTTTCACCAGTGGACAAATCTGGCAAAAGAACATCAAAACAGACAGACAAAGTACCAGCAAAACAGCCATGTCTCCTCAGTCCTTGGCAGCTCAGGGGGCAGGTCTCAAAAGTCCAGGGCAATTCAAAGCTGCCACCAGCAATTCTCTTAGTCTCTCTCTCTGCCCACGAGGTGCTGCTTCCAAAAAAAAAAAGTCCTTCTGCCTCTCTCTTGTCTCTCCAAATCTACGTCATCAGCTCCTCCCAGTTCAGGACTTTCTTTTCACATCAACAAGTCCATCCCACAGGTGGTATTAACAAGCTCTGGCTTTTAACACAATCAATTTGAAAACCAAGCCCAATACAGGGGAATCTCCACATTCCATTACTATCACAAATACTAAAAATAGTGAAGATCAAAACAAGCCCATGAATAGCTTGGCATGAGCCCCATTTGTAGTTCACCATCCCAATAACATTCGTAGCTTTAATACACACAATACATGGATTTACAACATAAAGAAGTAGAAATATCCCTCATCTAAATTTGTGAGAGAAGGATTGTATAAGTCCAAATACATACAGATTCAGGAAATCTTAAGAGCATTAAGGGTCCATTTTATAAGCTGTGTCAAATTAGAAAACATACTAAAAAGAGTATCAAAAAATCACTGTCACTTAAATGGATTTTTAGTATGTACTGATCCATACATGTGCTTCCTCATCTTGATTGAACACACAGAAGCATGAGAATTACCTACATATTTATGATGAAAATATGAGAAGGGAATAGGTAGACTTTCTTTTTTAATTATTAATTTGTTTATTTACTTTTAGTTTACAACATTCAATTCCACAACCCCTTAAGTTTCAAATTTTCTCCTCCTTCTCCCCACCCCCTGCCCATGGCAGCATGCAATCAAATATAGAATCTACAAATACCTTTACAATAAACATTAGTCAGGTTGTAAAGAAGGATTATAACCAATGGAATGAACAATGGGAAAGAGGAAACAAAACAAAACAAGAAAAAGAAAGAATGCAAGTAGTTTGCTTCAATCTGCATTCAGACTGTAGTTCTTTCTCTGGATATGGATATCTCTTTCCATCAGGAGACTTTTGGAGTTGTCTTATAACTTTACATTGCTGAGAGGAGTCCAATCTATCAAAGTTAGTGGTCACACATACGTTGTGTCTGTAATTGTGTACAAATTTATCCTGGTTCTGCTCTTCTTACTCAACATCAGTTTATATATGCCTCTCCAGGTTATTATGAAGTCCATCTGCTCCTCATTTCTTATAGCACAGTCATATTCCATTACATTCATATACCACAACTTGTTCAGGCATGCCCCAGGTGATGGATATCCCTTGATTTCCAATTCTTTGCCACCACAAAAGAGCTGCTATAAATATTGTTGTACATACAAGTCCTTTTCCCACTTCTATGATGTCTTTGGGATACAATCCTAGAAAGGGTATTGCTGGTTCAAGGGGTATATACTTATTTATAGCCCTTTGGGCATAGTTCCAGACTGCTCACCAGAATGGTTGAATCAGTTCACAACTCCACCAACAATGCATTAGTGTTCCAATTTTCACACATCCTTTCCAGCATTTATCATTTTCCTGTTTTGTCATCTTAGCCAGTCTGACCAGTGAAATGTGGTAAATAGGTACACTGTCACAGGGGATTTTCTATTATTAAAACCAAATCTGTCCTTTAAAGTGCTCCTCCAATAAGGAGTCAATTGTGTAACTTGTCATTTAATTTCCCTCAACCTCAGTTTCCTCATCTTACAGAAGAGAATGATAATAGGAGATGAAAGAGGAATAAGCATTTATATAGTGCTTACTATGTGCCAGGTGCTGTGCTAAGTACTTTTTTCAAAGGTGAGTCTCACAAAAATCATTGGAAGTAGGTAATCCCCATTTTATAGATGAGGAAACTAGGATAAACAGAGATTAAATTAATTGACCAGGGTTGCTCTGCTAGGAGATGTCAAAATCCAGACTTGAACCCAGATAGCTCTTTCTGATTCCAGGCCCAGCACTCAATCGACTGTGTGTAGCGGCAAGCACCCCAAGCGTCATCAGGGTTTGCAGCTACCACAGGTTCTTGGATCTGCTTTGTTAAAGGAAAGCAACTCAAAATGGGTTAACAAGCTTACTTTAATCAGTCAGACATATATCGTTTACCTTGTTCAGGAGAAAAGGTCAGCACCCTGAACCTCAAAGTATACAGGCATAATTATCAAGACAGAAACATCAAGTAGACAGATTTCCAAACTGTCCAACCATTACATCCATACCCAGTCAACATCTGGGTTTCCACATTCTGGGTTTTTCAAAGCCGGGGGACTCTCAACAACGGCTTCCCAGAATTCAGATCAAATCACAGAACACTTCTCAAAGTGAGTCCCAAAACAAAGTTACACATCAGGGCTTATATAGACTTCTCCTGGCTCAGAGAATGTAACAACCTTATTGACTCACTGGCCAATCAAGAAGTATCTACTGAAAAACAAGCCTCCCCCACCCAAGGCTTCAGGTGCACATTAGCCTAGGGGCAGGGAAGATCTTTAAAATTTACATTCTTATTACACTGTGTCACCAGCTACCTCTTGAAAATAATAAAAGCAGCCACTTTACTGGCTTATTGTATTGATCAAATAAGATAAAGTTATATGTGAAATATTCTTCAAATATTAAATTACCATATACATATTATATATGTGTGTGTGCATATATATGTATATATAAAGTTTATGTATACCAGATTCCTTGATAGTTACTATCAGATGCTATTTAATAACCCTCTGACCATTGATATTAAGCAAGAGTTAAAAAAAAAGAAACAGGGTAAGATGTGCCCTCTGAAGATGATTATCATGTTCATAGAGAATATCTTGGGCAATTAAAATTGAAGCGGGATTCCTTATTGATGCTGAGATCTCCAAATAATCTTGTTTGTGGATGATAAACAGTGATTACATCAAACTCTTGGTCATAATAGGTCATCCTCAGTGAAAGTCATGATTGCTTAAAAGAGATTGATCTTACAATCCCTATAGGAAAAACTAATTGAATGAGAAATACTTATTTTCTGGACTATGACATGCAATTGGATGTCCAGTCTACTGAATTAGTATGTCAATACATATATCTAAGACAGACATTCTAGATGGTTAATAATTGGGCCTATAATTAAATAGGAGGATGAGAATAGGCTATATTGCCTTTTGGAAATTGCAGTGTTATCAACAGTCTCAAGTTGTTCCAACACTTTATGTTTTCCCTTCTCCCATTACTACTGTATCTTTTTTATCAAATAAGTAGCAGAGATGATTCATTTCGGTAGATCTCAATGCTCCATGATATGTAAAAATATCAAAATTTCATTTGGTTCAAAGAAAAGTGAAGAGTCCACCATAAGTACAGGCTGGCTGAAGCTAATTTTCACTGATGGCCTATACTAGAAGTGGTTTAAGGAATATCATTCTGATGTGCATGATGAGAAAAAAAAAACTGATAGACTCCCTTTGTAATGAGGGTAAACGATAGGCAACACATGGGATTAGCTAGTAACCACAAGATGTATAGAGACCTAAAAAAGAACCTGTAGTCAATCAGTCAATAAAGATTTATTAAGCACTTATTATATGCCAGGATTTGTGCTAAGTACTAAGGATAGAAAGAAAGCTAAAAAATACTTCCTGCACTGAAGGAAATAAAAGTAGATAGAAGACCCATGGAGTATTTACTGGAAGATGTGGATAAGAATATATATACATATATATCTGTATCTATATCTATATATCTATATCACAGGAAAAAATATGTAAGTGGATTACCAATTGAATTGACACATGGGGATACACACTTTGATTAGTTCACATATTCATTGAAGCATATGTGTTTGTCACTGGGAATATGAAAATAGATACAATATAATTTCAGCTTGTAAATAGCTTACAATTTAGTGGAAGGAAGGACATATTCCCATATAACTGTGATGAGAGATCTCCAAAAAGAACTAGGTGGTATTATTAAACATAGGAAGGAAATGGTCACTTTCACCTTAGAGGCACTAGAGAGAGCATTATGGAGAAGGTGCCATTTGAATTTGGGACTTGAAGGACCACTGAGGGCTTACTGTGTGTATGACATATACAGGAAGATCAAATCAATGGTGAGGAAAAGGAGAAGTGGAATGAACTCCCTTGATTGTAGTTAGTTAGTTGAGTCTGGGAAGACTTTCTGTGGTAGAGAAATGGCAAAATTTAGAAAGAATAACTGGACGTTTTATTTTGTTTTGTTCTTCTTAAAGGAAAGAGAGGGTCTAATTATTAGGAAATAGCATCTACTGTCTAAGAGAGAGAATTCCAGAGACCAGTGGAGAAAGTACATTTGGAAAAGAGGGAGTAAACTAAATAATTGTTTTTGTTTTCCTGATTTGCAATACTTTTATATTGGGAGTAAACTTGAAGGATATACTTTTCCTCTGAACTTCGTTGGTTGTATTTCTGCTATAGAAATCCTAGCTCTATAATAATAAATTCTGCTAACAAATATGTCACTTTGGAAAATCATCTAGCAATTTCTTTATGATCACTTAATGAAAAGGAAGGCTAAATCCTATAGCTTTTCTATTCTTAACAGACTTCAAAAGGCCCCCTTTTGTAGGCTATATTTCATCATAGTCAATGAAGAGACTGAGAATAGAGGATAATAGCCTGGTAACTGTGGGCTCAGGGATTACTTTCATGAATGGTAGTTGAAGGAGTGGTTGGGAGAAGATATGGTGGCTTGGTGATTAACACAGAAGAATCAGTAAAACTGGAGGCCAGAAAGAAGGGGAACAAAGTAGCCAAAACTCATAGGAATGTAGAGCCAAAAAGGGACCTTAGAAACCATCTAATCCAAGGTATAAACTATTATAAAATATGAATTTCATTGTCAGTCATCACCTGCTTAATCACAGTTATGAGAGGAAGTGTAGAATAATGGAGGTAAGTCTGGCCTCAGAACCATTAAGATCCATATATCCATCCTGCCTCCAATATAACCTGGCTGGTTGGTAATGGAAAAAAAATGCTTAACCTTTTAATGGCACAGGATACACTCTGATTCAAAACAAGTACAAATTGCTGACCTGTTTTGGTGATGTATTTGCTGTACTAGAAGTTTCCTCACACTGATAAGGTCATGGTTCTGGACCAAAATAAATTATAAATGTTATATGGACAGACAGACAGACAGATAGATAGATAGATAGATAGATAGATAGATAGATAGATAGATAGA
>NW_027187368.1:7350082-7473186 GCF_028583685.1 Petaurus breviceps papuanus | reverse complement strand
AGATAGATAGATAGATAGATAGATAGATAGATAGATAGATAGATAGAACATTGGAGAAAGTTTCAAAGTCTAAAGTCACTGAAATGAAGTGATTTGTCCAGGATCATAATATGGTAAATGTCAAGGCCAGATGTGGGGTTATAATGAATTCTTGGTCTTCTGGCTTCAAGTGCATTACATTTTCTATAATGGTCCTTTGAAAAGAACTAGAAAATGAACCTAATCTTACCTTGAATATGTCATGGTCATGGTCATGGTCACCAAAACTTAGACTGTATCTATCAAATGGTGATGTTTAGTCATTAGAGAGAAAGTCTTGTTTGTATTCATTATAAATTTCCATCCTCATTCTAACATTTGCTAACTCTGTGACCAAAGACAAGTCATGTTTCCACCTGAAACCTTTGTTTTCTCAAGTGTCCAGTAATACTATAAGGTACATAATGCAGCAGAAAAAAATATGCTGACTATTCAATAAGAGGTGCTAGATTTGAGTCTTAACTCTATGTGACCTTGGGCAAGTCATTTGACTTAATTGGCCCTCAAATGTAAAAGGAAAAGATAGGACCATTTGACTTCTAAAGTATCTTCTATCTCTAAATCTCTGACACTATTATCCTATGATCCTATTCATACTAACAACTCCTTGGACAGTTGGGAAGACATTGTTTTAGAAACTGTAAAGCGTTATAGAAATGTGAGCTGTTACTAGTATATCATAAATTGTTATCAGTATCATTACCTGGAGTTCTTTTTCCAAGAGGTTCCTTTTGAAAGGTCTGGAGAGGAAATGCCCAAACCCCTGCAGAAAGATTGGCTTGAATCCTTGGTTCAGAAGGAGTATTGCTTCACTGGGCAGGTACCATCTTTTTTCTAAGGGCCAGGGTTTTGCGGAGCAGGGCCTGTTGTGCAGATTCACAGCATCCACCAGCTTGCTCTGTCATGCTCGGAAGATGAATTATTACACAGGCACAGAAAACTCCCCTTGCAAGCTGTCCCTTCATATATTGAGACCTGGCTGATTCTATGGGGAGAGGTGGGGGACATGTTTGGGGTACCAGGGGAAAGAGAGGTGGAAACAGATGGTGGTTTGGCAGAGTGATTAAAACACTGGATATCTGTTTTAATGAATTGCCCACCCAGCAGATAAAATATTGCAATAGTCAGTCTCATTCTCTGCAGTTAGGAAGAACAGATTATTTACAATGGGCATTTGAGCTGGTGAATAGCCACATGCTTTCTGCTGTCCCCTCTAATGCCATATGATGCAGAATTATAGGAAAGAGATGGAAGGAACCTCTTGAATTTAAAATGAGTTAAAAGAATGCGTAGTGAGAGGTGGCATCCCTCGTGACTCTCAAGCTCTGATTTGGAGAAGCCCAGCATGGAGAAATCATAGCTCCCCAAATGATTGAGCTTTTACCACTCCAATGAGCCAGGCAGATGGGCCCAAGGAATGAATATCTCTGGTTCTCAAGGTGAAGTCTATGTTTTTAATGGGCAAAGTCCTTGCTGAAAATGATAGAGTTAGATTTTGCCCTGGCACCATTCCAGGATGCTTGGGGCATACTGTCTGAAGGCCTCCTCCTGGATGAGGAGTTATACATCTCTTACATATGCAAAAGTGCTGAAAACATCTTTCTGTCAGGCTTCAGTTCAATTTAGGAATTGTTTACTGAATATCTGTATACTCAGAAACAGCAATAGTAATAAGAAATATTAAGTGTCTGTTGTGTGATGAGAAATATGGAAGATAATGAAGGAAATCCAAATATTAAATAGAACATGCTTGCTCTGCCCTCAAGGAACTTACAGTCTAGAAGAGGGATAAAACACCAACCCAGATAACAGTGATGCAAGGAGATAAAAGTACGCTGGATAGAAAAGATTTTTTTAAGGCTGTATTATGGGATTTTGGTTGGTCTATGAAGGATGAATGATAGGAAATAAAACTGCAATTACTTGGTAGGGAATGGAATGTCACATCAAAAATAATTCATGCCCCAAATGTATGCCACAGGTGAATCTATCTAGAACTATAGACTTTTCTAAGGCTGAATCTTTGTGATCAGAGATAATCTAAGAGAATTGAAGGAATGCTAGATTTGGCATCATGCGACCTACTTTAAAGCCCCTACTCTGCTTTACCTTGGACAAGTAATGTGAATTCTGTGTTATCTTAGTTTCCTTATCAGTAAATTGGAATTACCTAACTCACAGATTGGTTTGGAGGAATTAGCTTTGTAAATTCAAGTTAACTAATTTAATTCAATTTGCTTTTTTTATTATAAATTTAAGTAAAATGAAGTAAAATAAGCCTTCAAAAAAGAAATAAAGTTTAACATATTCTGTCATATATTCTAGGAAACTAGCTCTATTTTTTTGTTTTCTTCTTTAAAAATTTTGATAAACATAAATCAACCCTCCAATTAAACAAAAACCCAACCAGCTGAAAACAATAGCAGCAAAAAGAGCAAGAACAGCCACATTTGCCCTACATAGAGTGTGCCTGTCTCCTCCAGCCTGAAATGGTTATAAGAATAACAGCCATCTCGAAGAGTTCCTGTGAGGATCAAATGAGATAATATTTGGAAAACACTTAGCACAGTGCCTGCCACATAGCAGATGCTTCATTTTGCTCCCTTTCCTCTTCTGCAGTCTTCTCACATAGCACTCTAGTCATACACTCTCTGGTTCCACCACATTGGTTGACTTACTGTTCTTCACACATGATGCTCTGTCTCCCATAAACAGGCCTTTGCCCTTGTTGCCCTCCAGGCTTGAGGGATATTCTCCTTCCTCTCTTATACTTTTTTTGTTTCCTTCAAGACTCAGTTAAATGTATCTGCAGAACTCTCCCACTGCTTCTAACCATTATTGACTGAGATTATTTTGTATTTAATTTGTGTTGTTGCTATTCAGTTTTTCCAGAATATCCGACTCTTCATGACCCCATTTGAGGTTTTCTTGGCAAAGATATTGGAGTGGTTTTCCATTTCCTTCTCCAGATCATTTTACAGATGAGTAAACTGAGGCAAACAGAGTTAAGTGGCTTGCTCAGGGTCACACAGCTGCTAAGTGTCTAAGGCAGGATTTGAACTCAGGTCTTCCTGACTGTACCTGGCACTCTATCCACTGTGACACCTAGCTGTGATATATACTCTCTCTAATTTGTATCTGATTATTCATGTATGTGCTATCTCCCCCATTAGGATGTAAGGTAATCTGCAACATGTAATGATTATTTGTTTGCTTTTTTCCTTTGAATCCCTAGTGCTTAGCCCTGGACATCTAGAAGTGTTTCATAAATCCTTGCTGATTGATTGATTGACCTAGTCCTTTCCATTTTCCTAGTTAGTCTAAAACAAAAATAATAACACCACCTACATTTCTGACTACTAGCCCCCCCCCCAGAAAAAATAATCAGAGAAATAGATTTCACAGGCTTCTTCAGTTACAAATGCTGGTGTTGAACCATGTAGTATCAGAACTGGAAGATGTTCAAGATATCATCTGGTCCAACTCCCTCATTTCACTGAGGAAGAAACCAAAACAACTCTTACAGTCAGAAAATCCTTCCTTGTGTCTTCCCCAAATCTCTCAGCCTACAGCTGTTACTTGTCATTCTGTTCTCCATAAAAACAAAAGAAATTCGGTCACTGACCTTTCCTCTAATATTGCTCCAAGTGAGTTAGCATCTTTATTTCAGGCACCCTCAGCCCACTCTTCTCTAGAATAACCAATATTGGCTGCTTTTTCCTTCTCATTCAGATTGTGAAGCTCCTGTCTCATTTCTCTGCCTCGGTCCTTATGTTTCTCACCTATCAAAACCTAGTACTTCCACTGTGCCACACAATTGCTTATGGCAGTACCCCAAACAATTAGCACCTAATAGTTATTCTGGGACCAAGATGTTTCCATTCTCTTATTATAGTCTTAGGGTTAACAAGATAGCATAACATAGACCTTTTGCTCCAAAAGATTACCTGAAACACCCTTGGGTCAGATTCAACACTGTTCTTATTCTCTCTCCATTTCTTCATAATATAAATATCCCTTACAAATAGTCTAGTCAGTTTTTTGTGCTGTATTTTGTGCATGCCTACCCTCTCCTCCTGCCACATACCATAAGACTCTAATATATAAGATAATGTCATTCATCTTATCTGGAATGATGTTCATTCATCCCACCCATCATTCAACATAAAAATTTGAATGACATATTTCAGTATCCTAAGTGCTGACATATATGAGAGGCATTAAATATTTTTTTGAGCTAGGATCAATGGTACAGAAGTCAAAGAGGCAAAGATCAATGAAAAGACAAGCATTCTAACAACTGCAGCAATAAAAATTGGAATGGGCTACCTATGATAATAGTGGAATCCCTATCACTGCAGGTTTTCAAGCAGAGGCTTGGTAACCACTCTGAGGTTCCATCTAAACCATATTTTGTGATTCAAGGCCCAGAACAAACTGTTTTTTCAGTAAAGTATTTACTGGCTACTTTTGGTCAATTTCATCTCATCTTCTGTCTAAAATCCTATAGACTTTTGGTTGACACTAATGGACCTAGAACCCATTGCCTTGTTTTTGCATTTCTTTCTGGGTCTCTCAAACAAGATCAAACTGCTTAAAAAGTTGAAATCATCTTCTCTATGTCTCTTGTATGCTTTCATACCACTTCCTATAATGCCGATTATTCAAAGAGCAATGAATGAAGTCTTAGGATCAGAAGATTTTGGAGATGGAATGGACTTTGTAGATCATCTAATTTGAACATAATTCTGTACAAGAAAATTGAAACTAAGGAAGGTTGACAACTTTCCTAAGATACCAGAGATAATTAATAGTGGAGCTAAAACTACAATCCCATTATGAATGTTTTGCTTTTATGATCATTTATTCTATCCTGCTCTGGCTATGGGAGGTCAATAGGATACAGTGGGGGGATTGGGGTGGAGAGGAGGAGAAAAACGAAAAAAATAGATTAGACTAGTAGAAAGAATACTTAATTAGCATTTAGGAAACCTGGGTTCAAGTTTCAAATCTGCCACTGATACAAAATAAGACCTTGGGCAAGTCTCTTTCCCATTTGGAATGTAGTTTCCTGATTTTGAAATCAGGAAATAACTTAATTGGGTGCTCTCTGAGATCCCTTCCAGCTCTAAAACCTATGACTCCTAATTCCTAGTCCAATGTTCTTCCTATTCTATGTATATAATTTCACAGAAATAGATCTATTTATTCCCTTTTCAAAGCCTTTAAAATAGTTCTATGTTAGGGAAGCAGTTGGGGATAGTGAAAAGAACTAATCTTAGCTCAGTACCTGAGTAATCATAGGTGCATGAGTTCCTTCTCCTTTTTGAGCCCCAGTTTACTCAACTGGAAATTTGATCTCTAAGGGTCATAACTTTAACACCCTATGTAGCTAACTTATTACTAACTCAAGGCCTCAGTTGATATTGAAGAGGCTGCAAAGAATTTTAACCTTCACCATTTCCTGAAACTTGTTGCCCAGATCAACTTGCAGATTGTCCTGTATTTAAGATGCAGTGTTTTGTATTTATAATTAATATGGATTAGATATTATTATCCATACATTATGGCAGACAAGCAAATTTAGAGATCTGCACAGCTGTTCAATAATGTAAACGATGTCCATACACATTAGAGTTTCCAAATATGGCATTATAATCAAGACAAACTCACATTGCCAACCTCAGGGCAACTGACTATAACTGTCCTGAGTTTGGAGATAACATCAAACTGCCCTCTTCAACCCATGTTGAAAATTAACTGGCAATTCAAATTGATTTAATCAAGGAGACCTTCTCTTTCTCCTCACCCCACAAGTCTGTCTAGATGTAATAATGCAAGAGAGGTTGATAAATAGATATAGATTTTCTATTTGATTATGGGTGGATTGACTGGTGAAGAGAGAAATGCTTTGAGAAGACTTATGCTAAATGAGTTGTTGAGATAGCTCTTTGACCTCTGTTACTATCCTTCATTCCTCATTCTTCTTCCTTTCCTACCCCCCTCCCCACCCATAAAACCCAATACAAATATACACTATGCAGCCAGTCATCTCTTCCTTCTCCAATCCCCTCAAAACCAGACCTGGGATTATTCCAAGTTCCTGAGGTAGGTAGAACAAACACAAATAGGTCATTTTATCTCCCTGCAATTAAAATCACATTGGACTTTTTGAAATTCTTTCTTCCCAATTGTCTTTCTAGGTCATGGAACTCCTTACTCTCTGAAGTCACTCAGTCATCTGCATTCCTCCCTTCCTTCTCACTTTTAAGCATACTACTATGGTTTGTTTTCTGGGGATTGGGGGTAGGGGTGGGAGCTGTTTAAGGAATCCTCATGGTCACTTCAGACTTGGCCCTCATCTTCTTCTCTCAGGTTTTCCTGGTACCATAGTCCAGGATTCAAGTTCCTTTTCTCTCTTCCTTAAAGTGGCATTTTCAATATGATGATGCTCAATCCCATTCTTGATTCACACACAGACCTATTTGAGGCACAGTAGTAAGCAGAAGTCATAGTTTCTTAAAGGGATATAGTATTTCCTCAAAGTATGACTTCTTCAATTGTCTAACAATGGCATTTGAGCAAACCACAAGCTAGAAAACCATCTTTACATTGAGAGTGGCAGCTTTGTAGAAAAGAATGAGCACTAGATTAGGAGGGAGGTCATCTAGACTAAATGCCAGGGATAGCATTTTCTGTCTCTGATCCTCAATTTCCTTCTTTATAAATTGTGGATATAGGAGGTGCTACCTAGATGATCTCTTGATGTCTCTTCCAGCTCTAAAATTCTGTAATCTAAAGATAACTGTGAAAGATGACATTCTGTGCTTGAAAGTTTCTTCTAGTCCTGACATTCTAGAATTCTATGTTCCAGCATCTCATCCAGCTGTGATATTTTACACTTAAAACTCTCTTCCAGTTTTGGCATTCTGGGTTTTAAGGTAAATTCTGTCTCAAACTGTCTATTTTTTTGTTATAGGTACATTAGAACTTGAATATGCTGACCCTACTTTGTCCTCCCACATATGTTAGCGTAGAGTGTTTGGAATGAATACTTGGTGAAACTGCATTTCTTTACTCTAACATAGCATAGAACAAAATCCTCTGAATGTGTGAACCTGTGATTAGATGTCTTACTTCATATTTAAATTGGAGTCAATGTATGCAATTTACTATTTGGGTGAGCTTGGATAAGTCACTTAACATTTCAGAGCCTCATTTTTTGACCTTTGTAGAATGAAAGGATCTTAGATTCAGAGCTAAATGTTACCAAGTTTAACAACCTCATTTTAAAGACGAGGAAACTGAAGTTCAGAGAAACTGAGTGACTTGCCTATGTTCACATCATGATAAATAGCAGAAATGGAATTTGAATTCGGGTCCTTTGTCTCCAAATCATTTATTCTTCTTCCCTTGCGGTAAGTTTGTCTCCTTTTTAATATGTTTAATATGTCATAGTAATATGTCTCCTTTTGACTTTAATTCTTATGATTCTATGAGTTCAAGGATGCCAAGCCTTTGGATCAATAAGTACTTCAATCTAATTCAATTCAACTAGTATTTCTCTGGTACCTTATATGTGTAAGGAGCTGTCTTTGGTGCCTGGGATACAATGACAAAGATATGAGACATGATCTCCGGGAGTTTATGTTCTATCATTAAGATACTAGATAGAAGGATAGATAGATAGATGGATGGATGGATGGATGGATGGATGGATGGATGGATGGATGGATGGATGGATGGATGGATAGATAGATAGATAAATAGATGCAAATATTAATCAATTGTTTAATTGATGTAATTAAAGATCATTAGAGGAAGGAAAAATCTCTAGGAATTTGAGAGGAAAAGAATACTTATAACTAGATGGAGATTTGTAATGGGAAGACCAGGGAGCATGCCTCATAAAAGATGAAATCTATCCTGAATAATGAAGCCAACTATGAATTCAAAGAAGTAAAGGTGGGGCAGCTAGGCAGCACAGTGAATAGTGCTTGTCCTGGAGTCAGGAGGACCTGAGTTCAAATCCAGTCTCAGACACTTAACACTTACTAGCTGTGTGGCAAGTTGTTGGGCAAGTGTTGGCAACAAGTGTTGGGCAAGTCACTTAACCCCAATTGCCCTACATTCCCCCCTCCAAAAAAAGACAAAAAAGAAAGAAAGGTGAAGAGAAGATGTATCTTTGCTGGAAACACCAACAACAGTACTCACCATAACCAATGCCACCAACAGATTTTGGTAGACTACATGTTTAATATGAGCATATTGAATCCAAAAAATGTCATTAGTCTTAGGTGAGGGAATCCCTAATATGAAAACACAGAAATGGGAAAGGGAATGCTTAGTTTCGGGCTAGTTTTGCTGAAATGTAAGGTAGACATAGGGGAAATGAAATAAATTGGAAAAACAAAACAATTTTTAAAAAGAAGGAAATCAAGGAGTAGTGGGCTTTAGATGCCAAGCTATGGGATTTGTTGTAGAGGTGAAAGACAGCCAGTGTTTTGTTTTGTTTTGTTTTGTTTTATTTTATTTTGTTTTAATCAAGGGGATAGCATATTTAGTCCTGTGTAGTGATAAATATTTAACAAACTGCTCTAAAAATGTATGCATGACATACTTTTTAGTTCGATCTTCACTATTAACATTATCTCTATACTTTTCCTAAACCTAAACAATCAAAACAATAGATTAATCCATGATTTACAGAATTTATCCAATTTTCAAGGTATTGCAAGTACAGGGAAGGTGATGAATAAAAGACATATTGAATTTATTTTTCCAGTAGTCCTGCTATCTGAGACCCTGGTCCTGAAGAAGTTAAGAACTATGCTGTCAGAGAGAGATTATAGGAAATAGAGGCAGTTGTGTGCTTTCAGAAGAATGGGTGACATAGGGCAGAGGAGGTAAAACATATATTTATGGCAATAGGTATGAGGGCAAAGAGACCTGCAAACCCAGACTCACAGAGTGCCTGGGTCTGGAGTCCTAGGATCATAGCCCTGGAACTGGAACTGGAAGTGAACTGAGAAGTCATCTATTCCAATCTGCTCATTTTACAAGTCAGGAAACTGAAGTTTAGAGAAGCTAAGTGACTTATCCAAAATCATATAGGAAATACTTGAGTCCAACTCAAATTCCTACCTCTCCAGGTCCAGTAATAGAAAAGGAAGGACTCAGTGTCATGGAACAGGCAGGAAGTCTGAAGCATTGCTGATTACTCACAGAATGACAGGACAAAGTAGTAGGTTGGGCATTCATACATGGCAGCTCATTTTCACCTAAGAGGGTACTCTGTGTAGTGTTGAGGCATTTTTGTTTTCCAATATGTTTACGTAAAACAAAAGAGTTGGTATTACTGCCATATGGGTCAGTAGATTCCAGCATGACAAGACCCTAAAATCTTGGGCCAGATTTGGTATCTCACTCTCCTGGTTCATGGGTGATAAAGGGAGGAGCCAGAATAAAAGTTTTGCTGTCAAGACTCCTAACAATTTCAGTACTCATTGTTATTGGATGGCAGAGGCATCATTTTATTAGACTGCTAGTGGATAGTGGATATTGCATAGTGGATCGTGTATTATATTTAGAGTTAGGAAGTAGTTCACTTAAGTAAGTGAGTAGTTAAGAAGAGTTCAAATCCTGCTTCAGACTCTTACTAGCTCTCTGTGAAGTCATTTAACTTCCCTTTCCCTCTGTCTTCTCATCTGTTATTTTTTTTTAAATAACTTATGTTGTTTTCTGGGTTGTGTGGGGATGAAATAAGATAAAATCCATGAAGTACTTTTCAAATCTTAAAATGCTGTATAAATGCTAGGTATTGTTTTATTAGATGACTTAATGTTAAAAATAAACATACCTACTGTGTCCACACATGTCACTGGGACCAGGGTTGAAATTATTTCCATAATCCTGAAAACCCAGTCAGCAAATATGTTTCTTTGGAGAAATTGGGGTAGATGAATCCTTGAATGTTAAATACACCAATGGTTCCTGATTTAGTTCTTACTTACTTTACTTCTGGAAATATAGCTTATCTATCCAAAAGGGTCTCAAGTATAGGATGTATACTCTCATAGGACTGTGGATGTTAGAACTGAAACGAACCTTAGGCATCATCTACTTTAGCCCCATATTTCCTCAGATGAGAGAACTAAGGCCCAGGGAGGCCAAGTGACTTATTTCCTCAAGGTCATATAACCACTTAGTAGCATAGTATGTTCAATTAAAGAACATAATAATGGAAGGGATTTTAGAACATGAAACATGGAATGTCAAAGCTAAAAGAGACCTTTAAAGATAGAATGTTAAGAACTAGGGTGTACATTGGGGCCTTTTAGTATAATACATTTAATACTACTGAGAAAAAAGAAAAGCTAAGGTTCAGATATCTCCAGAAATGTTTATTCTCTATAAAATTGGAGTCCCTGACCTCTTGGTGGGTGTACCTTTATCACATGGAAGATTGTGGAGGGAAAGTGGACTACAGCAAGGACAATTTTTACTGGTAAAGCAAGGAAACCAGTATGAGTTCAGACTCTGGTTTCCAACTGGTATGTTCTGCATCAATGGAGTTAATTAACATACATCTCCAAATTAGTCTTTGCATGCAGGGAAATGTCAGTGGATTTCTTCTTGTCCATCTTGCTAAGTGGAGGATATTAAATCATTATTACACATAATAGTTCCTAATTTGTAGGTGGAAATATTAGCTCCCAAGTGCATAAAAATCACACTGAACCTGAAGGTCAACACTTGCATATTAGATTGCTTTGGTCTCATGCTGGTCATTTTGAAACACCACTCAGTTCTTGCTATCATATCATTCCTTTTCCAGAGCACTTTATGATGGAGAGCTCGGTTCTCCTTCTTATTACACCATCCTGGAGTGGATATGGGAGATGAGGCTCTTCTCTGCTCTCCATACAGATGCAGAACCACAGAGGAGAGGTGGGGCAGTATAGTGTTAAGAGTACTGGACAGTGTGTTACGACACTTGGTATGAAGTCTTTACTTTGCCAATAGCTTGTTGTTTGGCTATGGGCAGATTATTTCTCCTCTTTGAGACTCAGTTTTCTCCTGTGGAAAGAAGAGAATTGAACAAGATCATGGGATTAGATAATAAGTCTTACTACTCCTATAAACAATAAAAAGAGCTAGCATTTATGTAGCACTTTTAGATTTACAAAATGTTTTACAAATACTGAGCAGTTAGGTAGCACATTGGCTAGAACACAGGATTTGGGGTCACGAAAATCTGAGTTCAAATCTAGACCCAGACATTTGCTGTCTGTATGACCCTAAACAAGCCACGTAACCTCCGTCTGTCTCAGCTTCCTCATCTGTAAAAATAAGGGTAATAATAGCACCTGCTTCCTAGAGTCGTGAGGCCCAAACAAGATAATATCTGTAAAGTGTTTGCAAACTTTAGTGTTACATAAATGTTAGCTGTTGTGATCACAAATAATATTTTGGTTTTTTCTCATGATAACCTTGAGAGGCAGGTGCTATTATTATCCACATTTTTACAGATGATGAAATTGAGGTTGAGAAAAATTTGCCCTGGTTCCTAAAACTAAGCAAATGTCTGAGGCAGTATTTGAACTAAGGTCTTTCTGACACCATCACTATGTCCATGGTATTACCTTACTCTGCTGTTAATAATAGTAAGAATAATATATATATATATATGTATATAGTATTTTGGTGTTTAAAAATACTTTAAATATAACTCATTGTATATAATATAAAATATTATTTTATGTGTATATATTCTATATCTTATGCTACATTACCAATATTGTACAATAATAGATTTTAGAGAAAACAAGAACCTTTGCACTCATTTGGAACAACACCTTCATTTTACAGATGAAAAAACTGAAGCAGAAAAGCATTGAAGTGACTAGCCCAATGTCATGCAAGTGACCATAAGGGACAGAGGCTAGATTTTATTCTAAATAAAGTGCTCTCTTTCAGAAATAACATGCTCTGTTCCAAGGTCCTTTTCAGTTCTTATATTCTATGATTTCATCAGAAATTATAAAACCTTTCTAGTTCAGAATGACATTGCTTGGGGGGTGGGAAGGACTGGGATGCTTGATCTCACTCTGTGACCTTGGGTGAGTCTATCCCATCTCTGGGTTCCGTTTCCTAAGTTATAAAACTAAATGACCTCTCTACTCCCTCCTACTTCACAAATTCTATGACTGAATAGATGGGGCACCTCACAGGGATGGCACGGCTTTTTGAACACTGGACATCTACCACTCACCGGTGGTGATGAAATTCACCGTTATTGTTGTTCAGTCTTTTCTGTTGATGTCGGACTCTTCATGACCCCATTTGTGATTTTCTTGGCAAGATGTTGGAATGGTTTGTCATTTTCTTCTTCAGCTGATTTTACAGATGAAGAAACTAGGGCAAATGGGGTTAAATAACTTGCCTGGAGTCACAGAGCTAGTAAGTGTCTGAAGCCAGATTTGAACTCAGGAAGACGAGTCTTCTTGACTCTAGGCCCAATACTGTGTCCATTGTGCCAACTAGATGCCCCCCAAAATCCACTACCAGCTTCCATTTCCATTTCCTGAGATGAGACACCAGATGGATACCTCTATGGTAGCAGATGATTAAACTTTCAGAAATTGGAGATAGTTAATGTTCTTGTAATGGTGAGATGAAAGCAAGTAGCACAAATGTAGTACTAAAAAGCTCCTATACAATTTCTGTTAGTACAACCCAAAAGAATAAAATTCTGTGACACAAACTAGCTCCTATCTCTGTACCTCCCTCAATTCAGTGTACATTTTAAGATGTTCTTAAGATTTCCACTATGGAATAGTAGCACAAAGTAGAAAGACTAATGAACTCAGAGAATGTAAGAGCTGGAAGACTCCTTAGAATATGAAATATGTCAACACAAATTGACATATCTGGAAGGAATCTTAGAAATCTGATATAAGAAAGAAAAGGATGAAATAGTCATTTATTAAGTACCTGCTATGGGCCAGTCTCTGGGCTAAGCACTTCACAAATTTTATCTTGTTTTGATCCTCACTGGGAGGTAAATACAATTATTATGCTCATTTTACAGTTAAGGAAACTGAGACTGACAGACTTTAAATGACTTGCCCATGGTCATAAGCTATAAAATATTTAAGACTAGATTTGAACTCAGATCTTCCTGACTCCAAACTGAGTATTCTATTCATTGAACTACCTAGTTGGGCCAACCCTCTATTTTCACTGGAGCAACCTAAAACTCAGAGAGTGAAAGTGACTTGACCAAGGTCACACAGCTGGTGACATTTGGAAGTGATCTTAGAGCATATACAATAAACTATGAGAGCTGAATGTGATTTCAGAATATAGAGTGGTAGTTTTAGAGATCAGATATTCGGAATGTCCTTCTTCCCCTACTAACCACTCTGTGGTTTTTAAAGATGAAAATCCCGAAACACAGAAAGGCCAAGCAATTTAATCAATATAGCTTTAAGTATCTGAACTAGGACTAAAATCCAAGTTGCCTGACTCCCAGTGCTGTGGTCTTTTCTCTAAGCCACACTGCCTCCCAGAGTAGAAAAGGAGTGGCTTAGCCAAGGGCACACAGGACAATCTCTCTCCTAGGAAGTAAACAAGGGAATATAGATAGAACTGACAAAAAGTCTAAGGCAATTCAGTATATGTGTCCTACCTAAGTGTGGCTCCATCAACTTTAGAAATCCACCAATAATTCACATCAGTGTTGCAGAGTCCTTAGCGGCTTATTATCATTCAACCTAAAGATGCACTTTCTAGTGGGACATTTGAGAAAGCATAAAGTGTCCTAGTAAGCTTATTTTAGATATCTGCAAGTAAATGTTTAATGGCCAGTTCTGCTGCCCAAAGAAGATGTACATAAGACACAAATTTAAGTTTAATTTGTACTATTAACATTTTCTCTATCACTTTCTTAAGTTTAAACAATAAATCAATCCCTGATTTTTAGTGTTTTGTACAAGAAGGATGAATGAAGAAAAAATAAGAAAATAAATAGATAGTATATCTATTATGTGTTTATTGTATTAGGCCAAGGACTGGGGATAGAAATATATGCAGGAGCTGTACTGAGATCACACATGGCACCAGATAAGCAGTTAACATCCCACAATAGCGAGGGATGGGACACTCAGAAAAGTTTTATAAGTGGCCCGTGTACTCTGTTCTGTGTCATGCCTTGTACCTGAGGTGCTGGAGCATTTGGCATTCAAGGTGTTGCTTGAGGCCCCATTGTGGGCAGGATTAGGCCTTTATGTGAACTCCCAATCTTCTCCTCTCCAGCTGTGGTATCTGAGTCCCCAATCCTTCCCAACTTCTACTGTCCCCATACCCTTCCTCCCTAGTCCTTTTGTATCTGTTTTATACGTTCATACATGTATCACACACACACACACACACATACACACACACACTGTCTCTAATAATAGAATGTCAGCTCCCTGAGTTTACAATGCAAACAGCAGTGACTGTTTCTCTTCTGTCTGTATATCACAGTCTAGCACAGTCCCTCAAATGTAGTTTGTTCTTAATAAATGTTCATTGATTAACTAATCAATTGACCTCACTGGCCATCTAGTCCAATGCCCTATTTTACTGTTTAGGAAACAGATTAGGAAAGGTGAGGTCACTTGCTTAAGGCCATGCAATTAGCTAGTTGAAGCTGTGGACCTAGAAATGGAGAGGGTAATATCAATCTCCAAGGGAATTCTGATCTGTACACTAAGTGAAATGTTAAACAGACAAACAGCAGCAACAACAATAAAGCCCAGATAGTGTCTTTAAGCGTTTGAAACATCAAACCCAAACCCCGTGTTCCTGAGGGTTCTCCTCATCTTGTCAAGTCGTTTCCCAGTCTTGACTGACGTCATTAGGGGCTTTCTGGCAGAGGCATTGCCATTGGTTTGCCATTTCCTTCTCTAACTCATTTCACAGTTGAGGAAACGGAGGCAAACAGGGTTAAGTGACTTGCCCAGAGTGACCTAGACAGAATTTGAACTCAGGAAGATAAATCTTCCTGACTTCAGGCCCAGCACTGTATCCACGGAGCCACCTAGTGGCCTCTTCCTCATCTTTCTGGTAGTAAATTCTGAATCAACAATATAGAGGACATTTAGGCTACATGCTGCTTTCTCCTCCTCTCTCTGTACAATGTTCTTATATCTCAGAGAGAAAAAATGAAGTAGGAGGTATTTCAGCATTAACTGGCGTGTTGAAGAGTAAGCCTTCGAGACAGATTCAGAAGAATTGGGTTCTAGTCCTGACTTTTATATGTACTAATGCTGCGGCTGTAGTCCAATTGCTTTCTTCCCAGATCTCTGTTTACCTGTTTCTAAAATGAGATACTGGGACTAATACCTCTCTAACTAACATTTTATGGTTGAACGTATATCAGAATACTGAGATTCAAAGATTCTACGACCCTTTCTATAGATACTTGTTTAGACAAATGCCTTGTTAGTCTCCCAGCTAGTCAGAAGAGGGAGACAAATGTCTGAGTTTACCCTTTTAGTGCTTTTTTGCCACCAAGTTCTGGTTTTGATATTTTGTGAAATCCTATTTTTTATGAAAAATTTCTATAAATGACCCTCACCTCCAAGTTACAGAGCAGATTATATTAAAAGTGCTGCAGGGAGATTTGGTTGAGTGAATGCACAGTAACAATCTGGGGAAGGAAAAGAGAAAAAATGGAGCGATAGGGGATCGATGGGGGAAGGTAAATGGGCTGTGCATATATCTAAACCAATTTATAAGGGAGGCATACATTTTTGTGCAGGAGATGGGGAAGAAGAATAGGTAAAAGTGATGTGGTGTTTAGAATATACATTCCTAAGATATTCCTATTGGTGAGAGTAATAGGTTTGAAACTAAAAGACCAAGATTTAAATTGTTCCTCTAGCTGATATTACCTGCATGATGTTGGTAAGTCACTTAACTTCCTTTGACCTCCAGTTCATCCACTCTAAAATGAGGGAATTGGACAAGATGACTTCTGAAGGCCCTTGTAGTTTTAAGACATGAACTCTGCTCTGTTGAAAATACCATGGGAGGTCATTCAAAATTCTTAGGGTTACTTGTGTAACAAACAAATATTGATAAGCACACACTGGCAAAGAAGGAATTGTTTCTGCCCTTTTCCCTCTATTTAATAAAGCATTTCAAGTAACATTCACAAGGCCTCCCTGTCTTCTAAGAACCTTTGAATAAGTTCATTATTATTTTTTGTTGTTGTTCTATTTGGTGGTTCAAGTGAAGGAGTACTTGGTATTTGGAAAAGCCCCATTACAAAAGTTTGCTGGATCAGAAATTTAGAGCTAAAAGACTTTAGACATCATCTGGTCCATGTTGTTTTTTAATTTGGAGTGTGACATGCGATTATAGAATTTTTTGGCCTGGAAGGGATTATATAAGGCAAACTCTTGGCATTAGTAAATTGTAATAGCTCATATTTATGTAGTACTTTAAGGTTTGCATAGGACTTTCCTAACAACTCTCTGAACTAGGGAGTTCTGGCTGCCCCATAGCTTATTAGTCTATGATGTCCTGGAGGTTCACAGTCAGCCCATTTTAAGGATCTTCGCATCATTATGGGCTGCATTTGTATATCATTATAGCCCTTCAAAGCAAAACATTTCTCCAGTCTGCAAAGAGTTGGAGTCCTTGGGGTCAAGACTAGTTGGAAATCACTCATTCAAAAACGTTTACTTTGTTCAAGTTCTCGTCATAGGCAGGGGGCATACAGAGACAGGTATAATAAGAATCCTGATTAAAGATGCCTGAGTTCTAATTATGTACAATGGTTAGAGTGCTTACAAAAAAAATCAGCAAATATTTATTTCACCATCTATTAGGTACCAGACATTGCTCTAGACACTGATGAACAAATAAAAGAATGGAATAATCCCTACTTGCGAAGAGCTTACTGTCTATATATAGTCACTGATATTATGGAAAATATACTGGGCTTGGGGCTGGAAACCCACATTTAAATCTCACCTCTGAAATACACTAGATGTTTGACTTTAGGCAAATCATTTAACATCTCTGAACCTCTTTTTCCTCATTTGCCAAATGGGGATCATAAGATTTGCACCACTTAACTCATCAGTCTGTTGTTAGGAAAGTGCTTCACAAATCTTAAAACACTATAGAAATTCAAGTTCATTATTACAGAGCAAGGGTAAGGATGTATATACACATAACTATGGTATGAATAACAGTGATAAGAAGTACAAAGGAGAAGTTAAAGTAAAGAACTGTGAGAAACCTTAGAAGGAAGAAAATGAAAGGACATGTAGAAATAAATTAATTTAAGGAAGGAGAAATCAGTTTTAGTTGAGAAAGATTAGGAACGGTTTCATGGAAGAGTTACTACTGAAGTGTGGAGAGTATTAAAGTGAAAAGTCTGTTAAAGAAAGATAACAAACACTCACATTTGTAATGAACTTTGTTTTCAAAAGCATTTTAATAGCTAATAATAGCACAATGGCTCAAACGTATATAGTACTTTCAGGTTTAGGCAGAGCTTTACATATGTTATCTCATTTGATCCCAACAACAATTCTTGAAAGGAAGGGCCTGAGTAGGAATAGCATCAAGTATATCAAAAATGGTTAAGATCAAGACTACAAAAATGTTGGATGGACAAATCATACATTAATTCCACCTATCTACACATATACCAGTCTCTCTCTTAGATAAATATGACATATGAACACTGGGCCTAAGATTGAACAGGAGAAAGAAAGCAGCTTGAATTGTAGTCCAAAAAGTACTTTAACAATCCTCAACTTCTCTGAAACAAAGACCTATTTAATATCATATATACAGTGTCCCCCAAATCATAGTATGCTTAAAAGCTATCACAACTTAAAAAATCACTAAGACTTTTGGGATACTCTGTATTTAGCCATATACACATTCATTCATAGATACACATACATATGTCATATATGCATGCATACATACTTGCACATGTTCTTCCAGTGATTCTGTTTGGTTACTAGTCCTGGTTGCCATCACAAGAATTAATGTTTCCTACCTGCCCAAGGGCAATGGAGAGAAATAGTATAGAGCAAAATCGACTGCAACATACTACCAAAGAAAAATTTTATATGAAAAGTAGCATGAGTAATGTTATCAAAGCAATATCTGCTATTGACTGATAGAAAAGATCAGTTGGTCATATAGTGATACTGAGGGATAATTGATGGACAGGCAGCATACTCCATAGCTATTTACACATTAAGATACTTAATAAATTGACTATCTCTGCTTCCTTCCTCAAGGCTCACAAGATGAGAAGGCATGGAAGGATTGAGATTGATATGACTGGAAGGGTTATTAACATTGTTGAGATCATCGAAGCATTGTAGGTATCAAAATATGACTTTCATATCTTGATCAAAATAAGTATTTTTCAATAATTTTAGCTTTAATTCATCCTTAGTTTTGATAAGTATGTATTCTTGATCTTGATTGAAATAATTTAGCAGGGGCGGCTAGGTGGCACAGTGAGTAGAGTGCTGGCCCCTGAGTTCGGATCCAGCCTCAGACACTTAACACACACATACACACACACACACACACACAACCTAGCCATGTGACCTTCGGCAAATTACTTAACTCCAATTGCCCTCCAAAAAGAAAATGATAATAATAATTTAGCAAAGACAACAGTAACAAAATAAATGGAATGGGGGTAAGGCTTAAGTACTCTCTCTGCCACTGCAGACCTCTGTCTACATTGAGATTGTTTTAATGTTAATCAGAACTATGGTTATTCATCTAGCTGTGAATAATATATGTGTATGTTTATGCATATACATGTGTACATATATGTATGTAAATGTACACATATTTTCATTTGACCCATCATTTCTCCATTTTGTTCACAAGGAAATCAGCAGTTCTGTCAAATGCTTAGCTGGAATTCAGATAAAGTTTGTCTGCTGCCTTTTCTTGGTCAACATAGCTAGTAATCCCTTTATAAAGGGAATGTGTTTAGTTTAGCAAGATTTGTTCTTAGAAAAACCAGGTTGGCTGTTAAAGATCAACACTTCACTTCCATTCCCATGTGCTTGGAAGCCATCTGCTTAATAATCTGTTCTAGAATTTTGCTGATGATCAAGGTCAAGTTCACTGATCCATAGTCAGCATCAGCCATCTTTCTTCCTCTTCTTTTTTTGAAAAAATAAACCTGGAACATTTGCATATCTCCAGTCTTACAGAACCTCTTATATTCTTCATGATTCTTTAAGGACTGCTGAAGGTGTTCCCTTGATCACACCTGCAAGTCCTCTTGATATCCTGGGGTATAATTTGTCTGGTTTGAACACTTGAACTCATTTAAAGCAGCCGAGTATTCTCTTGCTATCTCCTCACCTATTTGGGGCTTCAATTCACTCTAATGATGTTCATTCTAACCTTTCTAGTTTGAGGATAATTCTGTTTGATGGAAGAATAATAAGATTTGAGTAGTTCTGACTTCCCTCTCTCACATGTTGTCATTTCATCATCTATCCTATGCCACAATTCTATCCTTTCTTTGTTCAATATTTTGCCTTACACATAGTTTTATAACAAGAACAAAACATGTTATATTGCCCTTGGATTTTGTGTGTGGTTCATTTGTAAGCTCATTTGGGACATAATAAGCCATGCCACCACTATTTTTTTTTCAGAACTTTGATATACTTTTCTACGGAATCTTTATTTTGTAGTCATCTTTCCTCCTTTTCTGTGTTCTTTCAAAATCTGTACTCATTGTGTATACACATTGGTTTTACAGATTCCTCTCTCAGGGCCTATTTCCTCATTTGTAAATTGGAGTGAATGAAATAAATGATAAACAACTGTCAATGATTTAACAGTCAAGGGCATAGTTCCAAATGGAGCTGGTCATGCCAGATTAGCTCCATTTCCTTTCACAAAGGTATTTCAAGTTTGGTAGATCAGCAGAATGAAGCATATGCAATATCCCTAGATTTTAGTAAAGCATTTGACAATTTCTTCTATGTTATTCTTATGGAGAATTAAAAATATATGAACTACAGAATAGTACATTTAATTGAATTTGAAATTGGTTGAAATTTTGCTTAATGATGAATAATTAATTGTTTAATGTCAGTATAGATGGAGAGTGATCCAGGAATTCCTAATTTTCTGAAATTTAACATTCAAAAAATGACTTAGACTGGGGTGGCTAGATGGTTCAGTGAATAGAGCACCAACTCTGGAGTCAGGAGGACCTGAGTTCAAATTCGGCCTCACACACCTAACACTTTACTAGTCGTGTGACCTTGGGCAAATCACTTAACCCCAATCGCCCTGCCTTCCCCCCTCCAAAAAGCAAAAAAAAAAAGTGACTTAGACAAAGATATAAATGGAATTTTGTCAAATTTCAAATTACCCAAAGCTAGGAAAGATAGCTATGCATTGGATGACTAAAGTTGGATTCCCCAAAGATCTTGTCAGGCTAGAATACTGGATCACATTTAGTAATTTAAATTTAAATAGGAGTAAATAAATGTAAAATTTCATACTTGGGCTTAAATTTCAACTCCAATAGCATAGGACTGGGGAAGTATAACTAGAGAGTAATTAATCTGAAAATATCTGAGAATTTTGTGAATTGCAATATATAAGGAAATAGTGTGACACTATAGCCAAATAAGCTAATATAATCATAAGGTAATTAGAAAAGCATAGTGTTTATGACTTGGCAGATAATACTCTCCCCTGGTCAGATCATATCTGAAGTTCAGGCTTGAGAATTCCATTTTAGAAAGATAATTGATACACTAGAGAGACTGTATCACTAAGCAAAGCTATTCCAAAATATATTTACAGATGGAACTGGATTGTAGACAACAGATATATGAATGTTGGGCAATACCTACAAAGATTTTATTGTTGCTGCTGTAGCTTGATAAAAAGCTCTCTTTCTCATTAAGGGTAGTAGAACCACCATATTTGGACTCTAAGATGTCTGAGATGTGTTTTCAGAGGGGATTGACATAGCACTGAAGAAAGCTGAACTCAGAAGAGCAGCTGGACTGAATCAAATATTCACAGAAGAGAGCAGGACTGAAGATACATATTAATTAGAGAGCATGTAAAAAGTAGTACTGGAAGTTTCTGAAGCCCTTCAATCCCTATTATTTAGGCCTTTCCCAGTATGGTTGATTCTAGCTTCACATCAATTTTCATATCTCTCCCATTCTTTACACAGAAATTTTCCTACCCCATCACCCTCTAGTTCAGGTTTTTTGATTGAACTATTATAATAGTGGACTAATTGGACTCTCTGGCCACTCTAATCTATACTTCACTGTAAGACATAAATAACCTAATTCCTAAACCCATATTAGAAGAAAAAGTAGAAATGGAGGAATTTTTCAAAATATTGAAAAAAGAATACCTGAAGACTTGGAAGATAGGCAAAGGGATTTTTTTTCTAAAGCATGTGTCTTACCATGTCATGCTCCTACTCTAGAAGCTAAAGTAGCTCCCTATTGCCTTACCTGATCAAATACAAATCCCTCTGGTTGGTCTCTAAAGCCACTGATAATCTGTCTCCAATTGACTTTTCCAGATGTATTGTGCATTATTTTCATTTACACACACACACACACACATATACATACACACATGAGTCAGACAAAGTGGCCTTCTTGCTCTCTCACACAGGCTATACATCTTATATACCTTTACAAAGGTTAAGCCCATTGCCTACAATGAATATACTTCCTCCTCTTAGAAACACTAATTTTCTTGAAGCTCAACTCAAATCCCATCTAAGGTCTTTTCATGACTTCTTCTCCTGCTAATGTTACTCTCTGTCTCCTTCCCAATTACCTTGTATTTTTTTTTGTATATTTTTTTAATCTCCTTATTCTTTTTATGTACAAGATTCTCCCTTTATGAGAATGTAAGTCCTTTGACACTGGAGATAGTTCTGTTTTAATCTTTGTCTTTTTATACCTAATTCTTAGCACAATAAACAGGGTATAGTAGGTGCTTAATGGATGCTTGTTTATTTACTGACAGCTATATAGTTTGAATTTTGTTTATGAGAGCCATTTGGTCCTCGTCAGACTAAGATATCATAAGTGTGTTTATAGTACCACTTTGAAATATGATTTCCCAAAGTCTAAAGCATATGTGTCTGACTATTACTATAATTTCATTCCTTTACTTTTATGAACTTAATGAGACTTGGTCATTTTCCCATAGGGTTTCTCTCAAGATTCCTAATGATAGAACCAAATATTATAAGTGCTGGAAAAATTTTCCATTTTGAGAGAGATTATATGTTCGGTGACTAACTTTGATCTTGAAACAGGGATCAGTGTCCTGTATTTGGTTTCCTAATTCCAAAAACAATAACAAAACACCCAAATAATACAGGGAAACAAAAACCCGAGATTTTAATTGACTTTAAGATAAGTATGAACCTTGAACATGGTCAACCTAGTGGCAATGTAGCTTTCTCCTCTTAGCTCAATTGGTTTTCACTTGACATAGTCTATGTTGTAGTAACATCAGGCTCATACTCAGAACTTTAAAAAAATATTTCTAGGTTGGTAGGTCTTGCCAGAGATTGTGTTTTATCAGAAGCAATGGCACTATTCTTTGTGACTCTAACCCTCCCCCCACCAAGTAAAAGTAATTTAATCTTATTCTCAATTAATAGGTTAGTGTCCCAACCAAAGCAGATTATGTTCCTGCTGCACTTTGTCTGCTATGATCAGATTATGTTTGGAGCATTATGTTTTGTTCTGTTCTGTATGTCACCTTTGAAGAAAGACACTGGCAAAATGTAGTACAGCAAGTATGGCTGTTATAGACTCTTTATATGACCTATATCTAATCACTTAACTTTTCATAGTTTTCCTTTCCTATCTCTAAAATAGGGATAATAAAACTGCTCCTCATTATTTTATCTTGATTTTTTTGTGGATCAAAGCAGTTAGATTTGCACCATCATATTTAAAAGGATTTTTTTTAAAAAGGAGGAGAAGAAGAGAGAAGGAAGAAGAAGAAGAAGAAGAAGAAGAAGAAGAAGAAGAAGAAGAAGAAGAAGAAGAAGAAGAAGAAGAAGAAAAGAGAAGAAGAAGAAGAATCCCATAAAAGTCCAATTTATCATGGGGAGGCACCTAATGACTAAGAAGTCTAAAACAAGCCATAATAATGCATTATAGGGATTCAGTAGATCCTGAATACTAAAGTATCCTTGGCAATCCCTGAAACACCAGTATAAGACTCCGAAACTACATTGATTTGACAAGCATCCAAGCCAGTGTGAGGGAAATGTTCCTACGAATACTGGTTTTGCATGAAAACAAAATGATGATTAGCTTGAGCCAGAGAACAGCAAAGAGTGTGGCTGTCTTACATGTTCTTACATGATACCACAAGATGGCCAAAAAAAAAATCAGAAAAATATTGAAAAGTATATGCTTTAGGTCCAATTATGTGGAACACTAATGTTGGGAAACCATGATTACATGCATGAAATGGATATGTTTATTTTAATTATGTATAAGTACTACACAATAGCTAAATTAGAATTAGCTCTCACCAGTTATAGATAATGGTTTCATGCTGATTTTTGTCATTCATAACCTCAGATCCAACTTACACAACAGTATATTGCAGATAAGTACATTATATACAGTACAATAAGACATAAATAGCTTCATTCCTAAACCCATATTGGAAGAAAAAGTAGAAATTGAGGAGTTTATAAAATATTAAAAAGAATACTTGAAAATTTGAAAGACATTAATATCAACAAAAGACAATGTCCAGAATTGCTGCATAAAAAAATTAAGTGAATGGAAAAAAATAAAAATAATGTCTTAAAAATTTGAAGGAGGAGATGGATGCACTTAGGATAGAAATTTGAGTGCCTTAAAAATCAGTACGACAGTATGAATCCAACTAATAGTCCAATTATACTAAAACTGAATAATTCAAAACAAAAAAATTTGCTACTTGCTATAAACATCATGAACAGAAACATTCTCTCATTTTACTTAAAAGCATAAAAATATGATATGTACACATAACAGTATATGCTAAAGTTGTTACCATTATAAGAATTATAGGTGGAAATGGACTGCTATTTGGAATGCTCATAAGTAGAAGAATTCAATAATATCATGACAGAAGTGGACTGAAAACACTGTTAGAGACTTGTAGAGAGACACTAGATGATTTTTTAGAATGAGTTCTTAAATAGTATATCATTTGGTAAAACTCAGTAAAAAAGAAACATGGAAGGAAATCTGGACAATAAATGTATAACAGAAACTCCTGGTACTCTTAATCAACAATTGAAAGAGAAAACCCAAAGAAGTTTAGTGTAATTCAAGGTGCAGGATAGGGTTACAAATACTTATTAAGGTCCTATATTATGTGCCGGGTGCTATGCTAAACATTTTTCAAAGACACAAATTATTACAAAACATTCAAAATAATTTAAAACAAAGAGATTTGAGAAGTAAATAAATTTGAGGATAAAAAGGGAACCCCCAAAGCAAAAGGATTTGAACATTTTCTGGTCTATTGTTGAAAGAAGTCCAACACATTGGGAATTTAAGTTGTATTAAATATGAAGCACAATGATTCTGTATGATTAATGTAGTGAACAATATAATGGTTATGTCAAGGGACATGGCTAAAACTCTAGCACCTTTGAAAGTCTGGAAAGTAACGGTCTTAGAAAAACATCCATAATGTTTGATTAAAATAATAAACAATGGTTTTGAATTATTTGCAAAGCACTCTATCAACTTCTTCCCTGATGCGAGCCTAATCTCATCTTTTGTACCATAGGGCATCATATATTTATTACCCAAAGATAAAAAACAGCGGTGACCTATCCAAATGTAGATAAATTGGAATATATGTACTTTACACAAGACATTGATAGTTTGTAGCATTTTTAAAAGTCTATAAATAATTGCAAGAAAATAATATATTGGTGGAGGAGCAAAATGGGGTGTGCCAAAAAGCCACACAGGTGAAGAAAAGTTTATTAGTATCTATTGATTATTTACCAGACAACTCTAAAATGACACATTTTGCTTTCCTTATTGAATAGTGCAAAGCCTTTAACTCAGTTTCATATTCATGGCTTAGATTCATGTATGACAACTATGTCAAATAGCTTAAAACATACTCAGTTCTAGAGGATTTTATGTTTATAAATATAATTATTCTCTAATTAGAAATATGCCACCACTGTAATATTATCAGAAATATTTGATATAAAATGTAGCATCCTCCAGGGAAATAATCATAGTACTCTATGGTTCTTACTATTCTTAGTATCCTAAAACGCATTATTATTTTATGAACTGAAGGAAGTCAAGATTTCAAACTAAGAGGTAATCCTACTCATGCCTTTTGTTAATCATTTGATGTGTACGGACAATATCAAGTTACATGACTCCATTGGGGGGGAAAAACACATTCAACAACAAGTGCATCTCATGGAAATTTTCTCCAATGATAGCAACTTATGATTTGAACTCTACAAGTGTGAAGTTCTTAATATGTACCAAAGAAGAATAGAAACTGATGGCTTGAGTTTGAAACTGTGGATCAAATTGAACCAATGAATTGATAAAAATGTTTTGACTGTCTGTTTAGACAAGACACCTTGTTCAGGAGGATATCAAGGAAAAAAGCAAAATGTATGTTAAGGTACTTATTGTCATCTAGAAGTCAAAGCTAAATGAGAAGAACACAATTAGGCCAATAAACACTGACACAATACTAGTCTTAATGTATGTTTTTGTGAAGATAAAATGGATGACAAACGATCTTGAATATATCCAAATAAAAACTCACATGATGTGGATGAAAAAAAAGGCATATCACCCTAAGGCAAGTACACAAAGATTCACATTTCCTCTTAAAAAAGTAATAGGAAGAGACTTACTAGGTGTTCACAGAGTGCAGCTTTTCAAGCTAGAAACCTCCCCCCCCACACACACAAATAATCTTAAAACAAATAGACCTTATTCCACAAAGCAATGGCAAATGCTGACAATGGATATATTGTCTTCATTGTCACCATCATCATCACCATCACTACAATTTATATACACTCTAAGTCTTGCAAACACTTTACAAATATTACCTCATTTTGTCCCACTGGATTTGTCAAATGTATCTTCTACAGAGTTTATGAAACACCTAGAATCTAAATACAGAATCCAATGGTGTTCCAAGGTTGATAATTCACATGAAGTCAGCAAAGAAGTATTGAACAAATCATTGTCATATAGATTTGGAATTTTTAGTGGGAATCAAAGAATTGATGATAGTGAGTCAGTAGGCATCACAGAAAGGATATCGTTAATGAGCCTGAATCTAACAGGCCACTTCTCTGACCCCTTTGCCGGATCATCCTCCAGATCATACTCACTAAACACAGGTGTCACTCAAGATCCTGGCCTAAGTCCTCTTCTGCCTCTACACTACTTCACTTGTGACCTCATTTCCCATGGAAGGAAAGAAAGAAAATTGTACTTCAGTTTTTACTCAGAGTTTAGCAGTTCTCTCTCTGGAAGTGGTTAACAGTTTTTCATTATGAATCCTTTGGAATTGTGTCAGATCATTGTATTGATCAGAGTAGCCAACTCTTTCACAGTTATCATCATTATAAGGTTGTTTTTACAGTGCACAACAATCTCCCAGTTCATCTCACTTCATTTTGGATCAGTTCATACAGCTTTTTCCATTTTTTTTCTGACACCAGCCATTTCATCATTTCTTATAGTATAATATTCCTCAATTGATAAGCATCCCCTTAATTTCCAATTCTTTGCAACCCCCAAAAGAGCTGCTATAAATATTTTTGTACATAAAAGTCTTTTCCCCTTTTCTTTGATCTCCTTGAGGTACAGACCTAGTATTGGTATTGCTGGGTCAAAGGGTATGCACAGTTTAATAGCCCTTTGGGTGTAGTTCCAAATTGTTCTTCAGAATGGATGGACCATTTCACAATCCTGCCAACAGATTGTTAATGTACCTATTTTTTCCTCGTGCCCTTCAGCATTTGTCACTTCTGATAGGTGTGAAGAGGTACCTGAGATTTGTTTTAATTACCATTTCTCTAATTAACAGTGATTTAGAGAATTTTTTTCATGTGACTGTAAATGGCCTTGATTTTTTTCTTCTGAAAATTGCCTGTTCATATTCTTCAACCCTTTATCAACTGTGAAATGACTCTTATTTATATAAATTTAACTCAGTTACCTTTGTATTTGGGAAATGAGATTTTTATTAGAGAAACTTGCTATAGAAGTTTTGATATTACTTCATTTTATGGTACCTTTTAGCAAAATGTACTTTCCTGATTATCTCTTTAATCAGTTATGTTTTTGCTTTTGCTATGTCCGAAATCATAATTGCTATCCCTAACTTTTTTTCTTCAGCTGAAGCATAAATAGATTCTCTTGTCCTGTATTTTTTCTTAGTATGTTTTTTCTTCTGTTTCAGGTGCATCTCTTATAAACAGCATATGGTCGGATTCTGGTTTCTAATTCATGCTGCTATCCACTTTCATTTTGGGGGTAAGCTCATCTCATTCATATTTGCAATTATGATTAGTGTGTATTTTCCTCCAAACCATTTTTTTCGTTTTCTTCCGTTTGTCCCCCCATCTTTTTCCCTTTCCCTCCATAAAAATTTGTTTTGTTTCTGACCACTTCCTCCCTTTATTAGTCCTCCCTGTTATGATGCCCCCGTTCTTTTCTGGAATTGTGATCCAGAACTGCTTATGGGCTGTATAGTTGTCAATCAACATCAGCTCCACCCAGTATCAGCAAAGGGTCCCTGGAAATCTCTTCCTGACCAGTTGCTAACCCCCTTTTTTATTTCTGGGCTAAAAGCTCCTAAAACTACAACAACCTCATGGGGCCACTGCTGGTGTTTTTGCTATACTCCAAGCTGATTACCATACGGATGTTACAGACCTTTCCTGCCAACCTCCAAAAGTTTCTTAGGCTGAAAAAACTCCCCACTCCGATCCTTTGTTGACTCTGATGCTCCAAAATTTGATTTGAGGAGTTATTTTAAAGTTGTTTAGAAGTTTACATCATCCAGGTCATTCTATTTGTTACTAGAATTATGATGATGTTTTTAGTGTATTTATAGAAGTTAAGATTACATCTCAATTTAATTACAGACATCAAATTTCATCAAATTGAACACCAGTCTGCAGAATATTGAATACAAAACAATTCCAACTGTAACTTGTCCTCTAACCATTTCCATCAGAACTCCATAAAAAGATGAGAAGAATCAGACATTAGTAATAATGATAGCTCACATTTATATAGTGCTTTTTATTTAATAAAGGCCTATACCTCATCATAAATGTTCTGATGAAAGCATTATGTAGACCTTAATGTATTATATTACTGTGTTTTCTTGCCATTATTATAACAATCTTTTAAGATAGGTAATACAACTAGCATGATTCCCATTTTGCACGAGGAGGAGAGATTGTGACTCACAAAAATTAAGTGACTTGTCCATGGTTACACAGCTGGTAAATTTTAGAACTTGAACCCAGGTCCTGACCCCAAGGGTTGTGTTCATTCCACCATACCATGTTCCATTTCCCCTTTGTAGCAACATCTTAGTTAGCATGGAGGATGCATTCCAATAACCAACTTTATTGTCTGAAAGTGTTAAGCCTGAGAAAGAAAAAAATCTAGGTTTTGACTGAGCTATTTCATTCTAAGACATCAATTCTCTTTCCTTTACACCTCAGGTTTTCTGTATCTTTGGTTCTACATACATTGGTAAGGATGCTAGTGGGAGGAAAGGAAGGAAAACTATTCATTCTCTCCAAATCGTACCTTACTCAGTGATGTGCCATTTGCACGTAGTTCTGGTCTCAGTGGTACTTCCTTTTCTTAAATTTAACTACCCCAAAGGTAATCATAACTGTGCTTCCAAATTCTTCCACACATAACCAAACTGTTATAATTCCAGAAGATCTGATTGATAACTGAAGAACCAATGTATGTAGATAGGAGTTTTAGTATCATAGAATTGAAAGACTTTATAACATAGAATGACAGAGTTCAAAGAAACCTTCGAGATGTAGAAATTGAGTCATAAAAGGGCAAGCTTTCTTATCTTCATTTTACAGATGAGGAAAAAAAAATGGATGTTGAGCTACCTATTGAAGGTCATAGAGTTAGAGGCTGAGCTAGAAATTGAGTCAACTTGAACAACCCATCCTTCTAAAATTTTCATTTATCAAAAGGGTAGCAAAGTGTATTTTATTAATTTGGTTTCTTGAGCCTGTTTTTAAAAATATTTGTTTTATTTGTGTTGTATTGTTTTATTGATTTTTACATCACTGTCACCTCCCAATGGCCCCTTCCACTCCCTCACCCCATAAAACCTTCTCTCATAATAAATAAAATTAAGCAACACAAAGAAACACATTAGTCATGCCTGAAAACGTATGTCTATTCCACACTGATAGTTCATTACCTCTTTCATGAGGCAGGAGGTAGGCTTTACCATGATCTCTCTGAAGTCAGAGGATCATTGGATAATAGATTAAAGATTTGGGAAATACCTAAGAGGTAAAATCAGATTTAACCTCCTAATTTTACAGATAAGGAAACTGAGATTCTGGGAAGCAAAATTACTTACCTAGGGTAACAGAGCTAGTAAGAGCCTGAGGTGTGACCTGAAGTTAAGCACTTTTTTAAGGCCAAACTGCTTCTGTGCCACTCATGATTGGTCATTTCATTCAACAGAGTTCTGAAATCTTTTGATTTTTTTTTCCTTTATATTATTAGAGACATTGTGTAGATTCCCCCTCCCCCACCTGTTCTGCTTACTTTGCATACAAATCTTCCCAGCATTCTCTGAATTCTTTACATTCATCATTTCTTAAAGTTTATTTGTAGCTTTTGGGAGCCCCTGGCATTTCTAAGGATAAGTCCTGATGAGAATGGCTAACCTAGGGTTCAAGTTACTCTTCATTCTGCATCCCCTAAAAATCACAGCTTACCAGCCTCCAGTAATACATTTACATTTAATCATTAGCTAGAAGCCAGAAGTAGTTCAATCCAAAGATACTTACTTAATGAAATGGTTTAGTAAGAAAAGCAACAATAAAACATTTTCCTTATAAATCCAGGGCACACTTTTTCACAAATACATATTGTATCAGGGAGAAGAATGCACTTGTGTAGGGAAAGCAAATGGTGGGACAGAAACAGGAAACACATTTGACCAAGGGATATGTGTGGAGAGACATTCAGCATAGCAAATATGTTGTCATGGCACTTCAATGGGAGAGCAACTCACATCTTTGATGCTACAAGGTATTAATGTCTTCTGGGGTCATCGGCACACTGCTTTCCACTGGTCGCTGTTTGATGCTTCCCAGTTAGAAACATAGACTGGTGGGGAACTGCAGCCTTGAGGCCATATGTGGCCTTCTGGATCATTGGGTGAGGCCTTTTGACTGAGTCCAAGTTTTGTAGAACAAATTCTTTTATTGAGGGGGTTTGTTCTGTTGTTTGGATTTAATCAAAGGGCCCCACTTGAGAACCTAGAGGGCCACATGTGGCCTCGAGGCCAGGGATTCCCCACTCCTTTGGCTTTTTGTCATGTTTATCCTTCGTTATTGAAAAGGACCATGGCATCAGGGAAATGATGACATGACTTGCAGTTGACTTTGATTTGAGTGAGTGAAGGCTGTGCAAGGTCACCAGTCTCACTTTTTCCTCCACAGCCATCTGGATACAGTGACCAGATATTCATCAGGATGACTGGGAATGACCCACGGTGCAATGGGAGACCCTGGCCCTTTTAGGCAAAGGCCTTTGCAAGTACTCACTTAGAGTGAGGTAACACCCATTCAGTGAATAGGACTCTTTAAGAAGTGAGTCAAAGGAAGGTCCCTTTAATTAGAAATATGGCAGCTATTTAGCTGCCATGTACTATACCACTAGACTCAGAGTCTCTGTTAGATTGAACTTGTAGTTTTAGCCAGATACTGATTGGCTGGATTCTCTTCCACTAAACACAGTCTTTACCAGACACTGTTTTGTTTCTGTTCAACATTCTATTGTGTCCATTTCCTGAATCACCTGAAATCCTTGGCTCTCTATCTTAAGGTAAAGGTGAACTCTGCCATTCTTCCTAAATGGACTTTCTGTATCTTATGAAGAAATGACCAGGACACTCATGCTGTTTCTAGATAACTAGCAAAAATCCTCCTCTTTTCTTTCTTCTTCAGAATCTTGGTCATTAAGATCTTTCTTTTCTGCAGGAGGAGATTCTCAGTTCCAGGTATGAATATTTTTTTACAGAGAACAGGTACTATAGCTCGGCCACTTAATACACTCTTACTCTAATCTTTAAAATTTTATTCCTGGTCCAGGACATTGAACACCATTACTCTAGAGAAAAAACTCTACTTGGTTTTTGGTGTACTTGTTACTTTTCAATCTCTGAAGGCTGGCTACAGACCAGCTAATGATTATTTGTTTAATATCTAGCAAGCAATTCTGGAGTTTATAATTCCTTAATTTTCATACCCTAAGAGGTTTTCATTCTCCCATGTGGATGAGTGGGTGGGGATATATCAAAGTGACAAGTGAAATCAAGGTGTAATATCACTGTCTCAACTATTTGCCTGATCAAATTCTTGAACGTGTATGTCTGTATGTACACACATATGCACATGTACACACATTATATATAAACAAACAAACATGCATGCATATATGCACATATTCTTATATGCATACATGTATGTTGTATATGCACATGTGTATATGTATGTATGTTTGTTCTGTATACAACAAACATATATATATGAATATGTTAGAAAAATCTTTCAAGTACTTTATCTTTTATAAAGTAATATTATGTTACATCTATATGCCACAATTTGTCCAGCTATTCTGAGCAACTATTTTTACTTCTTTAATACTGCACATGTGCTGAATATACACATATGCACACATATATGCACATATATTACATGCACATGCTTATACATGCAAAATATATCGCATATACATATATTATGTCTTTGATCTTTTGGAGCTGTATGAATGGTTATGGGTTTTTTTGTCAAATAATACATTAAATTTAGTTTAATGTATTTTTATGATAATGCATATTATATATTATAAAATATAATAAATTTAGTTTAATGACCTTAATATAATGTAAAATTGTTTTTCATATGGTATATTTCTAAAGTTAATGTGTAATCACCAGCCAAGTTTTCCTCCAATATCTCATCCTGCATGGCTGAAATTATATCAAAGAAGCCCCAAATCTGTAGGGCCTTACCAAGCTGGAATAGGCCCAGTCTTTCATCTCAGGATGAGATGAGCAAAATCTGGAGAAGTTCATCACTATGTCAGTCACAGAGGAAAACATTTTTGTTTTAGATGCAGCAACACATGAAGACTATCTACTTAGGCACAGAGGGGCTGTGATCTCCATTGGTGGATGAAACACCAATATAATGAGTCTTTGAAGAAGTAAGAATATTTGTGGTCTGTGCATGGGCAAGGAGGGTATTTAGAGAGCTTTTAGGACAATTTCCCATACATGCCTGTTAGACAATGCATACTAAATTAGAGCCAGCTCCAAGGACACTCAGACTCAGATGGCTGCAGTTCTATCCCAGAAATTGGAGCTGATAAGAACAGCTGGAACCCAATAGAACCAGACTCCATGAAAGGATGGAAGAAAAAAAACAAATGAAATCAACTTTTTTGAAGTGTGAACTGAAATAATCCCTCTCAGGCTCACCTCAGTAAGTCTAGTAAGCCAGCGATGTGCAAAAGGGAAAGAGGGACAGCAGGCCTCCAAGAGCAGCTAAATAGACAGAGTCTTGGCTCTGGAATTGGAAGGCCTGGATTCTAAGCCCACCTCTGCCAATGTCCTCCTTCAGCCTCAGTGTCATTATGTGTAAAATGAGAATCATGAAATAGATGGTCTCTGATATCTCTTCTAACTATATTTATAATCCCATGACTCTATACAAACTTATTTACTCAGATCAGACAACCTAGAATTCTACTTCTTGGGGTGAGGGGAGAAAAGGTTGAGACTTCTGACCGGCCTAAGAATTGCTTACTAAGTTGGATTTCTTCTTGAAGGTGGCTCCAAACATAAATAAGAGGATGGAAACAGAGCAGAAGAGCTTCTAACCCACTGAATTTCTGGTCCTAATTTTTGATGTCCTCTTATCTCAAAGTGTATCACTGACATTCTGTGGTGTAGGTATGCCCTCCACTGATGTGGAAAACAGGCCATCCACCAGAGCCACAAGGTTCTATAATTAAAATGAATTTTAACACACTCTCTCTCTGTCTCTCTCTCTCTGTCTCTCTCTGTCCCTCTCTGTCTCTCTGTCTCTCTCTCTCTCTCTGTCTCTCTCTGTCTCTCTCTACCCCCCCCTCTCTATCTGTCTGTCTCTATCTCTCTGTCTCTCTCTTTGCCTCTCTCTTTCTCTCTCTCCTCTCTCTTTTCTTTCTTCCCTCCATTTCCCTTATTCTCCAATATATCCCCATTCTTCAATCCTCTATGTCCTCTCTCAAGAGGGAGATAAGGATCACAGTGGATAAAATACTGATCTTAGAGTCAGGAAGACCTGAGTTCCAAACCTAACTCAGACAGTTACTTGCTGTGTAGCCCTGGGCAGGTTGCTTAACCTTGCTAAGCCTCAAATTCCTCATTTGTAAAATGAAGAGTTAGACTCAATGGACTTTAAGGTTCTTTCCAATTCTAAATTTATGATCCTATAATTTCTATAGGTTCCCCATGTCAGTCCTCTTCTTCTAACCTTTCTTATTTCTTTCTTCTCTCTATAACACATTATTTTACTGACACTTTGGGTAAATTTGGTGCTAGCAGATACTATAACTTTGGTTTTTGTCTTAATCTTTGTCTCACTTCTGTTTCTAGTTGTATCTCCCCTAGGTTTACTACTGATTGCACAGTTATGCCAACTGTAACCATTCCCAAAATTCTTATGCTTCCCCTGGAAGACTGTTCACAGAGATATAGCAGAGGATTCATGACATCCCAACATAACCTGGGCTGATTAGAACGTACCACTGAATGCGGGAAGGAACTATCCTACTCTGAATTTTGAAAGTAGTTTATGTTTCACAAGCTGCTGTTGTCTTAAGTACTTATGATACCAGTGGGAGTGGAGGTGGGGGGAAAGACAAATAGTTTTCTGAAAATATCTCTTCAGGAAAAGACTGCTCCCCACTACCTATAAAACATTCATAACACCTTCATTGTGCTGTAAATCCTTAGCAGGAGTTGATAACAGTGTATGAATTTTTAATGTAACATTTATAAATGGTTATTAAAACTATCTTTAAAGTAAAGTGTCAGTTTATTTTTAATTAACTGTTGGCCATTTAAGTTCCCCAATGGCCTGTGGGAAATAGCAATCGTTTCCCCTGCCAGTTGCCCTAGGGTCCCCATATTTAACCCCTTTGTGATCATTAGCAAACACAACAAGTAATGAGAGGCCAGTGAGCAACATGACAAAATTTTGGATGTGTTGGTCAGTCAGATAGGGAACCCCAATGAGGGTCAAAGGATCTAGAAAGTCTCCATTTTAATGTTCTTTGATCAGAGAATCCCTGCTTTTCTCTGTCTCTCGGTACACCCCTGTCAAAACTCATCTGCCCATACTCAGCAGGATAAATAAGAATCAGGCAAAGCAGAGCTCATCTTTCTCCTCCAATCAACTGTCCCAACTGTGCCAAGGATGTGAAATCTGGATACTATCCCCTAGAATCAGCAAAATCTTTTCTCTACATCTCACTGCCAGAAAGCTACTTTCTGCCTATTGCCTTGTGGTTTCTTCAGATGCTAACCCTGGCTTACTTACCCAGCTCCCTGCCATTTTTCCTCCTAGCTGTGTATTGCCTACACAGGGGTTCTTGATAAGTTCTGTGAATCTTTTTCTGAAGAAAATCTTGATAAATATCTCAATTACAATATAACTGATTTTCTTTGTAATCTTATAGGTTTTATTGTATGTACTTAAAATCATGATTCTTAGAAAGGCCCTGTTAGCTTTGCAAAACTGCCAAAGGAATCCATGACATAGAATAAGGTTAAGAATCCCTGATCCCGAATAACAGTCTATCCAGCTACAACTCTGCCTGTCTCACACCTTGAGACCTGTCATACCCACCTGTCAAAGTTTTTAAACATCCTGACTAATCTTTCTTGATAGAAGGTCTGGACTTGGTACTAAACACTCTTGTATTCCATGTTGGATTTTTGGGGAATAGTTATCATTCAGAATTCCCCCTCAAATAGAAGCCCATCTATGTGCACATAGATTCCTCTGTTATAACTTGGATGCTTCCAAATTGACTGAAGGGATTATTCTTTTGTGCCAGTGCTATCAAGTGGGGAATGATTTAGAAGATTCTGATTGTCAGACCAGGAATGAGTTAGACCTTTCTACCCAAAGACTATTTTTAACACTGCATCAATTCAAGTCCACAGGATTTATTGAATGTGGATATGAATACTTTACCTAATCTTATGCTCAAAATTTTGAGAGATATGGGAACCCAGGAATCTCACCTTTGAGGAAAGTAAGGAACCTAAGTAACCCTTTTTACTTCATAGGTAAATTAATTTTCCATGACCTTTACTATGCCTTTTCAATCCTCGATGACATCTCTTTTCCCTGAATTCCTAACATGCTAAGTATCTATATTTATCAAGGTTATTTTATAAGACTAAATCATATCTCTACAGTGATTTATGATTTCAAAAGTCATTTTTCTCATAATAATCCTATAAGGTAAGTAGTCCAAAGATTACTATATTTATTTTATTTATCATGAAACTGAAATTTAGCTAAAGGATTTGCCCATTCAAATAATCATGTATTAAAAGCTAGGATTTGAACCTAAGGCTCATTACTTCAAGTAAAAAACTTTAAAGTTTTACTGATATTCAGTTATAGTAAGTTGTGGGAGGGGGGAGGGGAAGCATTATGCTAAGAATAAGAAGACCTGGCGTCTAATCCAAATGCTACTAATAATAACTATGACATCTGAGGAAGAGAAGAAATGCTGTGTCTTTAAAATGATGAGGTTGGACTGGATCATCTCCAAGGTCCTTCTCAACTTTAATGATCTGCATTCTAAAGTTTCTTCTCCCACTGACATTCTAGTTTTTAAGGTTTCTTCCATACATTCTATGGTCAAAGGTCTCTTCCTAATATTCAGTGAATATATGAATATATCCTTCATCTCCAAATAGAACATTAAGCCTTTGTAGTTTCTGGTCTAAGTATAATGTCCAAATATAATTTTTTATCAATCACTGTTGTTGAAAATGAGTAAGTTGAAGGAGTATGTGGTCATCCTCTATCATCCCCCAATGATTAGAGATGTAGTTTGGACAGCTCTAACTTCCCTTAAAAACTTGCTCTGGATCTATCACCCGTGGACTTATTAAAACCCTTCTCGATCCTATTTATAGACTTGTGAGAGCTTGGAGCCAGCATGGAAATGTCAGGCTGCCAACCAAATAAGATAATTTTTGTCCATTGTTACCAAGATTCAAGGCATTATTTGTGGCTTTTAAAATTAATTTTTGAATATGGGGGTGGAGGAAGTGGGGGAACAGTTTCAATGGGGATGTTAACTGCAGCAGAGAAATACCACTGGGATAATTATGCTCTCTAAATGAACTTGACTCCCTGACTAGTGTCAGGTTTTGCTAAGTGCCCTGGGCCCAACTGAGACTAATTAGGATTGCATTAAATATTAAAGCTTTCTGACACCAGGGTTTCAGTGGTGACAGAAGAGAAAAAATCCTTGTAACCTAATCTGGACCCAAAAGGAGTAATTTATGTTCCCTTCTTATAACAAAAGAAAATCCAATTATATGGATGGATGAAAGATATATTTAAAGTTGAAGTTAACTTAATTATATATGTATACATACATATATACTGTACATAAAAATAACATTAATATGCTCAACAGAGACAATTTCTGCCTGCTACTTGGCAAGCCAAACCTGTTGATTGCTCTCCTATAAAACATATTGAGGATAGAAATTTCTTATTTGCCTATAAACCAATTCAATATATTAGACGAATGTGTTATCAAGATGGACACTGGCATTAAAAATAAGATAATGTCTCTTCTGCTTTCTTTTTCGGTTGTAAGAAATGGGTCAAATAATATAGACTCCAAATAGACTAGGGCTTTAAGTGATATCCCAGACAGTTGTATACTGGGAGAAAAACAACAAACAGGTAGGCATTGGAGTCAATTGAAACTAGATTCTAAATTAGTCAGGAACTTGCTAGCTCTGTGACTATGGATAAGTTATTTAACTTCTCTAAGCCTCAGTTTTCTCACCTTTAAAGTAAGAATACTCTTCCCTATATTATTTCTCCCCACAGAGTGGGCACCATGGGGATCGATGCATAGAAGATGACACATATAAAGTGTCTTGCAAATTTTAAAGTGCTGCAGCAATGTCAATTATAATATTGACCTTCTACAGAACACCACAGAGGTCAGGAGATTTGGATTGGGTCCCAGATATTCCAGCTATCTCTGGGATTTTAGGCAAGTAACCTCAGCTTTCTGACCCTCAGCCACCTCATCTATAAAATGAAAATAATACTCTCTGCCTCACTCAGATATTTGTTGTGAGGATCAAATGGAACAGAAGAACAAAACTTGCATTTAGAAGGTAAAAGTCTATATAAATGTAGTTATTATTATTGGTATAACTGATATTGTTTGGATTAGTACTTCATCAAATGAGTGAAATCATTGGGCCTTGGCACATTTTTTTGAATGAGTCCTGGGCTAAGGGTCAGAGGAGATGAGGACTAGTCACAGATTTACCGCTCATTTGGTACACAGCCTTAGGAGAATTGCCTCCATATTTCTTAGCCTCATTTCCCCATCTTCTACATGATGCTCCCTTCTAGGTCTAAGTCATTTTGGACAAGTTATTCAGGTTGCTTTTGGGATATGCTTATCAGATGAAGACACAATCTTTTGCAACATTTTTGGATCTGCCAGCAAACATGGAGATTATTCAGTCTGTGTCAGCCCATAATTTGTAAGTAGCTAGCCAAATTAGAGATCAAAATAATTTGAGCATGGATAGGTCTTTGGCCATCTGCCTGACACAAAGACTTGATCTTCTCTGTGCCTCATATCTGACCTTTCAAGGTTTCTAAGCTCCTGATCACAGTATCTGCCAAGGCCACACACACCTCGATGTAATCCAACCATCTTCAAGCTCTGGAAGCTTGTCTGTGTCCAGACTTTCCACTCCTTACTCCCAGTCACAGTAATTGGATAAACCCTAACACTCCTCCAAAAGACATATCCATCAATTGATTTCTGTTCTATTCATTATACCTCTGATTTCCCAAAGTAAGCTATCTCTCCTTTGTCCACATTCCATTAATAATTTTGCTTTTCCCTATTAGAATAGGGGAGGGATTGACTTTGTTTATATATTTTTATTCATAGGACCTGGAAAAAATCTTATTAACTGTTGGCCTGACTTCTTTTACTATTCATTCATTCATTCATTCACATATGCATGCATGAATTCATTCATTTAAAAATCTTTGACACTTTGCAGTATGGAGGGTCTTTTAGAGTAAATTGTAAGGTTTCCATATAGAAAATGGTAAAATCAAGTTTTTTATGCTGAAAAGAGTTACAGCTGTCTCTCTGCTGAATACAGAAGCTTCAAAACTATGTGATGTTTTTCCACTCCCAAAATAACAATAACAAACACATGAAATTATGAAAAAGCTATTTTTTTTTAATCTACAGGAAGTTTGTTGCTAAGAGTTGCTAAGGGTTACTAGATGTTTATCCGTCCTTGGCATTTGATAACTGAACCTACTACAGGAAGGAAAGACAGAGAATGCAGCTTGGTAGAGGAGGAGGAGAAAACTGGGATATTTGGTAGATCAAAGTACCCCAACCTATTTTTGAGAACGAGATATGAGTGTTAGGTGTGGGGACCAGAACCAAGCCCATCATTATCTCTACCATTTGCTACCTATGTGATCTTAAGGGAAACTTTGAGGTGAAACTTTCTGGACTTTTGGTTCCCATCTGTAAAATGAAAGAGTAGTACTGGATGAATGTACAGGTTCCTTTTAGCTCTAAATGTATTGTTCTTTTAACTTGTTGGGAACCTGAGCAACAACTTTCCCCAGAACCCTGGATTCTTAAGCACTGGAACATCTCCTAACTCATACTGCCTGTAGCCCATGTATTCAAGTTCAAGATGATCCTCCTTCATCATCCATATCTTACCTAACGAACATTTGTATCCCCTAAATTCTGTCTTGGTCATTCTTTTCCTCTCCTCTTCCCTCTCCTCCCTTGCCCTCACTTCTCTTATCTTTTTACACTCTCTCCTTAGGTAATCTCATAAACTCCCAGTTTAACTATCATCTCTAGATAGATACCTCCCAGATTTATATATTTAACCCATTTGTTCATTAATAACCAATTTTCTACATCTCCACCTGCCTATTATTTTCAAATATATATCCCATAGGCATTTCAAACTCAATGTATATAACATGTAACATATCTCCACCCCATCCCCCGACTCCCCTGCATGCTTCCCATTTCCCTATTTGATTTTGGAGGGAATTGTCATTCAAGTAATCACCTAAACTTCACAACCTGAGAGTCATTATCTTCTTTATTCTTCTTCAGCCTCTACATTTATCAATTGCCAAATCTTGCCAATTCAACCTTTACAATAGCTCTCACATTCATTTTCTCTCCACTTCCATGGCCACTATTCCAATTCAAGACCTTGTTACCCTTCATTTGGCACATTATAACAGCCTCCTAATTGGATTTCCTACTTCCAGTCTCTACTTGTATTGATCCTTCCTTCAAAGAACTGCTAAAATAATCCGCTAAAAAATAGGACACAGCCATATGACTTGCCTACTCAAGGATTCTCAGCAACACCGTTTTTTTTTTTTTTTTTGACTCTAGAATAAAACCCAGATTCCTTTGTTTGGCTTTTAAATTCTCTCACAATCTAGATCCAACCTCTTTTTCTACATGCATTGGCTTTTACTATCCATAAATTCTACCTTCCAGTCAAATTGGTCTGTATTATTTCTTCATATACAACATACCATCTCCTACTCCATGTCTTTGCAAGGTTGCTCCCTATGCCTAGAATTATCTCCATCCTCTCTTCTGCCCTGCAGTTTCCCTAACTTTTTTCGAAGTTCGGTTCCAATGTCTCACCTTTCTTGATTTTCTAACTTGTTTTTGCCCTCCCTGCAGAACCTATTTTGTATCTATTAAGTTGAGGTATATTTCATAATTTATTTCCTATACATATGTAAACTTCTTGAAAGCCAGGGAGTATTTCATATTTAATATTTGTATCACTAGCACCTAGGACGGTACCTTGCATATAGCAGGTTGTCAATAAATACTTGCTAAATTATTGAAACAAGAAATTAGTTGAAACTAGGTTTTTTAAAGGAAAAAATATTTAAACTATTGGAAGTGGTGTGTATGAGGAATCTAGAGACACTTTATTGCAATGAGAACACTGAAAAGTGTGTCTGCTCATGACAATTTTTATTAATTTGCAATTGAAGCACCTCCTATGGATGAGGTACAGGCTCAAACCTTACAGATACTGAGGCTTCTTAAGAGTCTATGCAATATGGCAAACTTTGAATAAACTTTGCTTTTCTTTGGCTGAAAGAAGACTTGAGTTGAATTCATTCAGCAGGACCCGGCATGTTGATTTTTTAGGGTCTCAACCACCCCTAACCCTATACCTCATCATTTTATGGTGACCTTCTTCATTTTTATGGTTCCCTGACTGATGACCCTTTTCACTATGAAAAGGAGAATTGTTCTTGAAGTACATTCACCTTGCAAAGAGAAGACAATAAACCATTCCTATCTGTAGCAAAGAGTCAGTGAGAATGGGTTCCTTTCTGATATTTTCCCTTCTCTTGGCCAGTAATTTCTGTGGGCAATATATCTAACATGGTGTGTAGCTCTGTCCCTTTCTACCTCTATGTCCCCAAATTCATCCCACAAAACTTTTTTTTTGGGGGGTGGGGGTAAGTTAATGAAAGTTGTTGAATAGGGAGTCAGTGTCCTAAACTGTAGTTTCTGCTCATTCCAGGGTGTCTCACATATCTCTTTATTCATACACATTTCCATGAAGTGAGGAACTTTTAAAAATACCCTGCTACCCATAGCAAATAAAATTAAATTTGAAGCAATTTCAAAGAATAAAGTCCTTGTAACTGGGGAACTAGGAAAATCCTTATGCAGGAGGTGAAACGTTAGCTGAGCCTTTAAGAAAATGAGTCTAAAAGGTAAAGAGGGGATGAATACAGAGAATGAGAGACAGACTATATGAAATCAGAAAGAGAAGCAAGTCATATATGCTGAAATGAATGAAAAAGCCAAGAAACAGAGTTTCTGGGTAATAAATCATCAATTTGTTAATTACAGTAGTCAGCAGTCAATAAATCAATAGTCAGTGATTTCTCTCAAAAAGCAAAGATTCAAAGGAAGACCCTGAAATGCTTTAAATATTTTCTGAAAGGTAATTCCCTGACAAGTGAAACTCAGCCTTGATTGGTACACATTTAATGATTTGAAAAGGTGGGCTAAAAATCTTAATATCCTCCTTCTGATAATGTGACTTGATCATGAAATCCAGCAGCCTTCAGCAATTTGGGCACAGGAATCCATCTCCATTCTGACCTCTCTGGCTAGTTTTCTCCTTTATGAGATAGGTCAAACCAAATTCTAATGGAAGGGCAGAAGGACAGAGGGTCCTTTCCCCAGATTATGGACTTAGATTCTGTTTATACTCTAAACAGAAATTAGGTCTCCCAATTGGGTGAGTTTCTGCCCAAGATTGATAAGCATGTTACTTGGGGGCTAGGGGTATTCTTATCTATCAGCCATATCCTTCAGGGATTGACTTTAAAAAGAAGTAAACCGTAATAAGGAAATAGAAGGAGAAAAGCCTGGTGTAATGTAATGCCAAGGTTCAGAATACTAGCATAGGTGCTCTCCATTTTATTCAGGAACAAATTAAGAACAGAGAAGGTCAAAATATGACATCATTCAAAATACAGCATTTACTAAGTGTGATTAAATAATCTCCAAGTACTACCCCACCCCAGGACCTTCCATTCATTCAATCAATTACAAAGCCCCTGTTCTAAATACTACTCCACCCCTAGGCTGTATCTTCATTTAGTCCAACACAAAGCCCCTCTTCTCAAATGGAGATTAGTTTTCCAAACATAAGTAAAGTACATTCATTTGTTCAACCACAGAACACAAAAAGGTCAAAAGTTCCCCACCCCTGGATCACAATTGAATCTACCCCAGAGTTACATCAAGTTTAAGCACAGCACTTAATACCCAAATGGAGGTCTTTTCTTCATCTTGACCTGAGGCAAGTTCTCAGCAATCTTAGTTCCTGGGGAGACAAGGCTTAGCAAAGCCACAAGATACATTGCCAGTCCCTTCATTAATTCATCCTTGGTCTGTAGAACAGTCCTAGAACCCCTGAAAACATTAGCAAAACCCTCTCCCAGGATTTCTGTAAACATACAACAAGAAAATCCTTCTTCAGGGCTTCTGAACCAACAGAAAGGTTCCCAGACCCCTGCAACAACAGCACTGTCCTTCACCAGTGGACAGTATTCACTGTCTGCAGGACAGTCTCAGGAGCTCTTAGCCAACAGCCAGGTTCCAAGACTTCTTCAACAAAAGGACTGTCTTTCACCAGTGGACAAATCTGGCAAAACAACATCAAAACAGACAGACAAAGTACCAGCAAAACAGCCATGTCTCTTCAGTCCTTGGCAGCTCAGGGGGCAGGTCTCAAAAGTCCAGGGCAATTCAAAGTGGCCCCCAGCAATTCTCTCAGTCTCTCTCTCTGCCTCCAGGAGGTGCTGCACCCAAAAAGTTCTTCTGCCTCTCTCTTGTCTCTCTCCAAATCTATGTCACCAGCTCCTCCCAGTTTGTTTCTCTCTTTTCAAGTCAACAAGTCCATCCCACAGGTGGGATTAACAAGCTCTGGGTTTTAACACAATTAAACCAAAAACCAAGCCAATACAGGGGGATCTTTATATTCTATTACTGTCACACCTGGATGACAATTTAATAATGAATTATTATTTATTTATTTTAAAGCAATCGGGGTTAAGTAACTTGCTCAAGGTTACATGGCCAGAGTATCTGAGGCCGGAACTGATCCAGGTCTCCCGACGCTGGGGCCAAGGCTATTACTGACCTGGCCACCCCTAATAATGAGTTATTAATATCATAGTATAATGATAATTTCTCTCAATAAGGAAGAGAAAGAAAGGCAGTTTGGCTAGATTGCAGTGTGTTCAGGAAAGCAATGCTTACGAAGTTTGAAAAGGTAGGCTTGTTGGGGCAGCTAGGTGGTGCAGTGAATAGAGCACTGGCCCTGGAGTCAGGAGGACCTGAGTTCAAATCCAACCTCAGACACTTGACACACTTACTAGCTGTGGACTTTGGGCAAGTCACTTAACCCCAGTTGCCCTCCAAAAAGCAAGAAAACAAAAATAAAAAGAAAAGGTAGGCTTGTGTCAAATTGCAAAGGTCTTTAAAAGTCAAATAGAACACTGTGTGTTTATTCTAGAGATAAAGAAGAACCCTAGTAGTGAAGGAGTGATGGGGTCAAACTTTTTCTTTAGTAATATTACTTTGGTACCTCTATGGAAGATGGAAGGAAAGGGAAAGAAACTAGAATCAAAGTAACTAATTAGGAGGATATTTAAATAGTCCAAATGAGAGGTGAAGAGTCTCTAGGAACTAGGATAGTAGACATGTGAGTACAATGAAGGGGACATTATCTAGAGCTCTTGTACTAGAAGAACTAAGACATTGGATACCAGGAGTGATATAGAGGAATGAGTGAAGGATGACTCAGGTTTATAACCTGGGTGACTTGAATGATGGTGGTGCACTTGAACCATGGATCACAGAAAACGATCAGTCATTGTAATCACACTAATGTTTTCCAGTCTTAGCATGATGTCCAAGTCTCTTTCCATTTCAATCTATCCTCCAGCTGCTAAAGTGATTTTCCTAAAACACAGGTTCAATCATGTCAAGCCCATATTTAATGGTTCCCCCTAACTGCAATGCCTCCCTATCAACTCCATGATCAAATGCCAAATCTTCTGTTTGACATTCATTCTAAGGCCTTTTATACCCAACCTTTTCCCTTCCCCTTTCTTGTCTTCTTATACTTTCCTCCCTGCCATGTACTCTATGATCCAGTGATACTGTCCTTGTCATTCCTTGAATAAGACATAACATTCACTTAGTTCTGAGTATTTCTCCACTCCTAACCCCTCCTAGAATGCTCTCTCCTTCCTTATCCCTGCCTCCTGATTGCCTGGCCTTTTTCAAATTCCAACCAAAATCTCACCTTCTGCAGGAAGCCTGTTCCAATCTCTCTTAATTCTAATGACATTCCTCTTATTTTTTCCTATTTATCTTGTATTTAGTTTTTTTGTACATACTTATCTGATTGTTGTCTCTTCCATTTTATTTGTGAGCTTCTTAAAAGCAGATACTGTCTTTTGGCTTTTTTTGTAGCCCCAATGCTTAGCACAAAGAATGGAAATCACTTAATAAATGCTTATTGACTGACTATTGACTGACTGACAATGCAGTCAATGACAATGCAAACAACTAGCAATGTAGTTACCTTTACACCAATGGTTCAACTTTGTACTTACTGAGACTAGGACCACAGAAGAGTTGAAATCCAGACCTAAAACAGAAACAAAATCTACAGCCAGGTAAATTAAAAAAAAATTAGAAGAAAGAAAGTTTGGAGAAGAGGATACTTAGTTTTGTTTCAGAAACATTGACTTTGAGATATCCATACTTTGGGTCCATCTGAGATCATGGATTTTATTAGTGGCTTTCTTGGATTTAGTATCCTGTGTATTTATGGATGTCTCTAATGATAGACTTATTCCTAAATTGTGGCATATTCTATCACATCTGTTAGAGTCCAATTAATTGGGTAGATTTTACATGTACTTTCCTTTTTTTTTTTTTTGTTTAAAGCATCTTTGTATAGATTTGCATGACTACAGTTAAACATATTCTTATCAGATTTTGTTAAACACACCTGATGACTGGCCAGGAATCTGTCATTCCTATATTTCAAGTCATGGATTGTAAATCCAAATCCAGTTTCCAGACACCTTTTTAACCAGCTGTTCATTTCCCAACATGTGTCTTTCTCTTCAGAAAGTCATTGGTTTTGATTGGCAGCAGTTATCAAAACACCACCTGTGATCCTAAGGTCTTTATTTTCTTGCCTAAGACTTTATAATCTTTAGAAATGTTTTTAGCTTCACTTTTTTTTGTATTAGTGTATTAGCATCATTTATGACCATATCAATGAACTTAAGAAGATGCTATGCATTTGGTATAGTATGTCTTGGGATGTTCTGTGACATCTTGGTTACATGTCTCAGAAAGAAAGTAGATTTTTCTATTAATGCTATTAATTCAAAAAATTGCCTCAGTTCCCACTCAGGAAATAGTTCATATTCACCACTATTCAATTTTTTTCCTTCTGACTTTTACTTAATAATCTATTACCTGACTACATAGATGGAACCATTTCATCATTCCTTGGAGGACAAATGGAAGTTTCATCTTTAGAGCCCCAAGATTCCTCCTCTTTCAGAATAGCCTCATATCTATCCCTTAACTTAAAGTAGTCTATGGTTCTCCCTCTGTAGCAGCAAGCACCCTAGCAGACCCAGGGTGGTTGCTTTTGTAGATCTGCTTTTGTAAAGGAAAATAACAAAAAATGGGTCAACAATCTTGCTTTAATAAAACATATGTCATTTACTTAGTTCAGGGTAAAAAAGATCAGCACCCTGAACTTCAGAGAATATAAGAAAGTTACAAGCAGATAGAGAAACAGATCAGCAGACAGGCTTCCCTAGTCAGTTATCAGAGAGGGAAGCACCAACATCTGGGTTTTCAAAGTTGGGGGGGGGGGGGCTTAATAGCTGCCCAGAGTCTCATCTGGTCAAATTAAATAACTCTTCTCAAAGTGAGCCCCAAAACAAAACCTCACATCAGGGTATATATAGCCTTTCCCTGGATCAGAGAATGCCACAGCCCTCTTGACCCATTGCCCAATCATCAAGCATCAAGATGTGGGCATTCCTGAAAAACAAGCCTCCCACCATAGGCTCCATGTGACCACATTCAGCCTATTAGAGGGCAGAGTATATTTTCAAATCAAGATAGGTTCTCAGCTTCACTTAAGCCTATCAAAGGGCCTAGGGGCAGGGAAGATCTTAAATTCCTATTCCCATAACACCCTCTCCCCTTCTCTTCTGCCCTTCTTCCATCCTTAAATTCCCTGACACAATGCAGAACTTTCTGTTGCTTTAAGATATTTTTTTCTTATTTTTCCACATTACTTTTCTCATTGATGTTCTTATTCATGTATTTATCTAAATAGTTGTTCATTTATTTATTTATCACTCAAGTGCCACTTTATTCTCCCTGACAGTCAGCAGAATAATGTATTCCTTTAGTTCTTGTGCTTCTTATTCTAGGAAAGATACAAGCTTGTACTTTGAAATATGATGTGTGAACTACTTAGGACAAACAATGATTTTGATGTAGTTTCCTTTTGTGACAGCAATGGTTATTTGTGTGTGCTGATCTAGAATGTCTGATATTAACCAGATGAAAATGGATTGAACATATTTTTTGACCTTTTAGGTGGGCTCCGTCAGTTGAATGCCATTCATGTTTCATTGTTCTTATTTGTTGTTTTAAATTCCATAGTTTTAAAGTTGCATATTACTCCAATTAAAATTGCAAAAGTTATAGCTCTTAAAGAGTACACTTCAATGACTGTTAGATATGATGCAATGGTTGTTGGTATAGATATATCAAACACGTCTAAACCATAATAAAACAAATTCAGTCACACTGAAGCACAAAGGAAGATGTGCTTGAAAACAACAAATTTTAAGAACTTAAAACTTGTTAAAGAAAACCTGCTTTGCCTTCAAAAAATAAACAAATACTATAAGAGGCATCTGATAACTGAAAGAGTTCCTATTTATTTATCTATCACATGGCATAGGCTTCTTGACTATATAAGAAGAGCAACAAACAAAGTAAAAAAACAAAACAAAACTAACTTTTGCTACAAACAAAAATCCCCCCCCCCAAAAAACACCCATGTCTATCATGTGTTAGAATGAATTAACAAGGCAACCTTAAGGAGAGATGAAAGGTCGCATATACCAAGTGAGTTAAACCATCATTACCAATCTGGACACTAATCCTTATCAGACCTGGTTGGGGAGAATTGTACATGCAGAAGCCAAGTGAACCAAGAATAGCAGTCTCCCTATCCCTTACAGTAGGACTGCTTTCAGCCTGGACTCTATAGGTATTACTGAGGGAAGTGAAACTATTATCCTTATCACCACCACCAGCAGCCCCTGATCAATTGCCATCAATTAGCAATTAAGCTTAAGAGCCCAGGAAATAGCTATGCTACCAACCCATATACCCACCCTAGCCTAGACTGCTCGCCTTATCAATAGTCAACAAATAATTATTTAAGACATATTGTGCTAAGCACTGGTGATACAAAATAAGCTAAAAGCAAAAACAAAACAAAACAAAAAACAAAACCCCCCCAAAGTTCCTGCCATCAAGGACATGACAATTTAAAGGGGAAGATAACAAAAAAACATACACAAACCAGAATAAATAGGAAATACTTAAGAGAAGAAAGGTACTAGAATTAATAGGGCTTTGGGAAGACTTTCTGAAAACATGGAATTTTAAGTTAGTGTAGTAGTCTAAATATATTATTAAGGAGAAAGAGCCCACCATCTCCACTAACTGCACCTCACAGGATAGACAAGGCAGTCTAGGAATAGCAACAAAGCACCTAGAGGAAGAGACAAGGGGTGGCATATGACAGGGAAATAAAGATAACGCCAATGTCCTGACAGCTATCTTCCTTTAGACCCAGAAGGACAGCCCAGAGCAATTAACCCAAGATCCTAGGGAATGCCAGTGACCTCAAACCACTTGCTTTCAGGCTAGCCCCATAGCTACAGGTAATCAACCCACATGGAGACAGGACATGGTAACTGCTTCTGTAGGTGCTATAGCCTTTGTTTTCTAGGTAGCTACAGATACTGAAGATTTGGATAATAAAATTCTCATAACCCAAATCTCTGGTACTATCAATAGGTTCAAAATCATACACTGATATAGCTTTTTTGGAATTACATTAAAGAAGTTGCATTACTCTCTACTTTGTCACTATACCCTAAAGATAAGGTTACCTTTCCATCTGACTTGCAGATGAAACCTTCTCTGTATGCATAAAGACAATACTATTACCCCCTGTCAGAACATGAATTCTTCTCCAATGTAGGGGTTCTCTGACTTTTTTTTTATTTGTATGCTTAGCACTAAGTGAATACCAGTTCTTTTTAGTCTTTTATTTTTCCCCCAAGGGAAAAAAAAATCAAACAAACAAAGAAAGACAGGGGCAACAAAAAGTATAAAGTAGATTTTTAATGATGAAAGTATTTTTTCATGAAAGGTTATATGAAAAACATGATCAGAAATCCAGATGAACTTGGGCTTCTTTGTCAGACTAAAAATTGCTTGGAGGATTCTTATTTTATTTTTTAAACTTTATTGTGTCTAGAAATCTTGTCCAGATTGGAGGAATAAAGAACTTTGAAAATATACTAACACATTGCAAAGCAGAATTGTTAGAGATATATAGCAATTCCTAAATGAAGATAGAATATTGCAACATGGACTTAGAAGATTCTGCACATCATGAAGGATTAAGAAAATTATCCAAGAGATGGAGATAAACATGCTTCAGTGGCTTAAGAAATCACCTGATTTAAAACCTATTGAAAACTCCTGGACTGTAATACAAGTTATATTTGGAAAAATGGACTTTTTCATGAGACACTTTTCATATTCAATGTGACAATAATAGCTAACATTTACATAACACTTTAAGGATTGCAAAGTACTTTTATAAATATTATCTTATTTGATCATCACAACAACCCTGGGAGGCAGATACTATTATTATTCCCATTTCACAGTTGAGGAAACTGAGACTGGGAAAGGTAAAATGACACATCTAAGATAACACAGCTAGTATCTTGAGGCAGAATTTGAACTCAGGTCTTCCTGACTTTAAGTTCATTGCTCCATCCATTGAGTCACCAAGTTATGATTTCAAAAATTAAAGAGTGTATGTCAAAATAGTATGGACTCAGTACTATATCTTGCAAAAAGAAGTGTAACAAAGAAGAACATATTACCTATTAAAAGGTTTTAAATTTGTAAAATTTGTAAATTTCATTGCCAGTCAATAAATTTAATTATTTTTCTTTTCCTCATTAATTCTGACACCATGGCATACAATTAGTCACTTGACCCTGACAGAGAAAACACATATCACATGCTCTATTCAGGTCTTTGAAAAGCTTTTTCTGTTTCCCATATTTGCTGTAGTATTCTGTCCTTTAATCCATCCAGTGGAACAACTGGGGAAAACTTTTTATGGAAGTCTCTAAACTGGAATTGTCACTCTCCTTTTTCCCTCATTATCATATTGGCAACTTGACAACCAAGTCCGAATCCCTCCCTTTTTCTTACTAAGCTCTTATGTTGTTGAAACCACTTGGCTTACTTACCTTGCCTTGTCAATAGCTTCCAATTCTTTGTCTTCTATTCACCCTCTTCTGTTTGTTTTTAACTTCACCTACTTTAGTTGATATCCCCTTTTCTGACTGCTACTTCTCCTCCTACCCATATCCTTTAACTTGAGGCCATCTCCTCCATTTTGAATTCTTTGCAACTTTTAGCTCTTTTATTTTTCCTTTAGCATTAGTCCTCTTTCCACTTTTCTTCCTTCCACTGCTCCTTACATATTCCCAAATTTCCTCTGCCTAAATTCAATCAGTGCCTCATTCACAGTTCACAAACCTTCTAAATCATCCAAACAATTCCTTCTCTCTCCTGCTTCTTAATGTCAAACCTTTTGTCTACTTATTCTTACCTGATCTTTTCCCATGAAACTCAGAAAGCTTACCTCTTTGTTGTTTAGTTGTGTCCAACTCTGTGTGATCCCATTGGAGTTTTCTTGACAACAATACTGAAGTGGTGTGCCAGTTTCCTTTTCCAGATCATTTTATAAATGACGAATTGAGGCAAACAGGATTAAGTGACTTACCCAGGGGTACACAGCTTGTCAATATCTTAGAATTGAACTCATAAGAATGAGTGTTTTTTGACTCCAGACCAAGAATTCTATTCATTGTGCCATACCAGGAGATAAAAGGACTTACAATTTATGAGACTATATTAAGAATGATCTATAGGATAAATTGAAATGTGTATTGGTAGTGTCTATAGAGATCAAATCACAGTTGTTTGGAGTATGTTGTCAATATCTCATTTTTCTTATCTATTTTGATGGAGTTGAGGTACTAATGGTCCAACGACAAGTGAGTAACATACTATTATCATTTTATACTTAATGTTCTACAGATTGAACAGATAAACTATTCTTTTAATTTAAAAATATTAGAATTAGTACATCTTATAATTCTAGTGACTGATACTGTTCAAACATGGTTTTGATTTCTTCTACTAGGTCTTTATATTTTGAAAGTTTTTTATTACATAGAACTTGGAGACTATAGGTAGTCGTTGTAGAGACATCTATTAAAAATCCTATTCTTACACTGTTATGCATCAACCTTAAGTCTGGGATATTGTGGGCAACATTTTTTTTTGCCTGCAATAATGATATGGTCTCAGTTCAGTTTGTTTATTGAATTCTACAAACTATTTTGAGGCCTGTATTTCTATATGGGGATTTATCATCTGGTGGTTTATAAGGGACGGGCAGTTTCTGTTGTAAAATTCTAGCCATATGATAGTGTCTTTTAAGGTATTTTGTAAATGCTAAATTTTTGCAAGTTGAAATGATATGGTACAGTTGTCATTACATTTTATAATCTGAATTGATCGATAAATCTGGTTTCCTTGAGAACAACCTTTTGTAATTTTTGGTGGTCATGACCTGATTCTGAATCTCTATCATAAATGTCTCCATTTCCATAAACAAATTTTTATGACTTCCAGTCCTATTTAACTATTAACAGTCAGATTAGCCTTCTCAAAGGAATATTTGCTTCAGAAGATATAATTACAAATATACAAACATACCTCCACATCAGGTGAGGTTTCATCCCCCTCTCCCTTTGCACCATATCAGTTTCTGGGGAGGAAAAGGGAGTTTAGGGAAGCTCAGTTCCTATAGAGCATATAGTCCCAGTTACAAATTCAAAACATCACTTTAGGCCCCCATCCCAGGTACTCTGGCTTTTCTGAGCTTCCCAGTCAGACTGTCTGGCTTCACCATCCTGCCTGCAATCCTGTCTCCAAGGTTGCCATAGCTCCACCCCTGCATTCAAGTGCTCCTAGTGGATCCAATAACAATCACTTCTGGTACCTGAAACTGAGAGAGGGAAAAGACACACAGAATAGATTCCAAGTTCACTTCTCAAAGCCAATTTTAAAAAACAAAATAACAAGGGGAGGTATCCCCATTTCCAGTTCAAAGAGTTTCACTATGGATAAATTGTGAGCTTTTTTCTTTGGAAACAGCAAGATCTGAGAGCATACAGGAAAAGTCATAACTATCTTAATTTGGTGAGTCTTAAAGACTTAATATTTTCCATCTAAGTACTCAAAGGAAGATCGTCACACCCATGTGGTAGGGGAAATGAGAGAAGTGGGGTACCTCCATGTTAGATGACCTGGTCATGCTTCAAACACTCTCTTTCCTTCCCTTTCTCTGTCTCTCTCTCTCTGTCTCTTTCTCTCCCTCCCTCCCTCTCTGTCTCTGTCTGTCTCTCTCTCCTCTCTCTCTTTATCTGTCTCTGTCTCTTCAATACAATTCAGTGCAATTAGTGGAGGTATTCTCACTCCCTTTTTATTACAGATGAAGCAGCTGAGGCTCAGAAAGTTTGAGTGAATTGCCCAGTCAGTCTCCAGAATTCTGAACAACTAATTCTTAGTTCATGCTCTCCCCACTATTCTCTCTTTTTTTTAAAAAAGCAATCGGGGTTAAGTAACTTGCTCAAGGTTACACAGCCAGTTATTATTTCTGGGTGTGGTGCAGAGTATCTGAGCCCAGATTTGATCCAGGTCATCCCGACACTGGAGCCGGTGCTCTTACTTGCTGAGCCACCTGGCCACCCCTAAGCAATTGGGGTTAAGTAACTTGCTCAAGGTTACACGGCCAGGTGTTTCTGGGTGGGTGCTAAGTGTCTGAGCCCGGGATTTGATCTCCAGGTCTATCTCAACACTGGAGCCGGTGCTCTTACTCGGTGTGCTACCTGGCCACCCCCCACTATTCTCTTAAAAGAGTATAATTTTATTGTCAGGGGAAATTTTTCAGTAACACTTTTGAAATTCTTATATGTCAGAGTAGAGGGGAAGGGTCCTAATCTAATAGCTCTATTCAAAAATAAATAACATCCTTGTTTTGTTTGGTTCCTTGGTGTTTGGTGGCATCCCATGATTTCATCAGTGTAGAGAGATACTGATGTGGAAACTCCTTTTGTCATTGCAATTTTCGTTCTTAGAGAGTTGATTGGGGACAATGGAAGGTTAATTGTCTTTCTCAGGGCCACATGATGGGTATCAGAGGTAGAACTTGAACTCAGGTCTCCTTGGCTGCAAGGCCACTCTATAGGCACTAGCACCCCAACCACTACTTCACAGTATCGTTCAGAAGCCTTAGATTAACTAGAAATCATTTTAAAATTCTTTGATTATCACTTGGTTGAAAGATCCTTTGGATTTTATTCACCATTTCCCAGGATATTGTTTCTACCCTCACTCTTTCTGGCCCCAAAGAACTTTAGGTATCACTCTTCTTAAATGAAAGGGGCAAAGGGGTCGTGGTGTATAAATTAGATTCTGGTGTGTCTCACTTTCCAGTTCCCTAGAGTGGAATCAGTGAAAATGAGCCTTAAAAAATCACTTACTGCAAGGTCTTAGTGAGTATTAATAATAAAAAAAGGGAGAAAAGAGAGTATTTGAAAAGCAAAGATGGTTTCAAATCTCAGAGCAAAGCTCCTTGCAATATTAATTAATGATCTAGGAAGCAGGACAAAAATAATTTTAAAGATTTAAAATAGTTGTTTTCTTATTCATTTGGGCATCCTTGTCATTTCATGCTTAAATATTTACCTCCTTTCTGGAAGCAAAGTTTGCTGTGGGAGTGGACAAATTATGTGGCATTTGTCTAAAATGATAGGCCTAATTATTGCTCTAAAGACGTGAAATACTTTCAAGCTCCAGCTTGAAAAGTCAAATGCAAAAGAATTAATAATATTCTTGAAATGTATTCAGAGCAACATTTGGCCATGCTTTAGCTAGAAAAGGAAGATTGATGATAGGGCATTCAAAGACTGGGATTTCCCCCAGCAGCGTGCTTACAGAGCTTGGTGGGAGGACAAGAAAGAGAGTTATAGGTGGTAGGGGAATGTGATTCTACATCAAGGAAGAATGGCTTCCAGCCAAATAGACTGGGAATGTGCTGGATGGATGGTAGAGTGCAAAAGAGAACGGACTCAAGAGAACTGTGTTCATGATACTCCTCTCCATCTAATAAATGAATTGTAGGATCTTGGATGACTCACTTTCCCTCTTCAGGGGTAAATTTCCCCAAAACATTCCCTTCTAAGGTGCTACCATTTTATAAATCTATGATTCTGAGAAAACAAAAAGAAAGCAGTATCTGGATCTGATGACAGAGACTTCTGGTTGAGAATAGAGTATGCCTGCTACATGCAAGCATATCCAGTATTATACCTGCTACATGCAAGCATATCCAGTATTATACCTCCTACACACTCCATAAAATATTGTGGTCAATCAAATTTTGTAAACCTAGTAATATTTTCCACAAACTTGACGTACTCCATATTTGGAGGAATCCAGTGATGGTGTCTTTTGTAAAGCAAGTAATTGTTTTATGTGGCAAATAATCACAACAAAATTTATCTAGTTTGCAATAATGGATTCAGACTGGGGAGGATGTACTAAATCAGTAGTTCTTAGCCTTTAGTGTATAATGGATCCCTTTGGTGGATTGGTAAATCCATGAGTGTTTGCCTCAGCATGGGGGAATTGTTTTCAGTGAATAAAACAAAATACAAAGAATCACAAAGGAAACAAATATTTTGAACAAAAAGATGTATTTTTTCAAATGTAATTTGAATAAAAAGATGTAAATCTAAATTTAGGGATGGTAGCACCAACACAATATTCACAGTGCCGATGGCAAAATATAACAGACTCTCCATGTAGAAGACAGAAACAAAACATTTATTCAGACACTAGAAAACCAAATCCCAACACCAGGAAACTAAATCCAGCATAGCAACATAGAAGTTAATATACCACAACACAGCAGACAGTGACACCATTCTTTAGCCTTCCCACAAATCAATACTCACAAGCCTAGCCATCTGCCTGGGTGTGTCCTCTCCTCCCTTCATCTCTAACTTCTCTGACTCCCACCTTCCCATGTGCTCTGCTCCACCCTTCAGCAAACTTCTCCCACCATAGACTCCATGTGATTACATTCAGCTTCTTAGGGGGCAGGGAAGATATTCAAATCAGGGAAGGTCTTCAAATTCCCTTCAGCTTATTAAGGGGCAGGGAAGATCTTCAAATCCCCATCACCATTACAGGGATCTATTGAAATCAACCCAGAAACCCTTTGCAAAGCTGTAGACTCCAGAATTAACTGAAGCAGCTAAACGGCACAGAGCAGCCTCTAGCACTAGAATTGGAGTGAGGAAAACCAGAGTTTAAATTCTGCCTCATGCTATACCTTGTCAAGTCACTGAGTTTCTATCAGCCTGAGTTTTCACATCTGTAAAATGCAGATACCAATAGCACCTGCCACCTATGGTTGTTGTGAAGATCAAATGGATAACATATGTAAAGAAATTTGCAAACCTTCAAGCACTACGTACATGCTAACTAGATGATCCTTACTTCTTTTTCAGCTCTAGAATTCTATGTTTTAAGATGAATTCCACTTCTAACATTCTATGTTATAAGGTCTTCCAGTTCTAACAGTCTTAGCTGCAAGCTCCTTCTACTCACAGTTTTAACATTGTTTGTTCTCTGAGCTAGAATTCTGTGAGTCAACATCTCTTCTAGTTCTAATATTCCATGTTCTATTCAGTCTAGGTTTTCTAGGTTTCAAAATCTTTCCCAACTTATTGTTTTCTGTCCCATAATTCATAACTTCCTGTGGTTGAGCATTATATAGCCTGAGGTTCCTTTCATCTAGAAAATTAGGTGATTCTGTGGTGTCTCTGCTATGAGTTTTCTATAGGTGGAGCAAGGAATATATATGCTTTTATTGGTAGAGGTGAGGAGACTGACAACTCACTGTTGGTAATGATGTGTGCAGTGGGGGCTGGGGTAGTGAATGGACTCCAGATGCAGTGTAAGCCCCATGACTGGTTCTGCCTTGTTCACCAGATATATGGTTTAGGTTGTTTCTGAGCCACTTTCCCCCCAGAAATTTGTATTTCTGGAAAGCTAGCCAGTGTTGACCAGTGCACAATAAGGCCAAAGCAGCTCTGAGATTAAATGTCTGAGGCACCTGGCCTAGTAAACCTGAAATATGCATCTTAAAGTAACCAAGTTGCCTGGAATTTCTTCCAAAGGGCAGTTCCCCTGGGCCTGAAACACTGGCCCCTTTCTCCAAGTTGCTTTACCTCTGCTCCAGGATCTTGGTGAATTCAATTCCCTCATTAATTACTCTTCCCTTAGGGATTGGATGTCGCTTTCAGGGTTACTCTCTTTGGGGGAAGGGAGGGCAGAGTGGGTATTGGAATGCAAAAGACAGCATCCAACTCATCTCATAGGGGGCTGCAGGTTGCAGGTGGCCCTAATTTCACAGGAAAAGCAATATGTTTGCCAAAGAAAGAACAGATGGCACAAGTCAACAGTTATTTATTTCTATAATTAGCAGCTTGCTGGGATCTCAGGTTTTAAAGAAATTGCCATTTCCTATGGAATTTCTCCATTCATTTCCCTCAGTTTCTTCATCTGTAAAATTAGAGGGTTGAACTATAGTACCAGATGAACTCTAAGGTGGTTTCTTATTCTAACCTTTGTGACACTAGGATTATAAGTGGAAACTGGGAAACTGGGTTGTTGAAAAACCACCACCACCGCCACCACCACCAGCACCAGCACCACCAACGCCACCAGCACCACCAGCACCAGCACCACCACTACCACCACCACCGCCACCAGCACCACCAGCACCACCACTACCACCACCACCACCACCAGCACCACCGCCACCGCCACCAGCACCAGCGCCAGCACCACCAGCACCAGCACCAGCAGCAGCACCACCACCACCACCAGCACCACCACCACTGCCACCAGCACCACCAGCACCACCAGCAGCACCACCACCACCACTACTAATACTACTGCTGCTTCAGCCACTACTGGTACTGCAACAGCTTGGCAGTTAGGTGGCAAAGAGGACAGAAAGCTTGGCCTGGAGACAAGACTGCCTGCGTCCAAATCCTGTCTCTGATACTTACCAGCTGTGTGATCTCAGGCAAGTAACTTAACTTCTGTTTATCTAGGTTTCATCAATTGTAAAATGGGGATAATAATAGCACCTGCCTCCCACAGTCCTTGTGATGATCAAGTGAGAGAATAAATTGTACAGCAATTAACACAGTGCCTGGCACATAATAAGTATTATATAAAATTATAATTATTACTATTATTATCATTATTATTTATGCTACTTCTACTACTAAGTCAACTAGGCAGATAAGTAATACAGTTGATAATGTTGTTCCTAGTGTCATTAAGACCAATTTTCTTAACTGTTTTTTAGCCTGTTTCCAAAACTGCCAAATGAGGATAATAATAACACTTATCTTCCAGGGTTATTGAGGAGCAAATGAAATAATATTTATTTTTTAAATGTCTGGCATATAGTAAGTACTATATAAGTGTTATTTACTACTAGTCAATCAATAAGAATATATCAACATTTATTAATTGCCTACTGTTTATATTGTACTATGCCAAAATATGAAAGATAGTCCCTACCCAAAAAGGAGCTTACCATCTAATAGAGGTGGAGGGTTTAAGCATTTGAATAGAATCTACTATGTGCCAATCTCTGTATCTTTTTTGATCCTCACAATAACACGATAAGGTAGTGATATTATCATCCCCATTATACAGTTGAGGAAACTAAGGCAAACAGAGGTTAAATGACTTGCTGAAGATCAAAAAGCTAGTAAATGTCTGATATATATGTGAACTCAAGTTTTTCTTATACTTTGCCCAGAGGTTTTCAATGTGCTACCTAGTGACATTCCCTTAATGGGAGAAGACAACACTCAAAGAAAACTTGAAAAGGGGGTGGTCAGTAGTTAAAAGTACTAATGAGTAAAGACTATCAGGGCTGATGCAATATTGCAGGATGATGAGGTTCCTGATTATAAGGTTCCTGGGGGCATGCTAGAGAAGTCCAGAGGAGGAAAATTTATGTAACTAAATTTATATAGTGCTTTAAGGTTTGCAAAGTATTTTGTGTATGTTTACTCTTTTTATTCTTAATGCATTATTAACTTCTAATTTACATCATTCATTTCCACAAGATTTTGAGATACAAATTTCCTCCCCATTTTTCCCCTACCCACCACTCCAAAATAGGAATCCCACTGGATATCCCCTCCTCAAATCTACTCTCAACCATATCTTCTCCCATACCGCCTTTGACTTTCCAGTAGAGTATGGTGGATCTCTTTGCCCCAGTGCCTGTATATCTTATTTCCCAGTTACATGTAAAATAATATTAATAATAGTATATATATATGTATATATACATGTATTATATATCATATATATATATATATGTATTAAAACATTTGATTTTAAAACTTTGAATTCCAGATTCATTCCCTTCCTCCCTTGTCAACCACCCTTACTGAGAAGATAAGCAATTTAATATAGGCTGTACATGTGTAGCTATGCAAAACATTTCCATCATGGATATATTGTAAAAGACTGACTATATTTCCCTCCCTCCTATCCCATCTCCCACTTGTTCTATTCTCTACTTTGATCCTGTCCCTTTTCAAAAGTGGTTGCTTCCAAATTCCCCCCCCCCCCCCCAGCCTGCACTCCCTTCCATCAACCCCCCTCTCATCTCTTTCCCCCACTCTCCTGCAGGGTGAGAAACCCTGTTTAGCGTATATGTCATTCCTTCCCTAAGTGAAAATCAATGCAAGGAAGGTTGATCCATTCCCTTTTGCTTTCTAGGTCTTCCCCTCCATTGTAACAGTTTTCCCTTGCCTCTTCTATATGAGATAATTTACCCCATTCTTTCTCTCCCCATCTCCTCTTGTTATTTCTCACCTCTTAATATCACCTTTTAAGTATCATACCTTCCTATACAATTGGTCTTGTGCCCTCTATGTATACCTGTACACATAGACACACAATCACATATGTATCCATATACCCATATACCCTCCTATATAGACAGTTATATGTATGTATATATGTATATATACATATATGTATACATTTCTATTCCTTTCAACTATTCTCATAGTGAGAAAAGTTTCATAAGTTACAATTGTTGTTTTACCATGTAGGAATGTAAATAGTTCAACTTTGATAAGTTCCTTATGATTTCTTTTCCCTGTTTTCCTTCTCATACTTCTCTTGCTTCTTGTATCTGAATGTCAAATTATCTATTCAACTCTGTTTTTTTTTCGTCAAGAAAGCTTGAATGTCCCCTATTGCATTGAATGATCATTGATTGAAACATGATACTTGGTTTTACTGGGTAGCTGATCCTTGGTTTTAATCCCAGCTTCTTTGACCTCCAGAATATCATGTTCCAAGCCCTTCGATCCCTCAGGGTAGAAGCTGCCAGATCCTGTGTTATCCTGATTGTGTTTCCACAGTATTCAAACTGTTTCTTCCTGGCTTCTTGTAACATATTCTCCCTGATCTGGGAATTCTGGAACCTGGCTATAATATTCCTAGGAGATTTCTTTTTGGAATCTTTTTTTCAGGAGGTGATCGGTGGATTCTTTCAACCTCCATTTTGCCCTCTGGTTCTAAAACATCAGGGCAGTTTTCCTTGAGAATTTCTTGAAGGATGATTTCTAAGTTCTTTTTTTGATCATGGCTTTCAGATAGTCCAATAATTTTTAAATTATCTCTCCTGGATCTATTTTCCAGGTCAGTGGTTTTTCCCATGAGATATTTCACATTGCCTTCTATTCTTTCATTTGTTTGGAGTTGTTTAACAGCATCTTGATTTCTCATAAAGTCACTAGTTTCCATTTGCTCCAATCCAGTTCTGAAGAAATGATTCTCCCCAGTGAGCTTTTGAGATTCTTTTTCCATCTGGCAAATTCGGATTTTTAAGGCATGTTTCTACTCATTGCCTTTTTGAGCCTCTTTTGCCATATGAGTTAGTCTATTTTTAAGGATTTATTTTCTTCAGTACGTTGTTGACTCATTTCATAATTTTCTTGCATCATTCTTATTTCTCTTCCCGATTTTTCCTCCACTTCTCTTATTTGCTTCTTAAGGTCCTTTATGGCCTGTAACTAGCTCATATTTTTTTTGGATGCTTTTGGTGCAGTTCTGACTTCACTGTCTTCCTCCTGTTCCTTAATTTGATACTTTTTATCCCCAAAATAGGAGTGTAAACTTGGATTGCTCTGCTTGCTTTGCTTCCTTTCCCTGCTCATATTGCCACTCAATTACTTGACTTTTTAGTTTTTTGTCACATTAGGACTCTGCTACCAGACAGGGGAGCTTTGCCTCAAATCGTTGAAGTTTTCTCAGTTTCTGACAGCATTAGTTGGGTGCCCTCTCTGAAACCTCCACATGCTCTGGCAAGCTGGTCACACACTCCAGGTCCTCTACCCTAGATCACAATCCAGATCCAAGCAGATTAAAGCAAGAGTGATTACTCCTCAGACTGGTTGCTTGGTCCCCCTACAATCTACAGGCCAGGAGTTAAAGGTGCCATGTGGCAGTGGTTGCATGGCTGTGGTGTCTCAGCAGTTTTTCCCTCTGCAGGATAAAGGCCAGACAACACTCCCAAACTACTGGATCCCAAAGTCCACACTGCACTGAACTCTCTCTTTGACTTTTGAATCCATGTGTTGATAATTCTGGAAACCGCCACAGCTACTAGTAATATGAAGTCCCTCCAGCTCATGGCTGGTTATAGCTGCCCTGAGACTAAAACCTTGGCCTCACTTGGGGCTGTGCTTTGCTCCCAGAGCTCTGCACTGGCCACTTCTTACCGGCTTGCCGAATTGTTCTCAGTGGGAGGATAACTTCTCTGTGTCATTTTGTGGGATCTGTAGCTCCAAAGTTTGTTCAGAGTCACCTTTTACATGGATTGGAGGAGGTGGGAGCAGAAACCCTGCAGAAGTCCTGTTTCTACTCTGCCATCTTGACTCCACCCCCATGTTGTCTCTTTTGATTGAAACTAGTGCTACCCTGATTATTCGTTATGCTGTTTGAGGTAAATCTGAGCTTTTACGGTGATTGTCAAATTCTACCAGGTCAGATAAGGTTTACAGTAGGGTCTTAATGCCAAATGGGGTATTGTGTACTGCCTGAAGACTACTAGAGCTTACCATAGACTCAACACAAGGATGCTGGTCAGTAGGTGATTCATTATTTGGCCATGGCAAACCAACCATGAAATAAGTAAATAAAGACTGACACCCATATGTGCTTTTATAGAAATGTTAGCAAAATAGTGGAAAAGGGGCCTAGGGCAATCACAAGCACACAAAGTCTTTTTAGATCATCTAGAAATATTAATTTAACTCTTGGTATTCCATCTAAGTATATGATCCTTGTCCAGTGTCCAATGCATTGTCATAATACTGCATGGAGTAAATCATATTGACATGCACAGTGTCACTATACCCAAAATTGGTAAGATATAAGGAAATTGCAACAAAAGGGAAGGATAATTCACAGGATTATCACTGAGAAGCAAATGTAAGATTTGGTTCCATAATGTACCCACAATATATCATTTCATCGGTCCCTTGTTTATTTTGACTTACAGTAATCATAATGAGCATAAACCCAAAAGACTAACATAAAGCCAGTTGTAGATACACCGATTTCTGGTATAGAAAATGAAGACCCCAATAAAACCCTCCCACTCAGATTAAAACACACACTGATACTCAGTGACTTCAGGGCAAAGATAAGCATAGGAGAATATGGTAAAAATTGTGTTGAAAACTTGATTCATAATTAAGAAATGAATGAGACTTACATATTACAGAGAAACTTCAAGCCTCTAAATCAGGAATAAGTCCTTCAAGAAGATAACTGGAAGATAATGGAAATGATGCGAATTGAACTTCAGGAAAGAAAAACATGGTTAAACTTTTTTTTTTGGAAGGTATTTTTACTTCATTGGAATAGGACACTGCTGGAGAGAAAACTCCCTTTATCAATGTATATCAGGAAAAACCTTGGGGCATAGAGTTGTCCACATTCAGTTAGTATTTCAGGTTTTGTTCATTGGAATTTGAACTTAGATGCGGATGACAAATCTCAATCTTTTCTCCCTGATCCTTGCTGCTTCTTTCATTATCCTTTTCTACTATATGTGTGTGTGTGTGTGTATGTATACACACACATATCTACAAATATACATATATGTGTATATTTTTGAAATGATATTCTATAATAAATGAGTGTTTCTCTAGACTGTTGCATCTTTTAAAGTATTTGATGGCTGAGATTCTGTTTCTGTGTTGCTAATTTTTGTCTTTTTTGACTTATGGTACTGACTGCTTTAGATTATTGTAACATCTATAGAAAAGAGTGATAATTTAAGTAAATATTTTTTCCTTTATCCATTTTTTTATTTTTCACAATTAGTAGCCTCTATGAATAACTCTTGTCAGAGCTTTTGTAATTATAAAATATTTTTATCTTTTAAAAAAAATTGGGAGTAGAAACAGGATTTCCACGGGGCTCTGGATTCCATCTCCCCCAATTCATGTAAAAGGGGACTCTGAACAAACCTTGGAGCTAGAGAACCCACAAAATGACACAGAGAAGCTAACCTCCCACTGAGGACAGCCCAGGAATAAGCCAGCACAGCATTCTGGGAACCAAGACCAGCCCCACATGAGCCAGAGGTTTTAGCCCCAGGGCGGGCCTGATGAACCACCGACTGGAGGGACTTCAGATCACCAGCTGTGGCGGTTTCCAGAATTATCAACCCATAGATGCCAAGGACAAAGTGAGAGGTCAGTGCAGTGTGGACTTTGGGATCTAGTAGTTTGGAATGAGTTGGCCTTTGCCCCCAGGGCAAGAAGTTGCTGAGGTGCCATGGCCGTGCAACCACCCCTACATGGCAGCTTCAGCTCTTGGCCTGCAGACTGTAGGGGAAGAAAGTGACCAGACCGAGCGGTAATCACTCTTGCTTTAACTTGCTTGGATCTGAATTGCAGTCTAGGGTGGAGGTCCTAGGTTGTGTGACCATCTTGCCAGAGTGTGTGGAGGCTTCAGAGAGGGCACCCAACTAATATCTTTGGCAGCTGAGAAAACTCCAGGGTTTGGGATGAAGCTCCCCTATCTGGTGGCAGAGTCCTACTGTGGCAAAAAGCCCAAAAGTCAAGTAATTGAGTGGCAATGTGAGCAGGCAAAGGAAGAAAAACAAATAGAACAATCCAACTTTGCACTCCTATTTTGAGAACAAAAAGGATCAAAGCATGGAACAGGAGGAAGACAGTGAAGTCAGAACTCCTGCACCAAAAGCTTCCAAGAAAAATACGAGCTGGTTACAGGCCATAGAGGACCATAAGAAGCAAAGAAGAGAAGTGAAATGAGAGTCAACAGCTTGCCTGAGGAAAATAACACCTTAAAAAATAGACTAACTCATATGGCAAAAGAAGCTCAAAAAGGCAATGAGTAGAAGAATGCCTTAAAAGCCAAATTTGCCAGATGGAAAAAGAATCTCAAAAGCTCACTGGGGAGAATCATTCCTTCTCAATTCGATTGGAGCAAATGGAAGCTAGTGACTTTATGAGAAATCAAGATGTTGTTAAACAGCTCCAAACAAATGAAAGAATAGAAGGCAATGTGAAATATCTCATGGGAAAAACCACTGACCTGGAAAATAGATCCAGGAGAGATAATTTAAAAATCATTGGACTGCCTGAATGCCATGATCAAAGAAAGAAGCTAGATATCATCCTCCAAGAAATTCTCAAGGAAAATTGCCCAGATGTTTTAGAACCAGAGGGCAAAATAGAGGTTGAAAGAATCCTCCAATCACCTCCTGAAAAAGATCCCAAAAGGAAAATTCGTAGGAATAATATAGCCAGGTTCTGAAATTCCAAGATCAAGGAGAGAATATTACAAGCAGCCAGGAAGAAACAATTTGAATACTGTGGAAACACAATCAGGATAACACAGGATCTGGCAGCTTCTACACTGAGGGATCAAGGGGCTTGGAATATGATATTCTGGAGGTCAAAGGAGCTGGTATTAAAACCAAGGATCACCTACTGAGCAAAACCAAGTATCATGTCTCAGGGGAAAATATGGTCATTATGTGGAACAGAGGAATTCCAAGCATTCTTGGTGAAAAAAAAAACAGAGTTGAATAGCAAATTTGACATTCAGATACAAGCAGTCAGAGAAGCATGAGAACGTAATCAGGGAAAAGAAATCATAAGCAACCTATCAAAATTTAACTATTTATATCCCTACATGGAAAAACACCAATTGTAACTTATAAACCTATTCTCAGTATGAGAATAGTTGAAGAGAATATATATATATATACATATACATATACATATACATATATAGGTGGGTATATGGGGATATGAATACACATGTGAATGTGTGTATATATGTATACAGGTATACATAGAGGACACAGGACCAATTGAATAGGAAGGGATGATACTTAAAAGGTGATATTAAGAGGTAAGAGATAACAAGAAGAGATGGGGAGAGAAAGAATGGGGTAAACTATCTCATATAGGATAGGCAAAGGAAAACTGTTACAATGGAGGGGAAGTACAGGAAGGCAAAAAGCCAAAAATTTATTCTGATTGAATTGGGCTCAAGGAGGGAATGGCATACACACTAAATAGGGTATCTCACCCTACAGGAGAGTAGGGTGGAAGGAGATGAGAGGGGGAATGATGGAAGGGAGGGCAGACTTGGGGAGAGGGAATTTGGAAGCACCCACTTTTGAAAAGGGACAGGATCAAAGTAGAGAATAGAACAAGTGGGAGATGGGATAGGAGGGAGGGAAATACAGTCAGTCTTTTACAATATATCTTCTGGGTTTTTTATACCTACTATTAATGTTTTGCATACCTACACATGTACAACCTATACTGAATTGCTTATCTTTCCAATCAATTTGTTTGACAAGGGAGGAAGGAAATGAATCTGGAATCCAAAGTTTTAAAATCAAATTTTTAAATATATATGCTTTTATTAATATTATTTTACATGTAATTGGGAAATAAGATATACAGGCACTGGGGCATAGTGATCCACCGTGCTCTACTGGAAAAATCAAAGGGGGTATGGGAGAATATATGGGAAAGAGCATATTGGATCAGGGGATATCCTGTGAGACCACTATTTTGGGTCAGTGGTAGGGGAAATATGGGAAAAAAAATTGTAACTCAAAATCTGGCAGAAATGAATGATGTAAACCAGAAGTTAATAAAGCATTTGGGAAAAAAAGGCAAAACAAACAAAAAAAAACTTTTATAGAATTTTTAATCATTTTTTAATCCTCTTAGCATGATCTTTCTTCTAATTAGATACTGATTTTGACCTGTGCTATAGAGTTAATTATTTGCCTAAACAGACATCTGGCTTAGAAATGACTCTTGCATGTGTAACTGGTTATTTTATATATGTTAAGGAACAGTTATACAGTCAACATGCAATAATGAAAAGAGGCTGATATCTTAATCAGGAAAGTTAAGAAACTAGATTTAAATCTTCCCCCTGATAATTTCTACATGTAGTTTTAGGCATGTTACTTAACCTTGATGGGTCTTAATTTCTTAATCTGTCAAATCTGGAGTTAAATTTGATGGCTCTGATGTCCCTTTCAGTACTGATTCTTTTTTATGAGCAATATCATATTAGCATACAGTGAATATAAGTGGTATTGGAGAACATGCCTCAAGTCCCAAACTACACTGTGACAAAAAGCCAACTTTCTATATTTTTCTCCTAATGATGATGTGTAGAAGTGAGTCATAGCTTACCATGATTTCTGGAGACTCAAAACTGTATGTGAGATAAATGGTTATGTTGCGTCTATGTGAATTATGGCATACTTCCAACAATAATTTGCACGTAAGTGATATAAAAGATATCAATCAAGACATTGATGATCAGAAAAGGAGATTGTCCAGATGAATAGCAAGGTGAAGGCACAATAAATGAATAACTCAAGTGCTATATTAGTCCCAACAAAATGTTAAGATTCAAAGAAAAGTTCCATTATACTGGGTAGACACCCTAGGAAAATTTATGGAGAACTGTGGACAAACATCACATAGATATGATCACACAGAATGAGAACATGTGGTTACATTGCAACTTGAATCATTTGAAGTAGTAGGTGATTTGAAATAGTAATATTTAACATCTTTAAAAGATGATTACCAAAGTGTATAATAAAGTTATAATTAATTAATCCATAGACCACAGCACTGTACTTTATCCACAAGCTATTCCTGAAAACTTTTACTCCATTCAAAAGTGTAGCCATTGATAGTAAAAGATAATTTATCTGAAATGCTTGGCAAATATTAAACCCTATATGAATGCGATCATCTGGTAGTAGTCATTGGAGTCATATTCATAGTTGTAGTCATAATTGTAGTCATAGAAGTAGTAGTAATCCTACTCTTAACTGTCCAACTTTATTTTTAACTACTTTTTAATCTGGAATCTATAATCCAGTCAGGCTGTTCTCCTCCCTAATTCACATATTACACATTCATTCTACCATTAGTCCAAGCCCTACTTTTCCTATATATAAGAGAATTACAGAATAATAGAATTGGTAGATACCTCAGAAGTCATGGACTATCAGTCATAAAGCTCAAAAGGACCTTATAAATCCTCTTGTAAAATGACATGGTTTTAAAGATGAGGAGACTGAGGCCAAAGCGGTTTAATGCTTTGCCTCGGGTCCCAATAGTAGTAAATAATGGTGTTGGAATTGGTCTTTTGAATTGATCTTTCCCCCCCCATACAATGCTATGTCCAATGGGATCTACTCTGACTCAAAACTAGGCAGAACTATTCCTTCTACACAGCACTAAGTTGTCATCAAGCCTCTATTTGAAGGTTTTCAGCGATGAGAGCTCAGTATTTCCCAAGTTATCCATTTTTTTTTTGCTTTTGAATATTTATAATCATTAGAAAGGTTTTATTTAAAGAGAGCCAAAATATTTTCCATGGAAACTTCCACTAATTTTATCTATCTTTTTTTTTCCTCCCAAGTACAGTAGTCTACAGAATACTTATACATTTTTAAGTTCCTCTAGCACCGCGTCCAAATCACATAGTTTAGCACTTGATTATACTATGGAATTTTGTTCTCTAATTGTGAGTATGTTTATCTTGCCTCTTCAATGAGACTGTAAATTTCTCATGAGCAGAAATTATGCCTTTTCTTTTTGCATTTATCATAACCCTGATATAGTAGCTGACTTTCAAAAATTCTTTTAGATTGTTTTATTTGCATAGAACTCTGGAACCAATGAAATAAACAAAAAACAAGATTTGCACTGAAAGAGACCATAGAACTTTGCTTAAATATTAGTGCTAGGATGCTGCTTATGATCAAATGGAGAAGTCACATTACCTTCTCACTTCTAAATTCTACTTGTATAGGACAGAACCAATAATGGATTAAATTGTTATATATCTATATCTACATATCTTTCTGTCGTCTATATTTCATAGGGCCATATCTCTGAAAATACCTCTTTCAATATATCATCAATGTACATCAATAGCTCTATGATATTATCAATGTGAGTATTCCCTCTTTTGGTATAGATCGTAACTTCTTTATGTTTTATTCTTTATGTTATAAAGATATATATAATATATAAATATATAAAGATACATATATAAATATATATTTAATATATATAAATATATATATAAAAATATATAAAGATATATATATATATAAAGATATTCTTTATATCTCATGTGATTATTGTGGATTTTTTTTTTGTAGATTACTACAGAGAAGTATGCTTCACGCCGGAGGCCTTCTTCTTGTTTTTCAACATTCCTTGGGTTCCAGCAGAGCATTTCAGCTGCCATCTGTTATTTCTTACCCTCCCAACATGACTGACCCATCTCATTTGCTGATCACATATTTCTTTAATTATATCCCTTATGTCACTTCTTGCATGTTGCATAAAACTTGTGATAATCCCAAAGTGGTCCCTAGTGTCCAAACCCATCTTTTGAACACATATTGTTCACCTGGTGATTCTATAGATACACTGATCTTGAAAGACCACAATCTCCCAAGAATTAAAATTGCATGGGTCCTAGTTGAATAAGTTAGACTTTCTGTAAGAATCATAGGTTCACAGCATTAGCCCTCAGAGAGTATTTAGTTCTATCTCAAAATCATAATAGTTTGAAAGGACTTCTAAGATTATCAAGTCTAATCCATACCTGAACAGATGAAAAAGTATCACATGTAACCTTTGCTGGAAGAACTCTAGGTAATTGAGAAACCATTATCACCCTAGGAAGCCTATTTCACTTTTTCACAATGCAAATTTTGGAGTTTTCCCTAAGCTTAATTTTGCCACTTTGGAGTTGTTTTTCATTGTTTTCAGTTCTCACTTCTGGGGGTGAATAGGAATAAATCTAATTCTTTTTTCCCTATGATGGCCATTCAAGCATTTGAAGATAGTTTTTGTATCATGCCGGCCCCTATTTCCTCCCCCACAGGTCCTTTCTTTTCCAGGCTAATCATTCTCAACTCCTTCATATGAATTTGAGATGCATTTTGATGCAGAGTATAGAATGAGGGAGGTTGTTGCTCTATTATACTCTTTCCTGCTGAGCCCCCATCTGGAATATTGTGTTCAGTTCCAGTTGCCACATTTTAGGAAAGACATTGACAAAGTGGCAAATCCAGATGAGAATGAGAATGGGAAGAGAACTGGAAACTAGTATATGAGGATCATTTGAAGGATATTTGTATGATTAAGCTAGAGAAGACTCAGGAGAGAGGAGGGACTAGACTATTAAAACAGTTGTCATGTTATTAACTTGGCTTATTTTGCCTTAGAGGAAAGAACAAGGAATAATATCTGGTTGTTCCTGATGGACAGAAACACTCTATGTAGAGAAAAACCTTCTAACACATAGAGTTTACAATGAAGTGTGAAGAGCTATCTTGGTAGGATATACTCATCATTGAAAGTCTTTAAATTGGAAGCAGGATAGCTATTAGTACTGCTAAAGAGGAGATTCCCGAGTAGGTATGGATTACAGAGGTCATTGATATCTTGGGGGCTCCTTCAAACCAGATATTGTTACTAATACATAATGATAAAACCCCTCATTTTCTTTATCACTGTCCTTTATGCATTCTGAAGTTTGCCAATTTACTTCCTATATTGTGGCAACCAAATTCAGTCGAAGATATTAGATGTGGTCTGATCAGGTATGCACTGACTTCATTCCAGACACTCTGCCTCTGTAATTTTTAGCTCAAGATCATTTGTAGCACTTTTGTCTTCCTCTTCAGATTTTTGATTCACATTGAGTTTACAGGGTACGAATATTGGAAGGACTTCTACAACATAAACTGTTGTCAAGTCACATTTATTAGCATAATTATCATTCTAATTTTGTATTTATGTAGTTAGTGACCTTTTTTAACCTAAATGTAAAACTTTATAATTATCTACATTAATAGAACTTAGTTAATTTCCTTCCACAATACTGTTTTCTTCCATTTCCCTCCACCACTGTATTCTTTTTTTTTCTTTCAGACATGAGGTTTGAATATATCATCAAGGAATTTTCCCATCACTGCTTCACATAAGATACTTCCTCATCATTACTCCATGTACCATCCTCTCACATCTCACCTAGGCAGCATGGCTTGTGTTTAACATGATGAATGGAATGAGGAGCTTATTTTTTTCACAGCCAAGTCCAGGATGATGTATTGGGAGAGGGAATCAAACTCACAAGGCAGCATGAGCCTGTCTTCCCACTTATTTGTTTATCCTAATTGGTATTTTTTTATGTCTCTGTCCCCTTAAATGAGATCCAGGCTTTATTAGATCTTATGTGAAATACTTCAGACTCTTCCAATGCAGTTGAGGACAGGGAAATAAGGAACTGAAGACAGAGATTTCCTATAGATATCAAAACTAGGCAGTTATCTTGTCAGGGATATAATACTGGAATGTGAAATATGCAATTCAGGAGTGATGCTCAGTATTGGTTTTAGCTATAAATTGAGATTGGAAATGCACAAAAGCTCTGGTTCACTAGGTTGTCATAATATTTGAATTTCTTCCTTTGAAAATCTATTTCTTTTAGTTAAGGTATTGAATATTTGTGTCCCTTATTAAATACAAGTAGTAATAGTTCACCTTTCTACTGTACGTTACGACTTCCCTCATCGTCTCTCCAATCCCCATCAACAAACTTTAGAGTCAGGTAGCTTAAGAAGGGTAATCTTCATAATACATTTGAGGAGACTGAGGCTCAGAGAAGTAAATCAACTTGCCCATGGTCACACTGTATTAGTAATATTCAGGCCTGGATTGAAATCTAGGTGTCCTTACTGCAAGTCTAGGGTTCTTTCTTCTGTACTATGCTATCTTTCCAGAAGAATAAACATAGGAATTGTACCAGGTATCATAGTATATTAATATGTTGTCACCTCCTGACATATATCTGAAACAATGTAAGTAAATAGGGAATTAATTATTGATATAAATAGGGTCTACAGAAAAAAGAAGGCAAAAGTCTACAACTGGAAACCCTGAGTAGGTGGGAAGCATCATAAGTTAGGTAGAGAGGTGGCATCCTACTGTATTTAAGTTTAGAAAAAAAAATTGAGATAAAAAATCTTTTCTCAGATTCATATCCGCTAAGAGACTGTGAGAAAGTCATTGAACATTTTAGCCTCAGTTTTTTCATTTGAAAAATGATAACCATGGCAGTGCCTACTTCATAGAATTTTTGTGTGGATCAAATGAGATAATATATGTAAAACACTTTGTAAACTTTGAAGTTAAATGTAAACATTAACTATGTCACAATCATTGCTATTTACTGTTGCTGCTGCTGCTACTGCTACTACTGCCATTGTTGTTGTTATTTTATTACTATACTGCACCTAATACATGTTTAATGATTTTTAAAGCTGAGAGGTACTGTGCTTGAGAGATACTGGATAGGGTAGAGAAGAAAAAATGGAAAGAAAAGAGGCCACAGAAAGAATTGGAAAGTTACTAAAGACCAAATTAAGAAGTTTGTGCATCAGTGCATCAGTGCCCCGATGTTTCCATGATACCTGCAGCATTTGCGATTTTCCTTTTCTGTCATGTTAGCCAATCTGATAAATGTGAGGTGTTACCTCAGAATTGTTTCAATTTGCATTTCTCTAATCAGTAATTTTAGGGTATATATTTCATGTGACTATTAATAGTTTTTATTTCTCCTGAAAACTACCTGTTCATATTTTTTGTCCATTTATCAAAAAAGGAATGGCTCTTATTTTTCTTAATTTGATTCAGTTCTTTATATATTTGAGAAATGAGGCCTTTATTTAGAAAAACTTGGTGTATGTTTATATTGCTTCATTTTTATGGTAAGATTTATCAACATATAGTTTCCTCTTTTAATTAGGTCTGTTTTTTCTTTTGCTTTGTTTGAGATCATGATTGCCATCCCTGCTTATTTTTTCTTCTTTCCTTTCCTCCTCTTCTACCCCCTCCCCTTCCCTTTGTAATGGCAAGCAAACAAGTAGCAAACAAACATCCATTCCTATTAAAACATTAGAAAGTATAGGAATAAATGGAGCCTTCCTTAAAATAATAGGTAGCATCTATTTAAAGCCATCACCAAGTATTATATGTAAAGGGAGAAGCTAGAAGCATTTCCCATAAGATCAGGGGTGAAACAAAGGTGTCCACTATCAACCCTCTATTCAATCTGGTACTAGAAATGTTAGCAGTAGCAATTAGAGAAGAAAAAAGAAATCAAAGCAATAAAATCAGGCAAAGAAGAGACCAAGCTATCACTCTTTGCAGATGATATGATGATATACTTAGTGAATCTAGAGAATCAAGTAAAAAAAAACTACTTGAGACAATAAATAAATTTGGCAAAATTGCAGAATATAAAATAAACCCACAAAAATCCTTGGTATTCCTATATACTTCCAATGAAATTCAACAGAAAGAGATAGAAAGAGAAATGCCATTGAAAGTTACTGTAGACATTATAAAATATTTGGGAATCTACCTGCCAAAACAAACCCAGGACCTATATGACCACAACTACAAAACACTTTTCACACAAATAAAGTCAGATCTAAGTAATTGAAAAAGTATCAATTGTTCATGGCTGGGTTGAGCTAATGTAATAAAATGACAATTTTACTTAAATTAAATTATATATTTAGTGCCATACCAATTAATTTACCAAAAAACTACTTTATAGAATTAGAAAAAATAGTAACAAAATTCATTTGGAAGAATAAACTGTCCAGAATATCAAGGGAATTAATGAAAAGAAATGCTAGGGAAGGTGGACTAGCTATACCAGATTTCTATCTCTATTATAAAGCAGCAGTCATCAAAACTACTTAGTACTGGCTGAGGAATAGAAAAGTGGACCAATGGAATACATTAGGCACACGAGATTCAGAAATCAACAACTATAGTAAACTATTGTTTGATAAACCCCAAGACCCTAGTTTTTGGGATAAGAACTCACTATTTGACAAAAACTGCTGGGAAAACTGGAATATAGTATGGCAGAAACTGGGCATAGACCATTATCTAACACCATATACCAAAATCAAGTGTAAATGGGTGCATGATCTAGGTATAAAGGTTGATACTGTAAGCAGCCTCATCAAACAAGTAATAGTTTACCTGTCAGATTTGTGGAGAGGGAAAGACTTTATGAATAAACAAGTATTAGAGAACATTATAAAATGTAAAATGGATAATTTTGACTACATGAAATTGAAAAGCTTCTGTATAAACAAAGCCAATGTAACCAAGATTAACAGGGAGGTGGGAAATTGGGAAAGAATCTTTACAAACTATGTCTCTGAAAAGGACTCATTTCTAAAATATACAGAGAATTGAGTCAAATTTATAAGTATACAAGTCATTCCCTGATTGATAAATGGTCAAAGGTTATGTACAGGCAATTTTCAGAGAAAGAAATTAAAGATATCTATAAGCACATGAAGAAATATTCTAAATCACTATTGATTAGAGAAATGCAAATCAAAACAACTCTAAGGTACCACATCTTACCAGTCAGATTGGCTAAGATGACAAAACAGGAAAATGACAAATGCTGGAGAGGATGTGGGCAAATTGGAACACTAATGCATTGCTGGTGGATTTGTGAACTGATTCAGCCTTTCTGGAGAGCAATCTGGAATTATGCCAAAAGGGCATTAAATACTTTCATATCCTTTGATCCAGCAATACCACTCCTAGGGTTATATCCCAAAGAGATTATAGAAGTGGGAGGAAGACCCATATGTACAAAAATATTTATAGCAGCTCTTTTAGTTGTGGCAAAGAATTGGAAATTAAGGGGGTGCCCATCAATTGGGGAATGGCTGAACAAGTTGTGGTATATGCATGTTATAGAATACTATTGTGCTACAAGAAACGAGGAGCAGATGGACTTCATATTTACTTGGAGAGGCTTACACAAACTGATGCTGAGTGAGAAGAGTAGAACCAGGAGAAATTTGTACACAATTACAGACACAATATGTGTGATGACCAATTTTGATAGACTGGACTCTTCTCAGCAATGCAGTGATGTAAGTCAATCCCAAAAGACTCATGATGGAGAAATGTGTATATCCCAAGTAAGAACTAGAAAGAACTGAGTTTATATATCCAGATGGAAGCAAAATACCTGATCTTTTTCCTTTTCTCGTTTGGTTTTATGTCATCTTTACCATTTTTCATTCCATCTGATACAATCCATCTTTATAACCTGACTAATGTATAATGTGAATGTATTTACAGATCCTATATGGGGAGGGGAGGGGACAAAATGTGAAACTCAAGGAATGGTGGAATTGAATCCTGTAAACTAAAAGTAAACAAACAAATTAATTTTGAAAAATTAAAAAAGAGAAATATTTGAAAGTGTTCTATTTCATTAAATATCCATTTTCCCCTAAAGAATTATACCCAGTTTTTCTGCATAAGTCTTTCTTGGATTTAACTTTAGCTCCTTTGCCTTCCAGAATATGATATTTCCAGGTCTCTTATTTTTCCAGTGCTCCCTTTTCCCCCCATTCTTTTGACTTTTTTATTATTTACTAATTTTATTTATTTGTTGTTTATTAATTTTTATTGTTTACTAATGTCCCATGGTGTCATTAGCTTCAATTTATACAATTCTAATTTTTAAGACATTCTTTTCTTCAGTGAGCTTTTGTATCTCCTTTTCCATTTAGCAAATTGGTCTTTTCATCAGGAATGCTCAGAAGTCTTCAATTTCATTGATTATTCATTTTCCTCCTGAAGGACTATTTTTAGTTTTGCTTGATAAGGTATTATTGGTTGTAATCCTATCTGTTTTTTATTCTGGAATATGATATTCTGAGCAATTCAGTCCTTTAATGTGGAAGCTGCTAAATCTTGTGTGATCCTTATTTTCTCTCCACATAATTGGCTGGGGTCCATTTAAAATTTTTCTTTGAGGCTTTGATTATTGCTGTTTTCATATTCTTGTCTTCATTTGTAATCAATGTCATGTGGCATTCCAACTTGTGTTTCTTTGTTTTTTCTGAGTATACTATTTCATTCACTTATACAGATTCTCATAGGTAAACAATAATCTCATTTCATTGTGTTTTTGTTTTCTTCAGATGAGGTCATTACGCTGATTACTAGTAGAAGTTGTTCATTACTAGAATTGTTAAATGTATAATTATGTACCTTTGTGCTCAGAGGATAATGTGTCATTATTTTGCTTTTCCTGGAGGCAATCATATGGAACCTTTCAACTGGTGTTTTGTTTTCTGTATATAGAAGTTCTGTACTATTTTCTTTAGTTATTTAAGCATTATGATTTAAAAAAAATTAATTTTGTTCTTCTGGGAGACATATGATAATTAAAATGTCTCTGAAACCTAGCTGTTATTGGTAATGCCTTTGGATGGAATATAGATTGTATATTCTTCTCATGTTATTATCATTTTTTTCTTTCCTGCCATATTATCCTCCACTTTATTCCTTTTATATTCTACATATACTAATACATGATGTTAAGGATATGCTGCAATAGAATATTTTTTCTAATACTCTTAATTTAAAATTTTCACTGAAAGCTCTAAATTCTTATGTGTATTACTAATTTCTTCTTTAATGGATTTCATTTCTCTTTTGAACTATTATGTAATTGCTTTTTGCTGTTCCATGCCATATTTGGATTCCAGAGGCTGCTATATTTTATCAAGGATTGCTTCCCTTTCCTTTGTTTTATTCATTTTTTGAAACAACTTTGTATTCTCTTTGAGGATTTAGCTCTCATGCATCATTCTACTTTTAGCATCATCTCTATTAATTTTTACTTGTCTGTTGGGTTTTTAAAAGTATATTTTTCCATTTGATATGTTTGGTAATTTAGATGTTTTCTCTCTGGATTTGTCCCATAACTCATTTTCTAATTCACCCCCCGCCTTTGCTGTTGGGTATATAACTAGGAATGAATTACAAGCCTTCCTCAACCTCTCCTATTATTGGAGGATTGCATTTTCACTGTCTTTTGTCCTGTTGTAACTATCTTCTGGGACATAGAACTTGTTTCATTCCATTTTCCTTTCAGCTTGGTTTAGCCATAAATACTGACCCACCCACCCACTCCCACTCCCTGCCTGAATACCTTCCTTACCCCCTCAGCCCTTTCCTGCTATGGATTGAATAAAACATTTTTTTTTTTGTATAAAAAGTTTGGGAAGAGTGTTTGTTGGCAGAATCTATAAAATTTTGAGAGTCCCTAAGCTAAAATCTACCCTAGGTAGAAGGCAGCATGTTTTCCCTCTTTCTCTTCATATTACTAAGAGACTCTGTCCTCCACATTTTTCTAGGATAGAAGGTGTGAGAAAGCCAGAAATGAGTTCTGCTGGCAATGTTTCTATGTCAGGAAGGAGTTCCAATATATTTCAAGGTACAAGCTTTCAGGTGTATTGTACGTACCTTTCATGGAGCACGGATGCTAAAGACTCATAGAGGAGGGATGCCAGATGAACAGTGTAAAGATTTCCTTAGGTGCTAGTTCATTAGGATTTTTAACCTGGCTGAATTATTGTTTTTTTCCCCCTGTCTATTCAACTGTAATTTCTCTACTTCTAATGCAAAATTGCTTTTTTGGAGGTTATTTGAGAGTTATTGGGGACTGGGTAAAATATCTGGTTGGCTATTTTCTTGCTTTTGCAATACCATTTTTGAAGCTTAGACTTTAGAGGAGTATCCAGCCTCATGTAGGGGGAAAATATTGGACATGGTTTCAGGAAACAAAGCTCAGCTTTGCCATTAGTTTATATGACACTTAGGAAGCTCATTTAACCTTACAGACATTCAATTTATCCATCTGTAAAATGGAGAGTTTTAACACAAATTTAAGTACCTATCCATCCTAACATTTCATGTCCTAAAATTTCTTTTAGCTCTGACATTCTTTGCACCTTTCAGTTATTACTATCTATGCTTCCATGTGACAAGGGACATTTCACCAAATGAGAATATCATCTTGTCTCAAAACTTGTCTATTGAAGTCAAAGGCCAAAGGGACCAACAGAGAAGGAAAATAAAGCTGAGACAATTCACATTTCAGTATCTGCTCCCTGCTGGGTAGGTCTTTGGAAAGCCCCTTTGTACTAAAATTGGGGTTCAGTTAGATTTTGAGTGGCCCTGTCTGCTACATTTCAGCTTGTAGAGATGTAGGGAGGTTACCACAGGCTTTTTACATTACCTTGTCCTCCACAGCCTTTTATTTCAAATTAATTTTGTGAGACACGTAGAAGATGCTGCCTTAGCTCTGTCCTTGGGAAAAGGAGTGCTTTTCTTGATTGAAGAAATATTTTTATAGCCTAAATGTGCAGGTTAAAGTAATTTTTTGACAGGTAAAATACTTGACTGTTGCCCACAGTGAATCCTTTTTCTCCCTTCTCTCCTTTTTTCTGTCCTTTTAATATCTGTCTCTTTATTGCACAGAACTGCCATATTTGTTCATTACTGGCTTTCATGTACTTTTTGGCATCTTTAACACTATTCCCCAGCACTTTTTTTCTTGTTTTTCTCAAGTTAGAGTTTTAAGTAAGGTAAGAATGTGATTTTGCCTGCAAGGCAATACTAACAGCATGCCAGCTGTTCTGCTCAGGGCACAGGTGTCATATTCTGTCATACTATGGGCTGACAATTGCCATTGATTAGGCAAACACTTGGACCAGAGACAAGAGTGTATCTGAAATGGGATCCAAGTGACTTTAACCATAGAAGCTCATCTTTCATTACAGATTCTCAGAATGGGAAGGGAACTCAGAGGTCCTATAAAGTATTCCAGATGTTAAGAGGGATCTCATCTTCCCTTTGATATCACAGACAAATGATAATCTAGGCTCTACTTGAAAACCTCCACTAAAGGAATCCTCCCTACCTTGCAAGGCACAACAGTACACTGTTGAATAATTTCAGTGGTTTGGCATTTGTCATTTACATTGATCTCATGCCCAGAATATGATATGCAGCTGTATGGACAATCCATAAGTCTTTTACATCTGCACATAATCTTCATATTGCAGTTAGACAACGAACTGTATCTAGTATTGAATAGAAAGAAGAAAACAGGTTATATTGCATATGGTAAATTAGAAGATGCTTTAAATGACCCCAATTTTCCCATTGAAATAAAGGCTCATCTTTTTTTAACATGTAAGTGCCTCTATTGATGCTCTATGACCACAAATTACTGAATCTCATAGAGATTAAAAATTAAAGGAGAATTAAAGTTCCTAGTCACCCAAAGAGCCAAAAATAGTATAGTCCAAAGGCATACACAAGATGGTAGTAATGTATCACTAATAAAGAATCACATACTAGAAATAGCAGTAAAGGGTATTATCAAAGGAATGTATACCTGAAAGAAAAAAAAAAAGCAGGTAATCTAGACATGTAGGAATGACTATGAGTGGTATTGTTGTCTACACAATTTTAAAAAGTTGAAAGATATTCTCTAGCACATTAGGTAGACTCCCTATGGAAAGTTTATGGAAGGACATGAACAAGGGAATTCAGATGTTAATCATTTCATAGATCCATTGGAAAGCTGAATTATTCAACATAAAGATTATTCTTGGACCATCCATTATACCCATTACTTTTAGTTCTTTCCTGAATAGTAAAGGGGAATAGGAAGAGATGGAAGGAGAAATATATTTGCAGGAATGGTGATTCAGACAATATGAGTATTGGATCAGGAAACAAGATGTAAAAGTAAGTTCATAGAAATATAGATTTAGACCTAAAATATACCTCAGATACTATCTAATCTAACTCCTTAATTTTACACATGAAGAACTGAGGTTAAACTGAGTGCTAAAAAGTCACCTTGGTAACAAAGTTCTTATAGTTGCAGAACTGAAACATCTATCTAGTTCCTCTGATTTTGAATTATCTTCTCTTTTTTGCCATATAATTGAAATGGTCATTAGGATTCCTTCTAGTTTCGGTATACTCTGATTCTATGCTTTTATAAAGACTGTGTCAGGGGATCTGATACACTTTCCACCCAACTCTGACCTGTGACTCCAAGAAACTGTAGTATATGCAAAAGTCATATACCAGTAAAACAGTTTCAGCAGATAAACTAAACAATGTTGAGGTGAGGCAAACCTCAAACATTTTGTTGAGTTAGGGGGATATTTACCCCAAGCAGAATGGGAAGATGAGAACAGTTTTTTTTTTCTAATGGTGGCTAAAGCAGGTGCTATGGAGGATTTATGACTTGGTCAGACATTTGAAAATGCTAAGATCATCCATTGGCTCTCAAGCAATCACCAAAAGTCTGGACTTTTGTCTGCCACTGGGCTTAGATTACTAGAAGAGAGAGTGAGGCTAATGACTTTGTACAACTTTGCCTCACTTAAATCCAATTCATGTACAAGTCAAGATATTTCCCATGATATCATTGATTCCCTTCAAAAACAAAGGATGAATAATGATAACAATAGCGATCAGGAGATCTCTATTTTTTATTACTCATTCCATCCCCCCAATTCTTTGGTATCTTATAGTAGGTGTCTGAATTCTCCACTCCCACCTCACACTGATGAGTCAGTACTTTCCCGGGAGAGGTCCACTATGCCCCTTCTGACTCAAGTATGCCCCTAAACTCAGGAATTCAGAAATTGATAATTCTTGACAGCAAAACTTGCTATCATCATGAGAAAGCCTGAGATTTTACTAGCCTACATGACCTCATTTGGCAAATGAAATTATCTCTATAGTTGTGACTTCCTCAGAATATGTCTTGGTTATTGAATCATACATTCTCAGAGCCAGAAAGTCTTCAGAGGTCCTTTATTTCTCAGGACTACATGGTTCCTTATTTGAGTCAAAATTCCCATAAGAGAGCCCCTCCCAGTATTATATTGGAATTGTTGTGCTTTTAAATCACCAGTTGTGTCCATTGTCCTCTTGATATCTTGCTCCTGAGACAATTGATTCTTCTTCTAACATTTTGTAAACTCATGGATGATATCATTCTTTGCCTGAAATCTGTCCCACACCCCATAGGTACTCTGGAATTTAAACTTAACAATGCTGCTTCCCTACCTTTGTCATTGCTATGGTATGACAAGTTGGAATAATCTCTGTTTTCATAAAGAAAACTGCCTGAGTCTTAACCACTTTCTCCTTCAAAAGTCACATGACACACATGGCATAGTGGGGTATAGTGGAAACAGTGCTGGACTTGAAGTTTAAAGAATTGTGCTAGAAATCATGCTCTCATTTTTATTGGGTATGTGTTCAAGGATATCCCTTCCACTCTCAGACTTAGTTTCCTCATCTATAAAATGTGGGCAATAAATCATATATGCATTTCCTAATTTAAAATAAATAACAGCTAATATTTGGATATCATTTAAGGTCTACAGAACACTTTTTCTGTATCATCTCATTTAATCTCCCCAATAACCCTGTGATGTAGGTACTTTATTATTCCTATTTTATAGAGAAACAAACTGAGACTGAAAGAGATTAGATAGTGTGCTCAAGGCTGCAAAGCTAGTAGGTGTCTAACTAAGGTGAAGGCGGATCTTCCTGACTCCAGGACCAGTTCCTTACATCCATTATGTCATCTACCAGCCCATCTATCTCATAAAATTTCTGGAAGAAAAATAAAAGTGTTTCATAAGCACTATAGAAATGTTAATTATGATGTTTTTTGCTTTTTTTTGAGGGTAATTGGGGTTAAGTGACTTTACTAGGGTCACATGGCTAGTTTTCGTGTTAAGTGTCTGAGGCCGGATTTGAACTCAGGTCCTCCTGACTCCAGGGCTGGTGCTCCACTCACTGCACCACCTAGCCTCCCTAATGTTAATTATCATTATCATTGTTGATGAAGTAGGGACCAAGTATTTCACTCCCTATTATATACCTGAGGAAAATGAGGACCAGAGAGACTATAGAGTCTAGAACTGGAATAAAAGAAAAAATTTCTTCCAAGACTCTTTTCTCCAGGTGAGAAAATTGAGATATGAAGAGGTTAAGAGAAAATATCTGGAGTACATGGGCCATTGGAAATCTGAGAACCTCTGGAGGCAGATCCATACTCCCACTCCCCTCAGTGTTCCACATGCCTGAGGCTGTATTCCTAGGGTAACAGCTGTAGTATAAATAATGCTAGAAGCTGACTCAGCAGACCTGTGTTTGGGTCTCTGTTCTGTAAACTGCTTGGAGTATGACTTTGGACAAGTCACTTCCCCCTTTCTGATCCTCAATTTCGTTATTTGTAAACTGGGAATGATAAGCCCTGCCCTGCCTACCTCATTTGGTGATCATGAAGGGAATGTTGTAAAGTAGATCCTACTGTTTCCCTGGGCTACATGCAAGGAAGAAGAATGCACACTTGATCACCCACAAGAAGAAACACACTTGCTTTTGTTGAATCAATCTAGGGGCAGGGTAGAGACATGCTTTGAAAAATGAAGTTCTCTGTCATTAACTTTCAGTCAAGCATCACATAAGGGAACTTTTGCATCAGATGCTGTGATAGGACCTTGAGGGGGGATGCCTGGGATGGAAGAGTCAGGTACTCTTACAAGATGGAGCAGATGGCTCCTCCACAGAGATCTAAATAAAGCCGTGATGGTGTCAGCCCTGTAAACATAGCACATCTGAACCTTATTCTTATGAATAAAATGTGTTTCTGAAGAGCTGTGCATAAATTAACCCCATTCCCCAACCTCCAAACCCAAAATTAAATGAGCAGCAGAAAGGACCCTGGGCAAAAAATATGACATAAGCTTTTCTCACTGGCTGCATAGCTATGGGCAAGCAATCTAATGTCTCTGAGCCATATTTTCCTTATCTGAAAAATGGGGATAATAACACTTGTGCTGCCACCTTTACAGGAGTATCAGGAGACTCATTTTTAAAAATCATCTATAAGTGGTTATAAACTAAAAAGTGCCACATACATACAAACTATCTTCCTCCTCCATTATCTATTTTTATTCCTCTTGTATCTTCAATGGGAAATGACATTTATTATCCTGGGGTAGTCCTGGATTGCAACAATCTCTTCCTAACTGGCCTTTTCCCCTCATTCCCTGTAATCCATTTTCTTAAAACACTATCAATCTGTAACATGGTAGAAGGAGCCCTTGTCAAGGGAATAGGAGACTGTTTCTGACTTATACTGACTCAATTGTCAAATATATGTTGTCAAATGACTTCTGCTCAGTGCCCCACTTCCTTATTTTTAAAATGAAAAGATCAGATTAGGTTCTGAAAATGGGCCCTGTAATATTTTGTTTTTTTTAGTATTTTTATAATTCCATGAATGTTGTTTTATCTTTTTCACAATTGAATTTCAATATAAATGGTTTCTCTGTAATCCTATGGATTTTGTTCTATGAATGAAAAAAAAATATTTTGAGAAGAGATACAAAGACTTCACAATACCACCAATGGAGTCAAAGGAATGAATCATCATGGTTAAAAATTCCTACATTAGATTTTCCCAAAGCTCCTATACAACTTGTATATGCTAGGAAACACTTAAATGATGGTTTTACATTTTGTAGATATGATAAAGGTAATAACTTTCAACCCCTTATTTTAGGTGAACTAGAAACTGAAATCCAGAGAAGTGAGGCAAATTTTCTGAGATCACAAATTTAGGAAGCCCCAAGAGACTGGATTTGAACTCAGGCCCCTTGACTTAACAGTCTGCTTCTCTTTGCACTGTACCCCACTTCTGCCTTTTATATTTAATGTTCTAAATTATTTTCCAACTCTAGCAACATATATCTAGTCATCTAAGGACCCTTCTAGATCTGGCATTGTGGGATTCAATTTGGAGCCAGGGAGTAGATCTGTACCCATGCTCTGTAGGAAGCCTAGCAATACAAGGAAAGCCCTGTAACCTTCATGAATCTCTTCTCTCTGGTCCCTGGGGCAGGGCATGCACCTAATGTAAAGCCTCTTTGGAGATGCAACTGAAAGAACGTTTTGATCTGGCAAGTCAGACTGGTGAGTGCAGTAAAAGGCTGACACGCTTAGAGCAATTAAACAAGAAGCATGATGATTAGAATATTCTCCCATGAGAAAAAAAGCAAAACAATGGGGCAAGAAGGAATCTGAAGATGATTCTGAAGGATGGGAACCATTTCTGCATGGTGAAAGGTGCCAAAGAAGGGGGAAGCAGAAATGTAAACCGCTTTAGGGATATGCCCAAGATAGGTGATAACTGCAAGCCATCAGGAGATTGGGACCTAGAAACTCATATCATTGTTTCCAGTTCACATGCATAAACACACACACACATACGTACATATATATATATATATATATATATACACATGCATACATGCATACAATGTATACAAACAAAACATTTACTATTATGACCCTTAGGTTTGGAAAAAACAATAGAAATCATCTAATCTAATCCTTTTTATTCAATAAGAAGAAACACGTTTACCAAGGTTGAGAGCCTTGCTTAAGGTCATTCAGGTAAGGAATTAGAAGAGCTGTGTTTCACACCCAGGCCTTCTGACTTCATATCCACTCCTTCTCTACCACCTCTAGTTGCTCAGGTAATTTAATGTTCATTTCCACTATCCCACTGCACCTTCAATATCTTTGAATTTTCCATAGAAAATCATCAAAATTCTTTGCCCTGTCATTCAAATTCTTGGCCTCGGTCTACACAATCTTTTCTCCTATGCCTCAGCTACACAAGGCTCTCTTCCAGATTGTCTTTTTATTGGTCATTCCATCTGCATCTCCATCTTTGTGTCTTTGCTTCTCATGCACAGTTCAGAAGGCTTTCCCTCACAGTGATGTTTTGTAGACGAGGACCGCCATTCTACCTGTACGTTCTACCTTACGCATTCTTAACAGTTCATTGCAAGTCTCAAAGCTATCACGATTATCTGAATTCGGTGATTTCTCCCTCCTTAGAATTCATTCCTCTCACACTTCTTCTCTGTATCCAGTGATGTGCTGGCAAATATTTCACAACCAGTTTCCAGAAGGAAAAAAACAACGCACGGAACACCTTTTTCATTTCCATCTTCATTATAGACATTTTGCATCAATTTCTTAAGTTTAGACAATTAACAAAACAATAAATCAATCTCTAAGAGATGTAATTACTAACCCTAAAATTTTAACAGCTGGTTCAGGGTGGCTCCAGCACACCCCCACCTGTATCACATATTTGGCAATTCATTAACAATGAAAGGTTAACATGTGCTATCTTTCTGTGTATGGTTCCATCCTCCCTGTCTAAATTATAATGCCCATAAGGGGCAGAGCCATTTATTATTCATCTTTCTATTCTCCATAATACTTAGCATAAAACTTGCTGAACATAAATAGCTAATTTATCAATTACTGGGATTGATATAGCATTTAGATGTTTTCAAACTGTTTTACATTCATTATTTCATTTGATTTTCATGGCATCTCTGTGAAGTGAGTAGCATTATTTCCTCTTTATAGATGAGGAAGCTGACTATCAGCGAATTTAGGACTTTCCCATGGATACGCAGATATTGTATATTTAAGACAGTATCTGAACTTTGGCCTTCAAGACTCCAAATGCAGAACTATATGTACTATTCCAATCTGCTTTACTATTAACTTAATTCACCCAGTAAATATTTATTGTGCATACACAATATTCCCAGTGTGGTGATAGGTTATATGAGAGATAGCAGAAAAAAAAAGTAACATCCTGAACATCAAGGTATATAGCCTTATTGTAGAGATAAAATAATCACATAGGGAAGGGTTAAAGGATGATAGATATAGATAAGGATGACTTTATAGAAGAGGTAAGACTTGAGATGTACTTCTAAAGTTGACACTCACATTACCTAGTTGGTTTGTGATCACATAGGTGTGGGTATATCCTCCAAATGTGACTGATTTTAGGCTATATTTGTAAAGCTCTTAGCACAATTTCTTGAACATAGCAGGCACTTGATAAATGCTGGTCTTGCCCATCCCTATCGACCATTCCCTGCAACTTTTTCCAATGTCCCTGGTAAGTTCACTATAGAGGGCTATACGTCATGTGTGTCAAGTCTTACGTCATTTTCTCTAGCTTTTTGGATTAATCAATAAGCATTTACTGGGTACCTCCTATGCACCAGACATTGTGCTAGCTATTATTGAGATAAATATCAATAACAAAATGATCCTTACTCACACTATGCTCAAGAGAAGCAAAGAGTCTCATGGTTCATCCAGTAGTTGCCCCCTTCGCTCTTGGCACATTAACACTACCTGCATTTTTTTTCTTAGTACACATTTTATGGCACCTTTACTCTGACTTTTCTCTGTAGTTCTGAGTTTGTTATGTGTCACAGCCCACTCACAACCATTATGCTTCTCTCTATTGCTCTCTGAATGATACTCAGTTTTAATTCTTCATCAATCAGTGTTGGGCAGGGTCAAGGAACTTGTGTCCTTGAGGTCACATGTGGCCCTGTAGGTCCTCAATTATGGCCCTTTGACCAAATCCAACTCTGAAGTTTGGATTTAGTTAAAAGGCTACACTTGAGGACCTAGAGGGCCACATGTGGCCTCAAGGCCACAGGTTCCCCACCCCTGGGACTCGTAGGATATTGATATTAAAGAGATATGCCTTTGCTTTGGAGAGAAGTTTAGAGTCTTTAAAAGAGCCGAGCAATTTCTGATAGGTAATCTAGCCCACCCTCTTCCTCCTGTTTAAATCTGGTATCAATTTGTTACCTGTTTTCAATGTCTTCTCATATTATAAACTGTTGGATAAGTTATATAAGTTGTATATTCTACTGAATATTATGATCTGCACAATATTTATTATCCATCCATTCATTTTTTTCCTGTGCATATCATTAAGTTAAATACTTTTGACTGGCTATAGATCTTGTCCAGGAAGGTCTACAATGTTTTGGGGCTTGAAGTAACCATCATATGATCATTCTCAATTAGGAGGATCTATTAGATCTCCTCACATGTAAGGGGATTTTCTTTTCATCTTCAACTCTGAACTGGATCTCTTCCATACACTTCTCTATTTGATGCTCACCTGATTAATATTTAGAGCCTTGTCAAGCCATGTTATTTCTGTGGTTATTTCTTTAATAGAATCTTGTATAGTTTTGTTGTATGCATGGGGAGGCACCTTGTAAGAGAGTATTTAAGGTAGCACTTTGCTCTCCTGAATCAATAGTAATCAATAACAATGAGAAGAGTTGGGTCTTATTCCCCAGAACTTCTAGTCAATTGTGTAATTATAAAGATGTGGTTTCATTAAATTTTTATATAGTTAGGAAAGTAGGTATATAAATCATATATTTTTCCTTTTTGTATTAATAAGATCTAAGAATTCTTTCCATGACTTTATTATCTTCTCATACTGCAGATTCTGTGACTCAATCCCCCTATGCCTTTAAAATTTTGATTCCTCTAGCAAAGTTCTCCTTTATATATATACTTGGTTTAATCCACTTGCTTTCTCCTTTTTGTTCTCTTTAGTGCATTTCTACTTCCACTGTAAGCACATCTTGAACTTTAATGTTAATGTCCAAATATGGTCACTCCATTTTATTTTATGTTGAATAAGCTTTAGAATTAAAAATATCTTGCAGGTCATTTTCATCTTTCATCTGTTTGTTTTCCTGCTTCTAGCTTTACCCTTGAATACCATTGGGATAACTTTGTTTAGTTGAGAATCTCACCAAGAATTTTTTAAATTGGTTTTATCCTCATGCCCTATTGCATCTATTTATGAAATAAGCCTACTTCCATCATTCTTCTCTATAAGACTTTACAAATGAGTTTATATTTTAAAACACCATTATTCTTAGCTGCCATCTTTATTGGGTAGAATTTAAATATTTCCTTATGAAGTTATTCTTAGAGTTACAGGTCTTCTTATATTGCAATTCATTTAAATTGGGTGAAATTCCATATAAATTATTATAAATGAGGTTTATGTCATTTCTTCCATATAGACCCTACTTATCATTGTCCATAACTTATATAAGTAGGTTAAGTTGGAGTTGGTTTTTATTATACTCTATTCCTTTTTTCTTCATTTTTCTTCCTTCTTTATCTTAGTACCAACTTTGAGCTTCATTCTAAGAAGTTAATGACCTGCTTCAGGAATGACCCCCACACTATTAACAAGTTGTTTCCTGTCTACTCAAATATAATCAATTTCATTTATTTTGTGATAATATTTGGTATTGACTATGTCAAATATCTTCCAACTCATTTTTGAATATTTTTGATGTATAAATATGAGGATTCTGGGTAGCCTATGGGACTTTGTCATCTTATTCACAATCTCTTTATTCCTCTTTTGACAGTCGTTTATTCCAATCTTTTCAATGAAATCATCAAGTACTATATATAGTTTATTTTGTTTTAATTGGAAAGGTCTTACTGAATTATTTCTATAATTTCCCTGCCTCTCCATCTTCTGCAAAAGAATTTGGTGCATAAGTTGTGATGATTTTCATAGTGGTCTATTTCAAAAATACTCATCATAAGTAATGCAATATGAAATGACCAAATGTCCCACAAAATGATCTCTTGTGTGCTTTAGATACATAATAATAGCAACTCTGTCAATTCCTTTGTTTGTCTTTCTGAGAAGAAACTGTGAACCATCTTTACATTTAGCTGCAATTTTGTTTTGTTGTCTGGCTGGAAGAAGAAGAATAGCCACAATAATAACTCTTATTTCTATAGCACTTTAAAATTGACAAAACACTTCTTTTTTGAAAACTCTCCATTGAAATTTTCAAGGCATGTTGTTCCCTTTTTAGAGACAAAGAAACTTAGATTCAGATAGTTGAAAAGATTTGTCCAGGATAATGCAACTACTGTTGTTGGAAACAGGATTAAATATAGGTCTCGAGTCACTTCAAGACCAATGCTCTTTTTTCTATACCACACAAGTCTGTTTCTCATGTGAAGTCACTGGGGCTTAGGGAAAGTGGTTAGCATTAAAATAGTATTAGCCAATGAATGGTGGTGAATTCCAGTATTAACCAATGAACTATTTAATCTCTGAGTCTGTTTTCTTCATTTGCAAAATGGGGCCCATAATTTTACTGCTTGACTAATATGACAGAAAAGGAAAATGACAAATGTTGAAGGAGATGTGGAAAAATTAAGACACTAATGCATTACTGGTAGAGTTATGAACTGATCCAATCATTCTGAAAGAACAATTTGGAAGTATGTCTAAAAGTTTATAAAACTTTGCATATCCTTGTAATGCCAAGCAAAGGCAACTTCCAAGGTTCAAAATACCAGTATAAGAGCTCTCCATTGTATTTGGTGAAAAATTAAGAACAGAGAAAATCAAAATACAGCATACACCTAGTGTAATTCAATAATTTCCAAGTACTACTCTACCCCTGGGCAGTACATTCATTTAGTCAACCACAAAGTCCCTCTTCCCAAATGAAGATGAGTTTCCAATCAAAAATAAAGTACATTCATTTGGTCAGACATAGAGCACAAAAAAATTCAAAAGTTTCCCACTTCCGATAATAACTGAATTAAAATTTCATCAGTTAAAGGCCAAGCACCTTCTCCAAAGGAGCAGTGGAGAACACAAAGGCCATCTACCCCTGAACTGCAACCCAAAGAGAGGTCTTTTCTTCATCTTGATCTGAGGCAAGTTCTCAGCAATCTCTGTTCCTGGGGAGACAAAGCTTAACAGTACCACAAGATACATTGCCAATGTCCTCATTAATTCATTCTCTGCCTGCAGAACAGTCTTAGGAACACTGCAAACATCAGTAAGACCCTCTTCAGGATTCTGTATGCATACAACAAGAAAATCCCTCTTCAGGGCTTCTGAACCAACAGCAAGGTGCCAGGACCTCTGCAAAAACAGCACTGTCCTTCACCAGTGGATGCAATTCATTCTCTGTCTGCAGAACAGTCTCAGGACCCCTGAACCAATAGCAAGGTTCCAGGACCTCTGCACCAACAGCAGTGTCATTCACCAGTGGACAAATCTGGCAAAACAAGATCTAAACAGATAGACAAAATACCGGCATCACAGCCATGTCTCAGTCCTTGGCAGTTCTAAGTGGCTGCTCTCAAAAGTCCTGGGCAGCTTGAACTGCCCTCAGCAATCCTCTCTCTCTCTCTCTGCCTCCATGATGCTGCTTTCAAAAGTTCTCCTGCCTCTCTCTCTCTCTGCTTGTGCCTCTCTAAATCCATGGCACCAGCTCCTCCCAGTTCAGCCCTCTCTTTTCATGTCAACAAGTCCATCCCACAAGTGGTATTCACAAGCTCTGGGTTTTAACACTCAACTCAAAAATCAAGCCAATAAAGGGTCATCTTTACATTCCATTACTATTATAATCCTTTGATCTGGAAATACCACTACTAGATCCTGTATCCTATTTTTTTGTTTTGTTTTTTACCAAAAGGAAAAAGACCCACATGTACAAAAATATTTGTAGCAACTTTTTTCCTAGTAGCAAATAATTGGAAATTGAGGGGATGTTTATTAATTGGGGAATAGCTGAACAAGTTGTAGTATATGATTATAGTGGAATATTATTGCTCCATAGGAAAAGATGAGCAGGATGACTTCAGAAAATCTTGGAGAGTGGAACCAAGACAGTGGAGTAAAGGCAGGAAATTTCCTGAGCTCTCCCCCAAGCCCTTCCAAATAATTTTTTAATGACTCTAAGCAAATTTTAGAATAGTGGAAACCCATAAAAAGACAGAGTGAAACAAATTTCCAGCCCAAGACAACTTGTAAGGTTGGCAGGTAAGGTCTGTTGCATAAGGATGAAAGAGGAACACAGTCCAGGTCAGGCTTTGCCAGCATGACCAGGTTCCCAACAAAACCAGGGCAGGACTCAGGGAAGCTGAATCACTCATAGCTGTGGCTATTTTGAGACCTTTCAATACAGAGATACCAAAGACAATGGATGATCAGGAGGAAGGGTCTATTACACTGGGGTGAGAGTAGAGCACAGTCCTGCATAGGCTGCACCAACATAGCTAGAGGCCCAGCAAATGAGGAGCAGGCTATGGGAATGACTAAATTAACAGTGGCAGTGGCAGCAGCTACTTCCTGAGGTCTCAGCCCGCAGACAGCAAGGGTGTTGAACAACTGGTTAGAATGAGAGCACAAGGGCCTTTTGCTTTGCAGCCACATTGGAGGGGGTACCCTCCTCACAGTTCCAAGGCAGAAAAGAGTGCTTGTGGTTCCTCACAGACCTCACAGTCTAGGAAATTAGTAAATACACCTCGTCTTAGATCATGCTACTCGGAAGAAATTAGAGGTCCCTAGGAGTATCTCAGAAAACAGCTGCACAAAACCCCTGAGGTTTAGAACAGTGCACTCTCCACCATGGAAGTAGAGGCCTACTTTAACAAAAAGTTTAAACTCAAGTAACAGGCTGGGAAAATGAGCAAACAATGAGGGGAAAAGTATTGACTATTCAAAGTTACTATGGTGACAACAAAGATCAAAACACACACTCAGAAGAAGCCAACAGAGTCAAAGCTCCCACATCAGAAGCCTCCAAGAAAAAAAAATATGAATTGGACTTAGGACATGGAAGTTCAAAAAGGATTTTAAAAATCAAGGAAGAGAGGTAGAGGAAAAAATGGGAATAGAAATGAGAGTGATACAAGAAAATCATGAGAGAAAAACCAACAGCTTGGTAAAGGACACACACACAAATAATAATCAAGAAAATAGCACCTTAAAAATAGACTAGGGAAAATTGTAAAAGAGGTCCAAAAAGTCAATGAGGAGAAGAATACCTTAAAAAGCAGATTTGGCCAAATGGAAAAGAAGGTCCAAAAGGTCACTGAAGAGAATAATTCCTTAAACATTAGAATGGAGAAAATGGAAACCAATGACTCTATGACAAATCAAGAAATTATAAAACAAAACCAATGGAATGAAAAAAAAATAGAAGACCATGTGAAATATCTCATTGGAAAAAAACACTGACCTGAAAAATAGATCCAGGAGAGAGAATATAAAAGTTATTAGACTATCTGAAAGCCATCATCAAAAAATGCCTGGACATCATCTTTCAAGAAATTATCAAGGAGAACTTCCTGATATTCTAGAATCAATATCAAAGAGATATTGAAAAAATCTACCAATCACCTATTGAAAATTAAAACTCCTAGGAATATTGTAGCCAAATTTCAGAGTTTCTAGGTTAAGGAGAAAATATTGCAAGCAGCCAGAAAGGAGCAATTCAGGTATTATGGATCCACAGTCAGGATAACACAAGATTTAGCAGCTTTTTTACCTTAAAGGATCAGAGGGCTTGGAATATGAAATTCTGGAGTCAAATTTATTTAAAAATGAGACATTCCCCAATTGATAAATAATCAAAAGATATTGTCAGTTTTCAGATGCAGCAATCAAAGCTAACTATAGTCATATTAAAAAAAATTGTAACTCTCTTGATTGAAGAAATGCAAATGAAAACAATTCTGAGGTACTACATCATACTTATTATATTGGTGAATAGGGATGAAAAAGTAAATGACAAATGTTGGAGGGAACATGGTGAAAATGAGACTTTAATACATTTGTTAGTGGTGTGAACTTATTCAGTAATTCTGTAGAGCAATTTGGAAATGTGCCCAAAAGACTATAAAGTCATGCTTGCCCTTTGACATAGCTGTGCCACTACTAGGTCTGCATCCTAAAACAGATAAAAAACAAAAAGGAAAAGGACTTATAAGAACAAAAATACTTATAGCAGGTCTTTCCTGAGGGTAAAGAATTAGAAGTTGAAGGGATGCCCATCAATTGGAGAATGACAACAAATTGTGGTATGTGATTATTATGGAATACTACTGTGCTGTGAGAAATGATGAGCAGGTTGCTCTCTGAAAAACCTGGGAAGACTTGCATGAGCTGATGCAAAGTGGAACATACTATGTACAAAGTGACAGCTATATTGTAGGATGAAAAACTTAGCTATCGTCAACAATAAAGTGACATAATATAAATTCTGAAGGATTTATGATGAAAAATTCTATCCATCCCTAGAGAAAGAACTGATGGTGTCTGAATACAGATTGAAGCATACTTTGTTTTACTGTCTTTATTTTTCTTGAAATTATTTTGTCTATGACTTTATGAGAAATCAAGATACTATAAAACAGATCCAAAAAAATGAAAAACAGAAGGCAGTGTTAAATATCTCTTTGGAAAAAAATCACTGACCTGGAAAATAGAGCCAGGAGAGATAATTTTAAAATTGTTGGATTACCTGAAAGCCATGATAAAAAACAAAACAAAACCTAGAAATCATCCTTCAAGAAATTCTCAAGGAAAATTGCCCTGATATTCTAGAACCGGCAGGCAAAAGAGAAATTGAAAGAAAAAGAAGCCAGAAGAAAACTCTCAACTTTCCCTGACTCTTTGGTATCACGTGAACTTTCCTCCTCAATCAGCCTCTGTGTTAATCTTCTAAATGTAGTTAAATCTGTAACCTGACTTTGCTTACCAGAGTTTGTTTGAAGAAGATTGTTTCCTTGGGGAATGTATAAGAATATGACTCTGTTTAACTAAGTTTATTCAGCTTTTGTGCCATTGAAGGAAATATTGGGATTGTGGATCTATCTCTTCTTTAACTGTTATGGCCTAAGGCGAATGTATAAGACTGAAATATGTAAAAGGATTTATCACTCTGATGTAATTTTGCCTCTAAGAAGCCAAGTTAGTGTTCTAATGATGTTTCAGCTATTCTCTGAGGCCTGAACCTATTCTTGAATATAATAAAACAATTTAGATTTTTGACCTCTATAATTTTCCATTGCATTAAATATATATATATATATATATATACATACAAATATATGATCTATTATATAGATCATAACCTACCTTATGATCTCAGAGAAGAGATGTCTCTTGTACCTCATCTCTCATCTCTATGCTTTTGCCCTGGCTGTGCCTCATGTCTGCATTTTGGCTTCCTCACCTTTACTTCAATGAATATCTGGCTTCTTTCATGAGTCAGCTGAAATTTCTTCTCTAGATCTTTTCCAGATCATCTAGATTCTAGATTCTTTCATCTTTTCTGTAATATATCTTGTCTGTACCTTTTTATTTATATGTTGAAATTCTTGCTTACATGTCCACTCTTTGAAAGCAGGGATTAATTTTTGCCTTTCTTTGTTGTGGAACACTTAGCCCAGCCTCTGACATAAGGTAAGCCTTTCAGGTGCTCCTCATAAGCAGCATATAAGCCCAAACTTTCCCCTTCCCTGATTTTTCATTTGAAGTGTTTCTGGGGGAAGGGTTGGGAGGGAGACTCTACATCTTCTCTCCACAATGGCTCTGCCCACTATTCCACTTAATGAGCAAGTCTCCTCTGTCTGACCTTTACAGCAGCCTCTTTGGAGACAATTGGAGGGGTGGATTTAACAAGCCTGAGCAGTTCAGATATTTATAGACTTCTAAGGAACTCCACTGATGTTCTCCTTGTCTCCTCCCCCACGTAGCTTTTCTACTTCCCCATCCTGTCAAGCTAACGGGAGAGGGAAATAACTTCTTATATGTTATTAAATATAACATTTGTGGTTTTTCTTCAAACCTATGAAAAAAATCAAATGAGGGTCAAATCCCTGGGCACTCAGCCCCCTTTGAACATGACCAATCTTCCCCTTGGACTTTGTAGGTCTTCATTCTATTTTCTATCTACTCTTCTTTAAAGTGAAATATGAGAATCTAAAAGATGAAAAAAAATTGAAAAAAATAGCCAGTTGAAAATCCTCCTTTTATAGACAATGAATCTAAGGTTCTGAGAGAAGTGACTTGTTCAAAGTCATGACAAGTATGGGGCAAGAACACAGGTTTCTCAATATGTAATTGATTACTTTCTTCATATTTCTCTGGATTCTTGTGTATTATAGATCTTCAGAGTTGGTACCTTGTTAGCTTTTATTGGTCTGAAACCAAGTTTCTTGCTAGATGATATTCTTTTTATTTTTTGCTTTTTGGAGGGGTAAAGCTGGGCAATTGGGGTCAAGTGACTTGCCCAAGGTCACATGGATAACAAATGTCAAGTGTCGGAGGCTGGATCTGAACTCAGGTCCTCCTGACTCCAGGACCAGTGGAGGACTGCACCACCTGGCCACCCCCACTAGATGATATTCTTGAATCTGGTTTTTAGTTTTAATGTAATCTCAATTTTTCTCATTCTGTATGCTTCATCTTCTGTGGATGTGGAGAACAGATACCCCCTTTGCTTATTTGGAAAGTATTGTAGCCTCCTTGAACTTCATCATGTCCAGGCTAAACAATTTCAGTTCCTAAGATGTAGAGCTATAAGGGATCCTAAAGGTTCTGATTATTTCACAGAAGAAATATAAGCTCACTGTTAATACAGTATTTCCATTCTTATCTTTATATCTCTAGCACTTAGTACAATGCATTGCATATAGTAAGAACTTAAGAAATGTCCATGGTTTTGTTTAAATGTAATATCCAAAACAGGGCACAGTGGTAATATTAGATCAACTATAGTCCAAGGCCAACACCAGAGACATACCATCAAGCAAAGCATCCTGGTTCTCAGTTTATACAGGAATCATAGCCAATAGGGCAGAGGAAAGAAATTCCTGTGGTTTAGATTCCAGAACTAAAAAAGGGTAGGACTTAGAAAAAGAGATAAGAAGACTTGGGAGAATAACTTCTTGGCTTCTCCTCCAATTGACCTTGATTCAAAGGTTAACTAACCTCTTGAGTGTTCCAGCCCATATGCTCTGGCACAGTGATGGATAATGACCAAAGTATTTGCTAATTACAACCATAGGAAATCTGTACCTTCAGCAACTTTCTAATAGTTATACTGCCCCCAATCTTTCCTTAGTAACACATAGTGATATATAGAAAGGCAGTGTAGTGTAGCAGAAATAATCCTAGAAAGGGAGATTTGGATTCAAACACTAGCTAGGATATTTAGTTGCTGAAAAGCCTTGGACAAACTATTTAGTCTTGCTGAACTTTAGTTTCCTCATCAATAAAAGTGGAAATTATGATATTTTATTGTCTAATTCACTGGGTGGGAGGCTATAAAATTCTCTCTATTTCTTCCTTTTTTGTAATATACCCATGTTCTTTGTGATGAGACTGCCACTCTTACTGTTCCCTTTCAGGTAACCAAATGGGCCTTTCCCAATCTTCTGCTCCATCATCTCAGGCAGCTGGAAACTGGTTAAGACCGGACAATAATTCTCTGAGGAGCCACTCATCTGAGGGAGATTCAGGAGTCAATAAAATATGGCAAATCACTTTATGGAAATCAGCTTTTAATTATTCATTGGCAATTTGACTACAGTCAGGCAGGTGTCCTGATAGGATGCTCCAGAGGTGATAAGTGGGACTTTTTCCCCCTGTCAGGTGCACTCAATTCACCCCTCAGCAGGGCTGTCTGAAATTACCCTGTGAGAACAGCCTCAGAGAGGTGGTGACCTGTCTACTCCAGACAGAGTAATTTCACTGAAGATGTGGATTTTATTTTTTAACATTTTCACTCACCCTGCAATTCACCCAGTGTTGATGACTCTGCTCTGGAAACCTGGAGAGACAGAGTGAATGGAAGGAAGCTGATAGAGAATGGAAGAGAAAAAAAAATTTAAAAAATGTTGGCAGCATTTCATTAATGGTGTTCATTTTTCCTTTACCCTCCAAGTTCCGTCATTAGGTAAGCAGTGACAGCAGTCTAAGTAAGGTCCAGTTGTTTCAGATTAAAGTTCCAGGACCTTTAGTGTCTGTTACCTTCCCTGTATGGTTTTGTGGCTTGTCACTTGGGGTACAGAGGTGAGGCTAAGTCTTACACAAATTGTTGCCCTCAACTTTAGAGTCCCTGAATTACTATAAATATCAAGAACCTCTCAGAGGATAAAATAACCTTACAGTTCATTTTGTCTACTAGTCTTCCCTCTTGCCTTAACCCCCTTTCTGTTTAATAAAAATCACATGATACTTCCAAGATTATACAGATGACACATGAGCGAGTCGGAATTTGATCCCAATTATTTTTTTAAATTTCATTGAATTCTTAGTATTTTATTATCCCCCAATGATATGTAAAAGCAATTTTTAAACATTTGTTTTTAAAACTTTGAATTCCAAATTCTATGCCTTCCCCCCTCCCCAAGCACATCACTGAAAAGGCAAGCAATTTGATATATGTTACACATGTGTAATAAGGCAAAGCACGTTTCCATATTAGTCAGGTTGTGAAAGACAACATAGCAAAAAAATCAAGAAAAAAAATTTAAACCATACATCAATCTATATTCAGTCATCTTCAGTTCTTTTACTAGGGAAAGATAGCATTTTTCATAGTAAGTCCTTCAGAGCTGTCTTGAATCATTGTATTGCGGAGAGCAACTAAGTCATTCAGGGCTGATCATTGCATTTTGTACACAGTACATTTCACTTACATCAGCCAATGCAAGTCTTTCCAAGTTTTTCAGAGAGTATCCTGCTCATCATTTCTTATAGCACAGTAGTATTCCATCATAATCACATACTACAACTTGTTGAGCCATTCCCCAATTGATGGACTTACCATCAACTTCTAATTATTTACCCCCAGGAAAGAGCTGCTATAAATATTTTTGTACATAAAGGTCCTGCCTCCCCCTTTTTCATTTTATCTCCTTATGGATACAGACATAATACTGGCACTCTTAGGTCAAAGGGCATGTAAGATTCTATAGCCCTTTTGCCACCATTCCAAATTGCTCTAAAGAATGGTTGAATAAGTTCACAACTCCACCAATGTCTCATTTTTCCCACATGCCCTACAACATTGGTCATTATCCTTTTCTCTCATATTAGCCAACCTAATATTAGCTACGAAGTAATACCTCAGAACTCTTTCAATTTGCATTCTTCTAATCAGTAACAATTTAGAGTACCTCATATGTATATAGGTATTTTTAGTACTTCATTGGAAAAATGTTCATATCTCTTGATGCATTTGTGAATGGCTCCTATTTTTTAAAATAAATTTGACTCAGTTGTTTATATATTTGAGAAATGAAGCCTTTCTCATAGATACCTGGTTAAATTTTTTAGTTATGATTGCTAAATGTATTTACCTCCATATTATTCACTTCCACACCTGTTTATTCTATTTGCTCTATCCTTTCACCCATCCCTCCTCAAAAGTATTTTGCTTCTGAACATCACCTCTCCCAGTCTGCTCTTGTTTCTATCACTCCTCCCCCACCTCTTATCTACTCCCCTCCCACTTTCCTGTAGGGTAAGATAGATTTCTATATCCAATTTAGTGTGTATAGTATGCCTTCTTTGAACCAGCCCTGATAAGAATAAGGATCACTTTCTCCTAACCACGTCCCCCATTTTTCCTTTCACTGTAAAAACTTTTTTCTTGCCTTTTTTATCTGAGATAATTTACCCCATTCTACTTCTTCCTTTCCCTTTCTCCCAGTGCATTCTTCTTTCTTATCGCTTAATTTTATTTTTTTCAGATTATTATCCCTCCATATTCAACTCAGAACTGTACCCTCCATCTATTATATACTCCTAATTGCTCTAATAATGACAAAGTTATCATGAATCAAAAGTACCATCTTTCCATTTAGGAATGTATACACTTTAACTTTATTAAGTCCCTTATGATTTCCATTTCCTGTTTACCTGTTCCTGTTTGTCTTGGGTCTTGTATTTGAAAGTCAGATTTTCTCTTTAGATCTGGGCTTTTCATCAAGAATGCTTGAAAATCCTCTATTTCATTGAATTTCCCCTGCCAAAGGATTATACTCAGTTTTGCTGGGTAGGTGATTCTTGGTTGCAATCCTAGCTTCTTTGCCCTCCAGAAGAATATCATATTCCAAGCCCTCTGATCCTTATAATATGGAAACTGCCAAGTCCTGTGTAATTCTGATTGTGACTTTTTGATATTTGAATTACGTTTTTTTTCTGGCTACTTTACCTGAGAATTTTGGAATTTGGCTATAATCCCCTACCCACCAATTTTTCCAATTCTACTTTTTAAGGAGTTCTTTTTCCCTTCAATAAATTTTTTGTCTCTTTTTCCATTTGGCCAATTCTGCTTTTCAAGGCATTCTTCTCCTCACTGGCTTTTGGTATGTCTTTTATCATCTGGTCTAGTCTGATTTTTAAGTTCTTATTTTCTTCAGTATATTTGCTTTGTGTCTCCTTTAACAAGCTATTGACTCATTTTTCATGATTCTCTTGCAACACTGTCATTTCTCTTCCAATTTTTTCTTCTACCTCTTTCACTTGATTTTAAATTTCAGTTTGAGCTCTTTCTCGGCCTGAGAAATTCATATTTTTCTTGAAGGCTTTGGATGTTGGAGCTTTAACTTTGTTATCCTCTTCTGAGTGTGTGTTTTCATCTTCTTTGTTGCCATGATAAATTTTTATGGTAAGGATTTTTTTTTCTATTGCTTACAAATTTTTCCATTCTATTTCTTGACTTTTAACTCTTTCTTTTTTTAATATTTTGTTTTAAAATTTTGAATTCCAGATTCTTTCCCTTCCTCCCTCATCACCCACCCTTACTGGGAAGTTAAGCAATTCAATATAGGTTGTACATGTGTAGCTATGCAAAACATTACCATAGTGAATATATTGTGAAGGACTCACTTTTTTTTCCCTCCATCCTATCCCACCCCCACTTATTCTATTCTCTACTTTCATCCTGTCCCTTTTCAAAAGTGGGTGCTTATAACTTGTCTCCCCCCAAACTGCCCTCCCCTCCCTCCTTGCCCCTCTTATCACCTTCCCTCCTACTCTCCTGTAGGGCAAGATACCCTATGTAGTGTATATGTCATACCCTCCCTAAGCCAAATTCAATGAGAGTAAGGTCGACTCATTCTCTTTTTCCTTCCTCTTCTTCCCCTCCATTGTAACAGTTTTCCCTTGCCTCTTCTATATGAGGTAATTTACCCCATTCTGTCTCTCCTCTTCTCTTCTCATTATATTGCTCTCTCATCTTTCAATGTCACCTTTTAAGTATCATCCCTTCCTATTCAATTGATTCTGTGCCCTCTATGTATACCTGTACACACACACACACACACACACACACACACACACACACACACATATATATATATATATATATACACACTCACATTTGTATTCATATGCCCATATACCCTCCTATATAGACATTTATATGTATGTATACATACACACACACACACACACACACACACACACATATATATATACAACACATTTATATTCCCTTCAACTATTCTAATACTGAGAAAAGTTTTATAAGTTAAAATTATCATTTTTCCATGTAGGAATGTAAATAGTTTGACTTTTATAAGTTCTTTTATGATTTCTTTTCCCTGTTTACCTTCTCATGCTTCTCTTGCTTCTTGTATCTGAATGTTAAATTTTCTATTCAACTCTGTATTTTCATCAAGAATGCTTGAAAGTCCTCTATTTCATTGAATGACTATATTTTCTCCTGAAACATGATACTCAGTTTTGCTGGGTAGGTGGTCTTTCCAATGAGATATTTCACATTCCCTTCTATTTTTTCATTTGCTTGGACCTAATAGTATCTTGATTTCTCATAAAGTCATTAGTTTTGATTTGCTCCAATCTAATTCAAAAGGAATGATTCTCCCCAGTGAGCTTTTGAGATTATTTTTCCATCTGGCAAATTTGACTTTTTAAGGCCTTCTCCTCATTGGCTTTTTGACCCCCCTTTGCCATTTGATGTAGTTTATTTTTAAAGTTGTTATTGTCTTCAGTCAGCTTTTTGAGTCTCTTTTCATGATTTTCTTGCATCATTCTCATTTCTATTCCCAATTTTTCCCCCACTTCTCTTATTTGGTTTTCAAAATCCTTCTTAAGCTCCTCTATGGCTTGTAAACAGCTTATTTTTTTCTTGGAAGCTTCTGGTGCAGAAGTTTTGACTTTGTTGTTTGCCTGCTGTTCCATGCTCTGATCTTATTTGTCCCCAAAAAGGGATCCAAAGTCAGATTGCTGAGCTTGCTTTGCTTCCTTTGCTTGTTCATGTTGCCACTCAATTACTTGACTTTTGAGCTTTTTGCCACAGTAAAACTCTGCTCCCAGAGAGGAGAGCTTTGTCCCAATTGCTGGAGTTTTCACAGCTGCTGGAGCTACTAGTTGGGTATGCTCTTTGAAGCCTTCACTGCTCTGGCACCTGGTCACACATCCCAGGACCTCCACCCTAGACAGTGATTCAGATCCAAGCAGGTTAAAGCAAGAGCAATTAACCCTTAGACTTGTGGCTTGGTCCCCCTTCAATCTGTGGACCAGGAACTCTGAAGCAGCCATACGGCAACAGCTGCATAGCCACCGTACCTCCATCACTTCTCCCTCCAGGTGCCAAGGCCAGACCACACTCCCAGACCCCCTGATCCCACAAAATCCACACTGACCTCCTACTTTGTCTTTGGCATTTATGGTTTGATAATTCTGGAAACTACCACAGCTGTCGGTGATCCACTGTCCTGAAGTCCCTCCAGCTGGTGGCTGAGGCTAAAACCATGGGCTCACGTGGGCTGGGCTCTGCTCTCAGAGTGCTGCAATGGACTCTTCTGTCCATCTGCCAGGCTGCCTTCAGCGGGAGGTTTGTTTCTCTCTGTCACTTTGTGGGTTCTATAGCCCTAAAGTTTGTTTAGAGTAATTTTTTATAGCTATTTGAGGTGGTTATAGAGGCAGTATATGGAGTTTTCCTACTTCTACCAACTTTTAACTCTTTCTTAAAGTGAGGTTCTGTGTCCAGCGTAGAAGATGCACTATCCCAAGCTTCCAGGGTTATGTGCAGCTATTTTCATAAACATTTCTAGGGGCCTGTTTCAGTTCTTTCAACTTGGAATGATTTAAGAAGAGATGTGTTTACCACTGTCCTGGACTTACTCTGATCTGTGAGTGACTACAAGCTCTCTGTTCTGCTCTGAAACTGTGAGGTAGGTTCTTGCTCTATTGAGGCTGTAAGTGCTGTTGTGATACTTCTTCTTCTCTCCCTGCAATTACTACCCAGGACTGAAACCCTGAACTGAGTATAGGCAAAACAACAGAGCCCTGCCCCAGTGCCAACAGAGAGAACCCTGTAATCCCCTGACGCAGTTACTCAACTTCCTTACTGTCTGTAGGTTGAGAGCTCTGGAAGCAGCTGCTACTGCTGCTGATTTAGTGGCTTCCAAGGCCTGCTGCTGGTTTGCTGGGCCTGGGTCTGTGCTGGTGAGGCCTGTGCTGGACTGTGCTTCACTCTTACCTAGGAATGACCTTTCTGGTCAAGCTTCTAAGTTGCCTTGGTTTGTAAAATTGTTTCACCACATCCTTTTGTGGTTTTTGCTGTTCTGGGATTGTTTTATGGCACTATTTAAAGGTATTTGGAGGTGCTTGGGGATGAGTCCCTGACTTTTCTTTACCATCTTGGCTCTGCCTCTTGATTCAAAAAGTCAGTGTTGCTTTGTGAGGTCATAATACCTCTCATAGCTGGACCTTAGCAAGACATCTGACTGAGTTTTGGTTGTTTCTCCTAGTCATAGAGTTAAGGGACTACTGAGACAGGCAGAGTGTTTAAGATTATCTTACTGAATCATCTTGTTGTATAAGTGAGAAAACTGAGGTCCACAGAAGGAATTTACTTCCCTGAAATAGCATGGCTGTTTAGTGGGCAGAGCAAAGACCAGGTCTCAGATCTTTTGATTCTCTGTGCCTTTTTTCCTGTGCTCCACACTCCTTTTTAAATATATTGCTCCATGTTTATCATCTTAGAGATATGATTCAGGCATAAATAAGCAGCTCTTTTCATCCAAAGATACAGGAATATCACACCACAATTAATTTTCACTTCAGAGTCTATCAAGTTCAACTTGTTCAACATTACTTCTTGGGTATCTGCTAAGTTTAAAGCACTGTCCTAGGTACCATGAGTGAAACATATGTGCATAAGAAAGAAATTTTGACCTCAGGAAGCTCAGAACCTAGTCAAGGATAGAATGCATTGTGCCTTGAAAAGATAAATAACACTACCCCTGTTGGATTAAAAATTAAAGACAGCAATATAGGATATGAATCTACCTGCTTTGTGGTTAAGTATAATGAATGAAATAGACAGTAAGATGATAAGTATAGTTGAGAGAGAGGCCACTGAGGACCACAAACATGAGCAAAGTTTTCCTAGTTGAGGTGAATGATGGGCCCTTTGGGGGTAAAAGTGGGGATCATTCCAGAGGATACTAATTTAAAAAGGTTGGAGGCAGGAATAGGTACCCTCACATAGTGGAAAATACCTTGACTCTGGAGTCACATCGTTGTTCTACTCAGGACTTGTGGCCATGCTTACCCATACATCTGTCTAGGCTTTGTCACTATATTTCAACTGCCTTCTCTCATCTCCCCTCTAATCCCTTTCTCCAACTGCTGAATTCATCTAGGAGCCTCCACTTTGAGGAAGCATGTAACATCCCTCTTCCTTTGGGATTTTGCCACAATTGATCCCTCTTGGGCTCTCTCTGTCTCGGTCTCTGTCTCCCTCTTTCTCTCTCTTTCCCTCTATCTCCTTCCCTTCCCACATTTTCAGCTCTCTTTATGTTTCCTTCCCCAATTAGAATGAAAAGTTCCTGAGGACAAGGAGTGTCTCTTTTTTCTTCATCATATTTTTATCCTCAGGGACTTAGCACAGATTTTGGCAATAGTTAACACTTAATAAATACAACTGACTTGTTTTATCATCAAGAAGTTGAATGATGTAAATTATACGAATACTTAGATATTAGCAAAATACATGTTTTCCATTCTTTTCTTGTGGAAAAGTTGGAAAGGTATGGGGGAAAAAATGATAGTATAGTGCTAGATTCAAAACTGGTTAAAATAACCAGTACTCCAAAGAGACAAACCTGTGAGTAGTCTGAGCTGCCCCAATGGGGACCCAACTGACCAGTTCCATTTCAGAAATTCAGTTCCTTCTCACCTCTCCCCTCCTCCCTCCCCTTTTCCCTCCCCCCTCTCCTTTCCTCTCCCCTCCCTTCCCTTGCCCTCTCCTCCCCTCCCCTTTGACTTGGTTCAGGACAGGCCAAAGCATAGAAGAATCCAACAGAGACATATGAGCTTTGGCAGAGCCATAGACTATCCTAAATAGCTTCTCAGCATGCGGGATTTGACTCATTTATATTCAGAAGTAATAAAATGCAGTTTGGAGTATTTTACTTCTTTTTGGAGGGGGGTAAGGCAGGGCAATTGGGGTTAAGTGACTTGCCCAAAGTCACATGACTAGTAAGTGTTAAGTGTCTGAGGTCAGATTTGGACTCAGGTCCTCCTAACTCCAGGGTCTGTGCTATATTCAGTGTGTCACTCCAAGTTGGAGTATTTTACAAAGGCTGCAACCTAGAATAAGTAGATGTAAGTTCTTTTGAATATACCAGTCATGATCCGATAAAAGAATTTTAGTTTGTTAACCCAGAAGTAGCATAGTGATGACATGGTCAAAGGTATTACTCTCTGTAGGTTAATTAATATAGAGTGGAGAAGTAGGTCATGAGAATTGTGTAGAATGAGTAACTAGGAAGTTTGGGCATTTGAGAGTGCAAAAGATTCACATATGCATATATGTGTACATACATACATATATGTATAAATCTATGTGTATAATATAGATGTGTATATACGTTATATATCTATATGTGTGTGCATATATATAGTTCAATTCCTCTAGTACGATGGTGGAAGTTTGGGTGAAAAGATTGCGAATCAGGTACTAACATCATTCATTGAGTTAAGAGACATATTATATTATGGTTCATTGATAGATGATGGCCACTTGTGTCTGGATGTGGTTATTAATTTGTATTGTATCACCACCAAGAAGAAATTATTGCTGAAGAGTGGAGACCTGGAAGTGGCAATGAGAAGGAAGGACTATTCTGTCTTCCTCTCCATGACCAGTAAATTGTGTGTGTGTGTGGGGGGGGGGGGATGTGAGTGGAAAGTGCAGTCAGTACTGAGAAGGTGGTCAGGGAGTCTAGATATTTATGAGGGATCTGGGAATTAGTAAGTGCCATAGATGGAAGGAGTGAGAAAGGGAAAAGAAATGTTTAGGATGGAAAGAAATTTGTTAGTTGTGGAGGGCACAGTGAAAGATATAGGAATGTCTTGTATAGTAAGGTTGAAATAAAAGTATAAGGAAGTAGGCAATTGAAGAAAAGGAATACAATTTGTACATTGGCAACAAAGGGTTCAGAATCACTGGAATAGGGATGGCTTCAATACGGTAACAATTGAATAATGAAAAGACAGACACAGTATCAGTAACTGGAGATATGTGTTAAAAGAGACAGGTGATTACACTAAACTGATTCTCTTTACAGATTCAACCTGGCAGCAGATAATGATTCCCTGTTGTTTGAGGTCCTGGGGATGTTAGGCTCTGGGAATTCTGATCAGGAGGCAGGAGGTTGTACTTTGAGGTGGGTGGCAACTTAAAGAAGTCCCTTGTGGCTGGGTCAAACAACCAATAAACATTTGTCAAGTGCCTGCTACATTCCAGGCATGGTGCTAAGCGCTGGGGATACAAAAGTGGAAAAAAGACAATACCTGCCCTCAAGTAGCTCATGATCTAATGGGGGAGATAACACACACACACACACACACACACACACACACACTATATGTAGACTATATTGGAAAAAAAATCAACACAGAGGAAACACTAGAATTAAGAGGGGTTGAGAAAGACTTCTGCGGAAAATGGGATTTTATTTGGGACTCTGGTGTGCAAGAAACAATTAGGAGACCAGTGTTACTAGATCAGAGAGTATGTGGATGGGAATAGGTTGTAATAGGACCAGAAATGTAGGGGACAGGTCATAGGGGGCTTTAAAACTAGAAGACCTCTCAAGTACTTTCAAATTATGGCCTCAAAGGTTCCTTTTGACCTAGAAATTCTGTGACTCTATGAGTAACTACCTTTCAAGATCTGTAATGTAAATCATAGTATCCTATAAATGTGTGTAGTGTGATCAAGGATGCAATGAGGAACCCACTTTGGCTGGAGTAGAAAGCTCCTGAAGGGAAAGTTATGAGAGTAGAAAATGAAGCTGGGACTAAATTGTGAATAGATTAGAATGCCAGGTTAAGGAATGTGGAAATGATCCTCCAGTCAGTGGAAACATGATGGGGTAATGTTTTGAAGCTTAAGAATGTTAGCCTGGAACTATGTTTCCCCCATCCACCCACCCCCCTAGGGATTTTTTCAATTTGTTTATTTATTTTTAGTTTTATACATTCATTTCCACCAGATTTTGAGTTACAATTTTTTCTTCCCTTCTTTCCTTTACCCCTACCCCAAAACATCAAGTCAGCTGAATACTCCTTCCCCCAATCTGTTCTCTCTTATATCCTCCCCCATGCTCCCTGCACTTTCTAGTAGGGCAAAATAGATTTCTATACCTCAGTGCCTATATATCTTATTTCCCAGGTTCCTGTAAAAAACATTTTTTAAACATTTGTTTATAAAACTTTGAGTTCCAGATTTTTTGCCTTCTTCCCTCCTCACCCACCCCCACTGGGAAGATAAGCAATTCAATATAAGTTGTACATGTGTAGTTACACGAAACATTTCCACAGTAGTGATATTGTAAAAGACTAACTGTATTTCCTTCCATCCTTCCCTGCCCCCCCTTATTCTATTTTCTCTTTTGATCCTATCCCTTTTCAAGTGTTTGCTTCTAACTACTCTCTCCCCCAATATGCCCTCCCTTCTATCATTCCCCCTCATCCCCTCCCCACCCCCTATTTTCCTGTAGGGAAGATACCTAATTGAGTGTGTATGTTAATTCCCTTCTTAAACCAAATTCAATGAGTGTAAGGTTGTCTCATTCCCTTTCACTTTCCTGCTCTTCCCCTCCATTGTAATGGTTTTCTCTTGCCTCTTTTATAAGATAATTTACCCTGATTTATCTCTCTTTTTTCTCCCAATAAACTGCTCTCTCAATTCTTAATTTTATTTTTTAGATATCATCCCTTAATATTCAACTGATCATGCACTCTCTGACTATGTATACATATACATGCCCACATTCACACACACACATATATATATTTATATATACATGCACTCTCCTACATATACATAAATATTGCTGTATACATATATATGCACATATATATTCCCTTCAACTATCCTCATACTGAGAAAAGTCTTATGAGTTACAATTATCATTTTTCCATGTAGGAATGCAAATAGTTCAACTTTAATAAGTTCCTTATGCTTTCTTTTTCCTGTTTACCTTCTCATACTTCTCTTGCTTCTTGTATTTGAATGACAAATTTTCTGTTCAGCTCTGTTTTTTTTTTTCATTAAGAATGCTTGAGGGGCAGCTAGGTGGCTCAGTGAGTAAAGCGCTGGCCCCAGAGTCAGGAGTACCCGAATTCAGTTCTGGCCTCAGACACTTAACACACACACACAGACACACAGACACACACACAAGCAAACAAACAAAAAAACTAGTTGTGTAATCTTGGGCAAGTTATTTAACCCCAATTGCCCTCCAAAAGGCAAAAAAAAAAAAAGAAAAAGAAAAAGAATGTTTGAAAAGCCTCGATTTCATTGTATAACCATATTTTCCCCAGTAGCAGTATACTCAACTTTGCTGGGTACGTGATTTTTGGTTTTAATCCTAGCTCCTTTGACCTCCAGAATATATTTTTCCAAGCCATTCAGGCCCTTATGGTAGAAGCTGCTAGGTCTTGTGTTATCCTGATTGTGTTTCCACAATACTTACGATTGCTTGCAGTATTTTTTCCTTGAACTGGGAACTCTGGAATCTGGCTATAATATTCCTAGGAGTTTTGTTTTTGGGATCTTTTTAAAGAGGTGATTGGTGAATTCTTTCAATCTCTGTTTTGCCCTCTGGTTCAAGAATATCAAGGCAATTTTGCTTGATAATTTCTTGAAAGATGGTTTCTAGAGGCAGAGTCAAGATGGCAGAGTAGAAACAGGAATTCCAAAGGGCTTCCACCTCCTCCAATTCATGTAAAAAGTGACTCTGAACAAAATTTGGAGCTACAGAACCCACAAAATGACAGAGAAAAGCTAACCTCCCACTGAAGATAGCCTGGCAGGCTGGCATTAAAGGGCCGGTACAGTGTGTTGGGAGCCGATCCCAGCCCTGCCTGAGCCAGATGTTTTAGCCTCAGGGTGGCCACAACCAGCCAATGGCTGGAGGGACTTCAGATCACCAGCAGCTGTGGCAATTTCCAGAATTATCAACCCATAGATGTTAAGGACAAAGTGAGAGGTCAGTGCAGTGTGGAATTTGTGAACCTGGAGTTTGGAAGTGCAGTCAAGCCTTTACCCCCTGGAGGCGCTGTGGCCATGAAGTCGCCACCATGTGGCTGCTTCAGAGCACCTGATCTGAAGATTGTAGGAGGACCAAGCAAATAGTCTGAGGGGTAATTGCTCTTGCTTTAACCTGCTTGGATCTGGATTGGTAGGATGGAGGTCCTGGGGTTCATGAACAGTTTTCCAGAGCATGTGGAAGCTTCAGAGAAGGCACCCAACTAATAGCTCCAGAAGCTGTGAAAACCACAGAAATTGGGACAATGCACCCCTCTCTGATAGCAGAGTTCTACTGTGGCAAACAGCTCAAAATTCAAGTAATTGAATTGCAATATGTGTGGGTGAAGCAAGGCAAACACAGTGGTCCGACTCTCGATTCCTTTTTTGGGGGACAAAAAGGATCAGGGCATGTAACAGGAGGAAAACAATGAAGTCAGATCTCCTGCACCAGAAGCTTTCAATAAAATAATAAGCTGCTTACAGGCCATAGAGAATGTTAAGAAGGATTTTGAAAACCAAATAAGAGGAGGAAAAATTGGGAAGAGAAATGAGAATGATGCAAGAAAATTATAACATGAGTCAACAACCTGACTGAAGAAAATAACACCTTAAAAATAGGCTAAATCAAAAAGCAAAAGAGGCTTAAAAAACCATTGAGGTGAAGAATGCTTTAAAAAGTCAAATTTACCAGATGCAAAAAGAATCTCAAAAGTTCACTGAAGAGAATCATTCATTCAGAATTAGATTGGAGCAAATGGAAGATAGTGACTTTATGAGAAACCAAGATACTATTATATAGATCCAAACAAATGAAAAAATAGAAGGTAATGTGAAATATCTCATTGAAAAAAATCTCTGACTGGAAGATAGATCCAGGAGAGAGAATTTAAAAATTATGGGACCACTTGAAAGCCATGATAAAAAAAAAAGAACCTAGAAATCATCCTCCAATAAATTCTCAAGGAAAATTGCCCTGATATTTTAGAACCAGAGGGCAAAATAGAGGTTAAAGAATCCACTGATCACCTCCTAAAAAAGATCCCTAAAAGAAAATGCCTAGGCATATTATAACCAGGTTCTGGGGTTTCCAGATCAAGGAGAAAATATTACAGGAAGCCAGGAAGAGACAATTTGAATACTGTGGAAACACAATCAGGATAACACAGCATCTGGCAGCTTCTACTCTGAGGGATTGAAAGGTTTGGAATATGATTTTCTGGAGGGCAAAGGAGCTGGGATTAAAACCAAGAATCACCTACCAAGAAAAGCTGAGTATCATTTTTCAGGGGAAAATATGGTCATTCAATGAAATAGAGGACTTTCAAGCATTCATTTTTTTGTTTTTTTTTCAAATGCTTTATTAATTTCTGATTTACATCATTCATTTCAGCCAGATTTTGAGTTACAAATTTTCTCCCCAGTTTTCCTCTACCCACCGCCCCAAAATAACAGACCCACAGGATATCCCCTCTTCCAATCTGCTCTCTCCCATATTTTCTCCCATACCCCTTTTGACTTTTCCAGTGGATCTCTATGCCCCAGTTTCTGTATATCTTATTTCCCAATTGCATGTAAAATAGAATTAATAATAATAATAATAATAATATATATATATATATATATATATACACTTGATTTTAAAACTTTGAATTCCAGATTCATTCCCTTCCTCCCTTGTTACCCACCCTTGCTGGGAAGATAAGCAGTTCAGTATATGTTGTACATGTGTGGCTAATGCAAAACAATAACATAGTAGAAATATTGTAAAAGACTGACTATATTTCCCTCCCTCCTATCCCACCTCTCACTTGTTCTATTCTCTAATTTGATCCCGATCCTTTTCAAAAGTGGGTGCTTCCAACTTCCCTCCCCCCCCTGCCCTCCATTCCATCCCCCCTCTCATCCCCTTCCCCCCTACACTCCTGGAGGGTGAGATACCCTATTTAGTGTGTATTTCATTCCCTCCTCAAGCCAAATTCAATGGGATTAAGGTTGACCCATTCCCTTTTGCCTTCCTATTCTTTCCTTCCATTGTAACCATTTTCCTTTGCCTCTTTTATATGAGATAGTTTACCCCATTCTGTCTCTCCCCATCTCCTCTCATTATATTCCTCTCTCAGCTCTTAATTTCACCTTTTAAGTATCATCCCTGTTAAATTGTTCCTGTGCCCTCTGTCTATGTATAACTGGAAACATATATACACACATTCACATATGTATTCATATGCCCATATACCTTCATATATAGACATTATTTCTAATATAGACATATTTCTATTCCCTTAAACTACTGAGAAAAAGTTTCATAAGTTACAATTATTGTTTTTCCATGTAGCAATGTTAATAGTTCAACTCTGATAAGTTCCTTATGATTTCTTTTCCTTGTTTATCTTCTCATTCTTCTCTTGCTTCTTGTATCTGAATGTCAAATTTTCTATTCAACTCTGGTTATTTCAGCAAGAATTCTTGAAAGTCCTCTATTCTACTGAATGACCATATTTTCCCCTGAAACATGATATTCAGTTTTGCTGTGTAGGTGACTCTTAGTTTTAATCCCAGCTCCTTTGACCTCCAGAATATCATATTCCAAGCCCTTCGATCCCTTAGTGTAGAAGCTGCCAGATCCTGGGTTATCCTGATTGTGTTTCCACAATATTCAAATAGTTTATTCCTAGCTGCTTGTAATATTTTCTCCTTGATCTGGGAATTCTGGAACCTGGCTGTAATATTCCTAGGAGTTTTCTTTTTGGGATCTTTTTCAGGAGGTGATTGGTGGATTCTTCAACCTCTATTTTGCCCTCTGGTTCTAGAATATTGGGGCAGTTTTATTTGAGAAATTCCTGGAGGATGATTTCTAGCTTCTTACTTTGATCATGGCTTTCAAGTAGTCCAATAATTTTTAAATTATCTCTCCTGGATCTATTTTCCAGGTCAGTCATTTTTCCCATGAGATATTTCACATTGCCTTCTATTCTTTCATTTGTTTGTATCTGTTTAACAGCATCTTGATTTCTCATAAAGTCATTAGCTTCCATTTGCTCCGATCTAATTCTAAAGGAATGAGTGTAATAAGAATGTAAATTTTAAAGATCTTCCCTGCCCCTAGGCTAATGTGCACCTGAAGCCTGGGGTGGGGGAGGCTTGTTTTTCAGTAGATACTCCTTGATTGGCCAGTGAGTCCATGAGGTTGTTACATTCTCTGAGCCAGGAGAAGGCTATATAAGCCCTGAAGTGTAGCTTTGTTTTGAGACTCACTTTGAGAAGTGTTCTGTGATTTGATCTGAATTATGAGAAGCCGTTGTTGAGAGTCCCCCAGCTTTGAAAAACCCAGAATGTGGAAACCCAGATGTTGACTGGGTATGGATGTAATGGTTGGACAGTTTGGAAATCTGTCTACTTGATGTTTCTGTCTTGATAATTATGCCTGTATACTTTGAGGTTCGGGGTGCTGACCTTTTCTCCTGAACAAGGTAAACGATATATGTCTGACTGATTAAAGTAAGCTTGTTAACCCATTTTGAGTTGCTTTCCTTTAACAAAGCAGATCCAAGAACCTGTATGGGCAGCAAACCCTGAGGATGCGCTTGGGGTGCTTGCTGCTACAATGAGTCTCCTCATTGAGCTTTTGAGATTCTTTTTCCATTTGGCAAATTTGGCTTTTAAAGGCATTCTTCTCCTCATTGCCTTTTTGAACCTATTTTTCCATTTGAGTTAGTCTATTTTTAAGGAGTTATTTTCCTCAGTCAAGCTGTTGACTCTCATTTTGTAATTTTCTTGCATTGTTCTCATTCCTCTTCCCAATTTTTCCTCCACTTCTCTAATCTGCTTCTTAAGTTCCTCTATGCCCTGTAACCAGCTTGTATTTTCCTTTGAAGCTTTTAGTGCAGGAGTTCTGACTGCATGGTCTTCCTCCTGTTTCAAGCTTTGTTCCCTTTTGTACCCAAAATAGGAGTCTAATGTTGGAATCTTCTGTCTGCTTTGTTTCCTTTGCCTGGTCATGTCGCCCTTCAGTCACTTGACCCATTGGCTTTTTGCCACAGTAGGACTCTGCCACCAGACAGGGGAGCTTCCATCCCAAACACTGGGGTTTTCTAAGCTGCTGGAGGTATTAGATGGGTGCCCTCTCTGAGGCCTCTGCACACTCTGGCAAGCTGGACACACACCCCAGAACCTCCGCCCTAGACTGCAATCCAGATTCAAGCAGGTTAAAGCAACAGCAATTACCCTTCAGACTGGTTCTTGGTCCCCCTACACTCTGCAGGCCAGGAGCTGAAGCTGCCACATGGTGCTGGTTGGCTATGCCTGCATCTCAGTGGATTCTCGCCCTGGGGGCAAAAGCCACGCGCTCCCACTTACTGGTCCCAAAGTCCAGACTGCACTGACCTCTCACTTTGTCCTTTGCATCTATCTGTTTATAAATCTGGAAATGGCCACAGCTGCTGCTGATCTGGAGTCCCTCCAGCCAGCAGCTGGTCAGGCCTGCCCTGGGGCTAAATACTTCCAGCCTGCTGGGGTGTACTCAGTGGGAGGTTAGCTTCTCTGTATCATTTTCTGGGTTCTGCAGCTCGAAAGTTTGCTTAGAGTCCCTTTTTACATGGATTTGGAAGGTGGAAGTAGGAGTAATAGAAAGGTCCTGCTTCTACTCCACCATGTTGACTCCACCCCTGACTTTCAAGCATTCTTGATGAAAAAAACAGAATAGAATAGAAAATTTGATATTCAGATACAAGAAGCAAGAGAAGCATGAGAAGGTAAACAGAGAAAAGAAAGCATAAGTAACTTAATGAAATTTGAACTACTTAAATTCCTACATGGAGATAATTATAATTTTAACTTATGAAACATTTCTCAGTATGAGAATAGTTGGAGGGAATGGAAATGTGTGTATATCTACATCTATAAATATATATGAGTGTATATGCGCATATGAATACATATGTGCGAATGTGTATAAGTGTGTACAAGTATACATAGAAAGAGGGTATGGGACCAGTTGAATAGGAAGGGATGATACTTAAAAGGTGAAATTAAGAGGTGAGAAAGGAATATAATGAGAGGAGATGGGGAGAGAGATATTGGGGTAAATTATGTCATATAGAAGAGGCAAGGGAAAACTTACAATGTAGGAGAGGAACAGGAAGGCAAAAGGGAATGAGTCGACCTTATTCTCAATGAATGTGGCTTAGGAAGGGAATGAAATACACATTAAATACTCACCCTACAGGAGAGTAGAGGGGAAGGGGATGAGAGGAGTGATGATGGAAAGGAAGGCAGGCTGGGGGGGAGTGAAGTTGGAAGCATGCACTTTTGAAAAGGGACAAGATCAAAGCAGAGAATAGAACAAGTGGGGGGTGGGATGGGATAGAGGAAAACATAGTCAGTCTTTCACGATATATCCACTATGGAAGTGTTTTGCATAGCTACACATGTACAACCTATATTGATTTGCTTATCTTCCCAGTAAGGGTGGGTGATGAGGGAGGTAGTGAAAGAATTTGGAATTTAAAGTTTTAAAATTAACTGTTTTTAAAATATATATATGTGTGTGTGTGTGTGTGTGTATAAGAATTATCATTATCATTATTTTACATGTAACTGGGAAATAAGTTATACAGGCACTGGTGCATAGAGATCCATCATGCCCTACTAGAAAGTTGAAGGGGGTATGGGGAAGATATAGGAGAGAGCAGATTGGGGGAGGGGAAATTCAGTGGGATTTCTGTTTGGGGGTGGTAGGTAGGGGAAAATGGGAGAATATTTATAACTCAAAATCTTGTGGAAATTAATGACATAGACTAAAAAATAAAAAGTAAACAGGAAAGGAAAAAGGAAAGGAAAGGAAAAAGGAAAGGAAAGGAAAGGAAAGGAAAGGAAAGGAAAGGAAAGGAAAGGAAAGGAAAGGAAAGGAAAGGAAAGGAAAAAGAAAAGGGATGGTGTCTAGGTTTCTTTTTTGATGATGGCTTTCACATAGTCGAATAATTTTTAAATTATCTCCCCTGGATCTATTTTCCAGGCCAGTGGTTTTTCCAATGAGATATTTCACATTGTCTTCTATTTTTTTTCATTTGTTTGGATCCATTTTATACTGTCTTGATTTCTAATAAAGTCATTATTCCAGTTTTTCCAATCTAATTTTAAGGAGTTATTCTCTGCCCTCAGTTTTTGAAATTTCTTTTCCATCTGTCAAATTCGGCTTTTTAAGACATTCTTCTCCTCATTTGCTTTTTGGGCCTCTTTTGCCATTAGAATTAGTCTTTTTTTAAGATGTTTTTTTCTTCAGTGTATTTTTGGGTGTCTTTTAGCAGGCTGTTGACTCGCTTTTCATGATTTTTCCTCCACTTCTCTTACTTGATTTTCAGAATCATTCTTGAGCTCCTCCATGGCCTGTAACCAATTCATATTTTTCTTGGAAGCATTTGATGCAGGAGTTCTCACTTCATTTTCTTCCTCCTATTCCATGCTTTGATCCTTTTTGTACCCCCAAAAGCATCCTTTGTTTTGTTTGTGCTTCCTCTCCTTGCTCATATTGTCAGCCAATTACTTGACTTTTATGCTCTTTGCCACAGTAGAACTCCACTTCCTGAATGGCGAGAGCTTTGTTCCAAATCACTGGGGTTTTAGCAGCTGCTTCAGCTATTAGGAGGGCTCCCTCTCTATAGCACCCACAAGCTCTGGAACACTGGCCACACACCTCAGCACCACCACCCCAAGTTCACGATACAGATCTAAGTAGGTTAAAGAAAGAGCAATTACTGCAGGTGGAGACAAGATGGTGGCATAGAAGCAGAAAAACTTTGTGAGCTCCTCCCATGACCACCTCAAATAACTATAAAATATGACTCTAAACAAATTTTAGAGCTATAGAACCCACAAAGTGACAGAGAGAAACAAATCTCCCACTGAATTCAGCCCAGTAGGCTTTAAGGAAAGGTCCATCTCAGTGTTCTAGGAGCCAAGCCTGGCCCCCAGTGAACCTCCAGTTTACCCCCAGGTTGGTCCCAACCTCTGCCAGCAGCACACTGGTGGAGAGTTGATCACCAGCAGCAGTGTTGGTTTTCAGAATTATCAACCCATAAATTCCAAAGATAAAGTTAGAGGTCAATGTAGAACTCCATTGGAACTGGGGGAGAAGAGGCATGGTCTGGCTTCTGCCCCTGGAACCAGAAGCTGCAGAGGCACTGCAACCATGCAGATGCCTCCACATGGCTGCTTTGTAGTTCCCAGACTGTAGATCATAGGAGAGGCAAGCAAACATTCAGAGGGTAATTACTCTTGCTTTAACCTGCCTGGATCTGGATTGTGGCCTTGGGTGGTGGTCCTGAGGTGTATGAGCAGTGAGCCAGAGTTTGTGGGGTCAGTAGAGACAGCACCCTCCTACTAGCTCTGGTGGCTTTGAAAACCGCAAGGATTTGGAACAAAGTTCTCCCCATTGGAAACAGAACTCTACTGTGGCAAATAGCTCAAAAGTCAAGTAATGTAGTGGCAAAATGAGCAAGCAAAGGAAGCAAAGCAAGCGAGCAATCCAACTATAGATTCCTTTTTTTGGGGACAAAAAGGATCAAAGCATGGAATGGGAGGGAGACAACGAAGTCAGAACTCCTCACCAAAAGCTTCCAAGAAAAATATGAAGTGGATACAGTCCATGGAGGAGCTCAAGAAGTATTTTGAATGTCAAGTTAGAGAGGTGGAGGAAAAATTCGGAAGAGAAATGAGAATGATACAAGAAAATCATGAAAAGAGAGTAACAATCTGACTGAAGAAAATAACACCTTTAAAAAAAAAGATTAACTCAAATGGCAAAATAAGCCCAAAAAGCCAATGAGGAAAAGAATGTCTTAAAAGCCAAATTTGCCATAGGGAAAAAATCCCCAAAAGAAAAGTCCGAGGAATATTATAGCCAGGTTCCAGAGTTCCCAGATCAACAGAAAATATTACAAGCAGCCAAGAAGGAACAATTCAAATATTGTGGAAACATGATCAGGATAACATAGCATCTACCAGTTTCTATATTAAGGGACCAAATGGCTTGGTATATGATATTCTGGAGGTCAAAGGAGCTAGGATTAAAACCAAGAATCAGCTAAGCAGCAAAACTGAGTTTCATGTTTCAGGGGAAAATATGGTCATTCAATGAAATAGAGGACTTCCAATTATTCTTGATGAAATAACCAGAGTCAAATAGAAAACTTGACATTCAAATACAAAAAGCAAGAGAAGCATGAGATGGTAAACAGGGAAAAGAAATCATAAGGAACTTATCACAGTTGAACTATTTACATGCCCATATGGAAAAATGATAATTATAACTTATGAAACTTTTCTCAATATGAGGATAGTTGAAGGGAATATAAATGTATATATATATAATAAATATGTGAGTGTGTGTATATATGTGTACAGGTATACATAGACTGAGGACACAGGATTAATTGAATAAGAAGGGATAATATTTAAAAAGTGAAATTGAGAGGTGAGAGAGGAATATGATGAGAGGAGATGGGGAGAGACAGAATGGGGTAAATTATCTCATATAGAAGAGGCAAGGGAAAACTTTTACAGTGGAGGGGAAGAATGAGAAGGCAAAAGGGAATGGGTCAAACTTACTCTCATTTAATATGGCTTAGGGAGGGAATGACATACATATTAAATTGGGTATCTTGCCGTACAGGAAAGTAGGGGGGAAGGGAATGAGAGGGGGGATGATGGAGGGGAGGGCAGGATTGGGGGGGAGCATATTTAGAAGCACACACTTTTGAGAAGGGACAGAGTCAAAGTAGAGAATAGAACAAGTGGGGGGCAGGATAGGATGGAGGGAAATATAATCAGACTTTCACAGTATATCCACTATGGAAATGTTTTGTACATGGAAATGGAATGTAGCTACACATGTACAACCTATACTGAATTGCTTATCTTCCTCATGTGGTTGGGTGACAATGGAAGAACAGAAAGCATCTGGAATTTAAAGTTGTAAAATCAAATGTTTAAAAAATATTTTCATTATTATTTTATATACAGCTGGGAAATAAGATATACAGGCACTAGAGTATGGAGATCCTTTTTGACCTACCAGAAAGTTGGAGGGAGTATGGGGGAGGATATAGGAGAGAGCAGATTGGGGTGGTGGTATACAGTGGGATCTCCCTTTTGGGGTGTTGGCTAGGGAAAAGATGGGGAGAAAATGTATGTGTAACTCAAAATCTTGTGGAAATGAATGATGTAAACTAAATTAAACATAAAATGTAATTTAAAAAATAATAATTAAAAAAAAAGAAAGTGTGATTGCCTTCTGGTCGCTTGGTCCTCCTACAATCTGCAGGCCATGAGCTCTGGAATCAGCCCTGCGGCAGCAGCTGCAGCTACCCCTGTGCCTCTGCCACCTCTTACCCTGGGGGCAGGGGCCTGACCATGCTCTTCTGTCCCCCTGTTTCAAGAGAGTTCCACCCTGACCTTTTACTTTATATTTGACATTTATGGGTTGAGAAGTTTGCAAATCACCACAGCTGTTGGTGATTCATTCCCATGAAGTCTGCTCTTGCTGCTGCTGGTTGGGGCTGCCCTGGGAGGAGCTCATGTGGGACTCTATTAGGCTTCCAGTCTTGTGCAAAAGACCCTTCCTGCTGGCCTACTGGGCTACCTTCAGCAGGCAATTTGGCATTTTGTTGTTGTTGTTGTTGCTTTTTGGAGGGCAATTGCTATTAAGTGACTTGCCAGTGGTCACACGACTAGTAAGTGTTAAGTGTCTGAGGCTGGATTTGAAATCAGATCCTCCTGACTCCAGGGCTGGTGCTCTATTCACTGTGCCACCTGACTGCCCCATAGAGTCATGTTTTTTTTTTTTTTGCATGTATTGTAAGTTATTGGAGTGGGAGCTCAGGGCAAATTTTTTGTTTCTACTCTGCAATCTCTGCTCCCCCTGACTCTATATTTGAGCCTTGGAATGCTTCTCATTGCTGAAAGCTGAGTCCATTCCCTTTTGGAGAGAGAAGCTTTTCAATATGTTTAAACCTTTGGAAAATCAGTTATTCATAATTTGTTTTGGAGTTTTAAGGACCTTTAGAGGTCACCTTCTAGACCAGAAGTGTCAAACACTAAACTACTCTCTAATATGCTCCAGAAAGATTAAAATATTACTAGAAAAATTTTAACAAAATAAAAATACAGTAGAATATAGATAAAGTGTGGTTTTCTAAGTCAATATGTAGGCAAACAGAATCTTTTTTTTAAGCAATTGGGGTTAAGTAACTTGCTCAGGGTTACACAGCCAGTTATTTTTGTGTGGGTGCTGAGTATCTGAGGCCAGAACCAATCCCAGGTCTCCTGACTCTTACTCACTGCACCACCTGGTGGCCCCTAACCAATTGGGGTTAAGTAACTTACTTAAGGTAACGAGGCCAGTTATTTTGTTTGGGTGTTAAGTATCTGAGCCCAGAACAGATCCCAGGTCTCCAGACTCTGGGGCCGGTACCACCTGGCTGCCCCCAAACAGAATCTTTATATACAGTTTGGTGATCCCCATTTCTATTTGTTTTTGATACCACTGATCTAGACCAATTCTCTCATTTTATAGATTAGGAAACTGACTCAAAGCTGTAAAGCAATTTACTCAGGGTCATAAAACTAACAAGAAACAGACTCAGTTCTAGAACCTAGGGCTCCTACGTCTAAATACAATATTCTTTCTACTATTTCACACATTGACATATGGCATTCTCTGTCCCACAAGCCCTAAAACAGCTTCCCAAAGAGTGAAATGGATTGGCTCTCTTGATTCCCCTATTAACTGATGGCATCTGGTATATTTCTCCAGTGGAAGAAGAATAACAACCTATCCTTTTCTTAACCAGAGGAGGAGAAAAGTGAGGAAGATGAAGAGGAAGTAGAGGAGGAGGAAGACAAAGGGACAGACAGAGACAGAGAGATGGAAATACACAGACAGAAACAACAGTCAGAGGTACAGAGATAGAAAGATAGAGAAAAAAGACAGAGGTATACAACACAGATAAAGCTGGACACAGAGAGAAATTTCAAAAGAAACAGACAGGAAAAGGGAGAGAGACACAAACAGGTAGAGACAGATACAGAGAAAAGGACAGATGAGAAGGAGAACAAAAAGAGTTAAGGGGCAGAGACAAGTTAGTTAAATTTCTTTGGACAGATGGTCAGCACATGGTAAAGGGTCAAGGAAAATAATTTTGTGTCAAAGCCGACATCAGATTAAATTAGAGGACTTTGAAGAAAATTATAGTGAAATTAAACCTAATGGAATTGAGCGGGGAAGAGAGGAGAGGGAAAACAAGAATAGCAAGTGATGGGGACTGAGCTAGACATGGGGGCAGGGAATTCAGGAAGCTAAGAAAAATATGAGAAAAAGAAGAGAAAGAAGCTGACCCTCTTTTGTAACATCTGAAACTAAAATATGAGAATAGATGGAGAGAGGAGGAACAGAAAAGAAACAAAAGGAAGAAAGTAATCAAGACTGGATAATCTGGTATAGGGGAATGGGCATAGAACAAAGAGGGGAAGCCTCTACTCTTGGCTTGACCACCAATTCATAATATGACCTCCGTTAAGCAATTTCTCTGGGATACAGTTTTTTTTTCCATTTGTAAAATGAGGGAGGTTGAGCTAGATAATTCCCAGGGGACTCAAACCTTGGCATCAGTTGAACTGGAATCTAGTCGAAGCTCTAGCACTCTCTAGCTATGTGACCTTGAGCAAATTATCTTCCCTCTCTGGGCCTCAATTTGCTCATATGTAAAATAGAAACAATAACCTCTATTCTGCGTACCTCCTTGGGTGGTTATGAGGATCAAATGAGAGAATGAATGTATTGGCTTACATGTAAATGTTTTGCATGACTTCATGAGTATAATCAATATCATATAGCTTGCCTTCTCAAGTGATGGGGAAGGAGTGAGAGAGAAGGATTAAATTTTGAAACTCAAAATTTTTAAAATAATTAATGGTAACAAAGTTTTTACATGTAATTGAGAAATATTTAACAAAATGAATCCCATATACATATACACACAAATGAAAGAAAAACAGAGGATGATTATTAGAGCATTTTATATCATAGAGACCTGAGCGATTGCTTTTCCTATAGAATTCCTTGGAAAATTCTTGGGGAAGAAAATGCTAAGTCTAGTGGAAAGCTGCAGAGATAATGAACTAGGAATGCTGGTTAACAACATTCTTTTTTGTCTTCCCATTTGAATTTCTTTTCATTCAATTCTGAAATGAGACCTCTCTAGTTCAATTCAGTCATTTCAACAAACCTTTATTTATCTACATAGCACCTGATATCTTTCTCAGTTTCCTTCTTCTCTTTGTCTTTGTCCTTTCCCTCTCATCATCTGACCTTTTCTCAAGTCTTTTTAAAAAATGGCATTTTCTCATTTTCCCATTTCCTGTCGTCTTACCTTCGTGTTGATTCTCCTTCCATCATATCATCAGAGCTCCATGACTCTTACCTTCCTGGTTTTTGCAGGGAAGTAGAATTATAATCTATGGGAAGTTAAAAGTACTTCTATGGTGGGATATTTAATCATTTTAATCCTCGATAGGAATAGAACATTTTATGTTCACTAACCATAAATTCTGGTGGTATCGAATCTTTGATCTTTTCAAGGACAGAATTAACCTACTGAATCCAATATGTGACTGGAAAAGAAACCTTTGGAAAAGAGAATGAAGAAGAGACTAATATATCTCTGTGTGTATACCTGTGTGAATGTGTGTGTGTGTGTGTGTGTGTGCACGCGCACATACAGGATAGTAACCATTCTAAATGGAGGACAAGCAAGACCTTCTCTGGATTATCTTTTCCTATCAGCATCACTTCAAAGGAATGTAATATGTGTCAAATGACTTTGATTCTAATGTTTTAGCCTTCTAACGCATGGTGTGCTTGGCAATAACATTTCCATTTGAATTTCCATTTTCTCATCTATAAAATGAAGAGACTGGATTACCTAATTTTTCAAGTTCCATACAGCTTTCAAATCTATATACCCCTTTTTCAAAATTCTCTTCAAGCTCCAAGACTCAGTGAGAAAGGAAAAGAAAAAAAAAACACATACACACAGTAAGATTTAATGAATAAGTGATGGTGATAAGAATGTAAGTAAAACTCCTCACTCCAACTACAGAGACTTGAGGTATCTGGGATTCACTGTCTTCCCTCTAAGCACTTTGGGAATTTCAGATAAATGCCCAACAGCAATAATAACCATTGCCACCCCACATATCATCATACTCCTTCTTGATTCTCTTTTCTCTTTTACAAATAATGTTTTTCTCTCTCTTTTCTCCTCCCCCTGTCTTGCAAAGGCATTGACTTCTTGTTTACTTTTAATATCAAAATAAAGAAATCTTATTTCTCTTTGGCTGTCAACACACTTAAAAGAAAATGTACAATACATGAAAGACACTAACTAATTTCAAAATACACACACATATAGACAAAGGTATCTTTCCAGAAATATGCTATGCTCTGACTGCAATCAAACATGCGCATGCGGACACACACACACACACACACACACAAACATTTCAAATGTCAGTGAGTTTGTTCCTATTGTTTTTTACTGGGAAAGATCCCTTCTGTGGAAAGCGAGTCTCACTTACCAGAAATGAAACAACACATAAAAAGTTGTATTTTCTCAAAAAAGTCTCTTATAGTGAAAAATTTCCACCACTTGGCTATGTTTGCCCAAGAATTCATACGTACTATCTACATTCACTAGTTTTAAATCTGAAAAGATTTCAGGCTAGCATCAGTTACTTGGAGGAAGTGTTGGTAGGTCTAAGTGGACCCTTCTGGGGCAGATTTGGGTTCTCTTGTAAATGCCTCAGCTGCTTCTTGCGTAAAACAGCTTTAAAGAATCTATTTTTTTCTACAGAGAAAGACAAAAAAGATTATTATTCTATAATAGTCTTCCCTTGACAATAAATGCTCCTTTGCTTAGAAAACAGAATCCCCTCCCCCCTTTTAAAGCACTTTCTTTCTCTTTTACCTCTTAACACTTTTCATTGCTTCATTGCTTTTTTTTTTACTTCCTGATTTCCACCATTTCATTTTTCTATCCCCCTCACTTATTCTGTCTGCCTCTCTCTATATTCAGACTTGAAAGAAATGATAAATTTCAGTCAGTGAAAAATCAAGATGTGATTTTTTTTCCATCCAAGATCACTAACCTTCCAGCTTCTCTTTAGATCTTCTCTATCTGATCTTCTCTCACAATTTCTTTTTCCCTTTTGAGTTAGAAAAAACATACAAAAAAAACTAAGTTCAAATGACCTATCTATATGATATTTAACCACTGAAGGTTTCAGTTTTTTTTATCTGTAAAATAAGAGATTTGAAATAGAAAATATCCAAGGCCCCTTTAATCTATTATTCTAATGACGTTGGATTTCTCTCTTTTTTTCCCCTTTCTTTCCCTTATCTAATTGCTCCCTAACTTTTTCTCCTATTTACTCTTTGCTCCCACTTTAAACCTTCTTCCTTTCCTTTTGTGTTTTTATCTTTCCCCCTCTCTCTTCACCTCTCTAGTACTTGTTCTTTGGATATTTTTGTGATGTTGCCACTTAACCAAATTGTTTTGCCTAAAGTATTGAATTGAATGGTTTTTGTATTTACTTTTAAATGATTGTACAGCTTTGGAGGAAGTGTTTCAAAAATGAACTCTAGAAGAGTCTGGCATTAGACTGAAGAGAGATTGGTTGAAAGAAAATAATCAGAAAGCAATATCAAGAGGGAAACCCACTGGCATAGTATATGAGCCACATATATAATCTGTCCTGATAATGACTGGATTAGAGATGACCCACACAGACCCGCTGCAAGTAATCTTTTGACTACATTGAACTGTTTGACACAGCAGAATTGGAAGGAGGCCTAAGAAGGGCAAGTAAAATAAGCAAGGCAGATGGGGGTGGGGAGCTGTTAATTAGCAAGAAAATGCTTCTGCCAGAAATGGAAGTCTACTTCCACCTCCACATTCACCATGTAGCCAGTGAGCTGTTGACAGTCATTCTCATCATTAGACCTCCAGGCCAAGCTCACGATTGTCTCACAGTGGGATAAGAAGTGGAAAAAGGCAAGTGAAAATTTGAACAGCAAATATTTGCTCTCCAGGTCCTTCATTTGTTTCTGGAGACTTCTTTCTTCATAAGCCAAGCCATTCCAATCTTTATATCATTTAATGATTAATGAATTCTTCTTTAAGTTGGCTGAGTGGGAGGAATCTGCTTCCTTGTCATTTCTATGTGTTAGTCCTACTTCTGTCTTCTGGCATTACAGTGAAAGGCTGTTCTTTCTTTTCTGTGACATCTCAAAACATCAGCGAGATTTTTGTTCCTTTGTTTTTTTTTTTTGTTTTATTGTTGTTGTTGTTATTTTTACTGATCCTCAGGTAAAATCATTTTAAGCCCCTGCACCATCCTACCACCCTGACTAGTGTATACAGAAACTAGGCTATTAATATGCTTTCTTAAAATGAGGGGCCCAGTAGTAAAGGTCTAACCAGAAGTGGTCTAACCAAACAAAAGTGGATAAGACTCTTGCAAACCTCATTTAGGACTCTATATTTCTGGAGTGTAGTATTGTAGAAAAGCACTGGGCTTGGAGTCAGGAAGTTCTGGGTTCAAATCCTACCTCAGATATTTACTAGGTATCCATGAGACTATGGATAAATCACTCTCCTTCTCTATGTCTATATCCTCATCTATAAAATAAAAGGGTGGAACTTTTAAAATCTCTTCCTTTAGATGAACCTATGATGCGAAGACAAAACTAGAAAATTCTCTTATTTTAAATTAAATTAAATTATTATTATTTTGCCTCAGCCATTGTTACAGAGAAATGGTGAGAACATCAAACTGGCTGAGGAAGAGGAATAGAAAGGAGATTAGCTCAGAATACATTCACTTGACTGTCCCTCAGGTCAGCCATTATACTTCAAATGTCTGCCCTCCCAGCAAGACTGCCAGGAAGGTGAATTGCTTTTGTGCTTCAGGGTGACCTGTAGTTGACATATATCCACTTGGGCAGTATTATGGGGGATGACCAGGCCTGCATCTCTTTTCCATCCCTGGAGTAGGGAGAGGGTAAGGTTCATCCTGAAATACACATACACACATATATACTATCTATATCTATCACCTACTCAAACCCCTCTCTGATTAAGCACTATGACTGTTTTCAAGGTCATTGAAGAAAACATACAATTGTGGAAAATAGCATATTGTTGACAGATTCAAAGTGAGGTGTTTTTGTGTGTGTGTGTTGTGTGTGTGTGTGTGTGTGT
>NW_027187368.1:7349033-7350072 GCF_028583685.1 Petaurus breviceps papuanus | reverse complement strand
CCCAATGTAAATACGGACAGCCCCATTCATCATAGCCCTCACTTCCCCAGCACATGTCCAGAGCCAAGGGATGATTTAGTGCCTGCAGCTGGAACTATACTACGTTTCTCTAAAACAGCAGTGTTTAAAAAAAAATGAGAAGGTTAGGGTTGGGGAGGGAGTTGGGGAGACTAGTTTCAGGGACGCAGGAAGAAATGGATGGAAGACATGATGGCTTAAGTGAGCTCTTTCGATGTACCATCCTCCGACCTATTGGTACGCAGGAAGTGTAATAGAAACTGAACTGGGTTTAGCGTCCGAGGGCCTGACTTCAAATCTTGGCTCTGCTACTCCCTGCCTGGCTTGGACAAGTGAAGTGACCATTTCTGAACCTTATTTTCACTTTCTTGAGTAAATCAAGGGTTTGGAGTAGATGACTTTATGGTGTTTCATACTTCTAAAACCTGTAATCTGACATCATGATTTTTACACTTTCAGATAGTGGCATTTACATTTGACTTGCTGCCCCGGGCAATGCCCAGCAGGCATAATCTCTGTTAAAGTAGATGTAAATATTTTTTTTCCTTCAAAATTTCTACATTACCTTATATTTTTATTCAGACCTTAACAAACATCAATAAAATTAACATTATCATATACATCACGGTTTCTTAACTTACAGTTCATAGTCTCCCAAGTGTCTCATTGATTTCAGAAGGTTAGTGAACTTGGATGGGGAAAAAATAAATAAATAAATCTTGATTTTTCACTAACTGAAATTTGTCATTTCTTTCAATTCTGAATATAGCTAATGAACTTTATTCTGAGAAGGGGTTCACAGTCTTTACCATACTCCCAAAGTAGACCATTATGCAAAATGATTAAGGATTATTGATATAGATTATAGAATAGGGGAGGCCTATATGAAACTGGATCTTTGTTATGTAGCACTTGGTTTTCTTTTAAAGTATATAATAAATCCAATGTATAACTTCCAAAAGTGTCCTCCTTATTTGTAACTCTCTCTCTCTCTCTCTCTCTCTCTCTCTCTCTCTCTCTC
>NW_027187368.1:7345809-7348933 GCF_028583685.1 Petaurus breviceps papuanus | reverse complement strand
TTTATCCCTAGCTGTCTCTCTTCTCTCTCTCTCTCTCTCTCTGTCTCTCTCTCTCTGTCCCTCTCTCTTTCTGTCTCTTTGTCTCTGTCTCCCTCCCTTTATCCCTAGCTGTCTCTCTTCTCTCTCTCTCTCTCTCTCTGTCTCTCTCTCTCTGTCCCTCTCTCTTTCTGTCTCTTTGTCTCTGTCTCCCTCCCTTTATCCCTAGCTGTCTCTCTTCTCTCTCTCTCTCTCTCTCTGTCTCAGTCTCCGTCCCTCTCCCTCTCTCTTCTCTCTCTCTCCTCTTTCTGTCTCTCCCCCCCTCTTCTTCCTTCCTCCCCTCTCCTTTTCCTTCTCTCCACACCACCCCCTCCATTTAAAAGAAAATGAAAACTTTATAACAAATATGTACAGTTAAGCAAAACAAATTCCCACGTTGGCCATGTTCTATCATTCTGCATCTTGAGTTCCTCACCACTCATCATTTTTAGTCCATTCTTTGGAGTCCAGAATGGTCATTTCATTGAAGTGTTTCAAAGTTAATTTTAGGTAGAGAATATGGTGATGTAATGGAAAGAAACATGGATTAGGAACCAGCTGACCTAGATTTGTATCTGAACTCAACCATATGTGTGATCTTAAGAAAATCACCAAACTTTTTTGCAATTCTACTTCCTATAGACTGGTAATAAGAAAACTTTCACTGCCTATTTCACAGTACTGATGTGAGGATTAAGTGAGATAATTAATTTAAAGTGCTATTAAATGTCTTTTTGTTTTTACTTTTAAATTGCTGTATAAATGTTTTTCTTCAACAGTAAGCTCTAGCATGTCATTAATAATTATTTGCTCAAAAGAAATTATATAAAATGTGTGCTCCAGGAAACATATAGCAGAGAAAGAAGATAGACTGGTCATGTAGCAAGCAGAGAGAGTAGAAGATGGATTTCTCAAGTGAAACCCCAGCATCCAAGGAATGAATGTTAAAAGTAAAAGATGGAGAATGTTGTCACATTGGGTAGCTCCTTAATAGAGGGTTTTTGGATGGATAAGGGTAAGAATAACTCAGGAAAGAATAGGTTCATGGTTTATGATCTGTTTCTTCAGATGTAATGCCTGCATTATTGAAATCACAGATCCATTGAGGTCTTAAACTATTTCTTGATACCCTTGGTTGTTGGAAGAGCCCAGAACTCTATGGGTTTTTTTTTTCTTCCTAAATCATGACAGTTAATAGTCAAGGTGAAGCAAAAGACAAAATAGGAATCATAAAAATTAAAACCAGTATTATGATTTTGACAATGAATTGCCACATGTTAATAGAATATATATGGCATTCATTAGCCTCTTTATCTATAATAGTATTTTGCTAAGTATAAAGTGTATGACATATAGGAAGCATTCAATAATTGCTGCCTCATTCATTTCAATGGACCTGTGGCCTGTCATATGCAGATATCTTATTCCCTCCATTGATGTGTGATGATGAGAAACTGTCCATACCTTCTCATATTGTGTGATTCTTGTTAATGTTCGCCAGGAGATATTTCAGAGGATGTGCCCAAGCCTGGCTACCTTCCTCTGGGTCTTTATACATTTTATAGGTACCAGTGTAGCACTCAAGATATAACAGAGGCATCTACTTTGCTGATCATAAATATTTTACCTTGATATCCTTTAGCATGACTTGCTCATGAGTCATCATTGAAAATGCTATTGAAGTCTATTGCTCCCTACCTTCCATGTCTTTACAGCCCTTTGGGTTATTTACAACTTTGAGTCTTTAGAGAGTATAATATTCGAAGACTGTCAAGTGTACACTTTCACCAGTAGATCATTTATGTTTTAAAAGATCAATCATTTATACTAAGTAGCAACTTGTGACCATTAAAATCAATATGATATTTTTAAAATATAATCTATTTTTCTTTTTTTCTCTCTATTAAATTCTGGGTTCACATAGCGTCCTTCTGCAGTGCTTCTCATAGTCATAACATTTGTCAAAGAATTGCATATTATTTCAACATATAATTGAAACAGTTCTTTATGGAGAACCATTAAATTTACATTTTGAGCCACTGAGTCAAAAGCTTTTTATCATCAGCCAACGTCAGTATAATTGAGCCTTGTGTTCTCTGCACTATTCAGTCTATCTACTGTTACAAATATATAGCCTACTTGACAGAATATTTTACCAAAATTTGCCTGTTTCTTATATTTTCAATGTGTACCTTTGAGACATATGCGTATATGTATAATATATAAACACACTATATGTATACACATATATACACACATACATATACATACTAGTTTATATATGTATGTATAGTCAGTTTTTTGTTTTTTAAACTTCATATTACACTATAATAACTCCAAATGTAATGTAAAAGTAGTGTTAAATAAAACAAACTGCCACACAACAATCTGCCTCATTTAATACCCATAGTTTACCTCATCTCTTCTGAAGGAATAAAGCAATCTTTCAACAATTCTTCTTAATCAAGATTAGCCATAGTATTGATCTGAAACTTTGTATCTTTTAGTGTGATTTTCATAATCACTATTTCATAGTAGACATTGTCTTTACCACTATAGCAGACGAAAATGTGTAGATATTATAAAACCTTTGCATGGTTATTTTTTGTCTAAAATCACTTTGATTCATCTTTAAAGATGAACATATGGAGGGTCTCATCTAGGGCAAACACTGCCTTAAAGCTTCTTCTTCCATAAAGTATCATTCAAACAAAGTTTGACATGAACATGATAAAAATTCTGCACAGTTTCTTGAAAGGCCCCTTCTCTCACTGATGAGTTCCTGGCAATGCCTCCAACTAGGCAAAGAGTCCAAATTAGCCAAACTTCATTCCTCTCCTTGTTATGCTTCTAATTTTCCAGACTTCAGCACCATAACTCAGAAACAGTCTCAACCCAGAACTTCGTCATCCTGAGAAGTCTTTTGGATTCAATAGCATTTTCATCCTATAACATTTTCTCTTACATGTCATCTCCCTTCTCATATAGTTCAGTTCCTCCCTCTACTTCCATTTGGGGAAAGGGTCCAGGTGAGCTAACTTTCAATCCCAATTTGGTGGTGTTTCAGACTTTTAAAAATTTCAGCACAATTCATTCGCCCCCCCCCCCC
>NW_027187368.1:7341819-7345799 GCF_028583685.1 Petaurus breviceps papuanus | reverse complement strand
TTCAGACTTTTAAAAATTTCAGCACAATTCATTCGCCCCCCCCCCCCAGACCTAGGTACTTTCATTTCTTCCCATAACATTTAGCTTTCTCTTGTGGATTCTATTTCTCCATTAGGATGTAAGCTCCTTTAAGGGCATGATCTTTTCCTTCCAATTGCATCCTCAACACATAAGACTAAGATATGCATGTCTACCAAATATAGCCACTGGGGTCACAGAGAAAGAGAGTTCAAGATTAAAAGGTATTAGTGTGGCTAGGTGGCACAGTGAATAGAGCACTGGCTCTGGAGTCAGGAGGACCTGAGTTCAAATGCGACCTCAGACACAACACATATCTAAACATGTGACTTTGGGCAAGTAACTTAACCCCAATTGCCCTACCTTCCCCTCTCCAAAAAAAAAAAAACCCAAAGCAAAAGAAAAAAGATTAAAAGGGATTTCCTATATATTGTAAGAATCTTAATCCTTCTTTGTAGAAGACATTGGACTGACTGTAATAAACTTGAAATATTTCAGAGATTCTCATTTAAGATACATAATTTCACAAAAGAATTAAATCTAATTATCCATTCAGAATTAACTTAATGTGTGAAGAGCTTCTATCACCCAGACTACTGCATGAAGTTGGATGAACAATTTAGAGAGCTTATAAACCAGTGTTGAACAGACGCTGTAAACTGATAACAACCTAGGCCCAGAACTAAACAAGAGGAGAAGAGGTTAGATTGCTTTGAGGGAATTTCAAAGTTTTTTTTATTGACTCCTAAGCTTCTTCCTAAAACAAAACATCTTTCTTTTCTACCTCAATGTAACATTTGTCTTTGTTGTTGTTTATTCCTTTCAGTCTTGTCATATCCAATGTTTCATGACTCCATTTGGGATTTTATTGGCTAAGATACTAGAGTGGTTTGCCATTACCTTCTCCAGCTAATTTTACAGATGAGGAACTGAAGCAAACAGGGTGAAGTGACTTGCTCAGGGTCACATAGCTATCACCTGTCTGAGGCAAGATTTGAACTCAGGTAGTTAGATGAGTCTTCCTGACTTCAGGCTCAATACTCTCTCCCTGGACTATCTAGCTGTCCCCTGATATAACATAGAGTTATATAATAAGGTGGCAAATCATGAAACACTATGGCAAAGAAAAGGAGCACCCAACTAACAATTTTGAAGAGCATGATTGGCATCAGCAGGCAACAAGACGTTATAATCAAAGAACTGTGTGAGATAATTGGAGTAAAGAATTCTATAAAAATAAGTAATCAGGAAATGATATGGACTTGTTATAGAGCTAGAGGGAAGAGATAGAATTGCACAATTTGGGTGTTCTGCCAGTCTTTTTGTAATGTCAAGATAGCTCAAGAAAGTCTCTTAAAACATAGGGTAGACCCATTGTGGTGACCTTATGAGACCACAAACAAGAGTTACAAAGGATAAGTAGGTATAGCTAAGTGGAAATCTCCATCACTGAAGGGAGCAATTAGAATTAGAGATCTGTTTGAGTATTCTTTGACAACCAATTTTAAAGTAATTGGGTACATTTTTCTCTTGGTTAATTTTTTGTCACTTTACATTAGTCTAAACAAGTCTTCCAAACTTTCTCTGTATTCCTCCTTTTAGTCATGTTTTGTGTTGCAAATATATAATTATATTCCATGATATTATTATGCTATAATTTGTTCAGATTCCCCAACAACTGGGGACTCACTGAATTCTTCTCCCCTCCTCTTTTTTATATATGTAATATATATATATATATATATTATAGCAGAAAAAGTGCTGCTATAAATATTGTGTATATATACCATCTTTCTATCTTGAGTCATATCACCAATACTGAGGACCTTAGGTTGATTTAATCACTTTTCTAGCATACTTTCATATCAGTAATTAAACATTTATTAAGCCCTTACTATTTGACAGATACTTTGCTAAGCACCAAAGATTCAAGGTAGTCCCTGCTCTCAAAGAGATTACATTTCTAATGGGGGAAACAACAGAAGATGTACAAAAAATCTATATATAGAATAATTTGGAGACAGATTGCTGTCTGGAAGGTTTGACAAATTCACTGATTCACCTATTTTTCAAGGTGGTAGAATGTTATAGATACCAGTCCACTGCCTTTTCTTCCCACACCCCTAAGCTAGTCAGGGCAAGGATTATTATCCCAATTTTACAAATGAGAAAAATGAAATTCAGAAAAGTAAAGCGAGTTGTCCAAATCATATAAACAATATGTGACAGAGATGGTACTTGAACACAGATACTTCAAATTCAAGGCTCTTTCTACTATGTTCTATGATTCCTTTTAGCTCTAACATTTTACAGCTTTATGAATCTCTCTTCCATCCACCCATCCCCACCTTCAAAAGTTCATTGCTTTATTTCAAGATCAGGAATGCATGCAATGGTTTTAGGTATGACTTTATTCTTCTATAAAAACAATATAAACCTATTTCTCTTGAGAGCTGTGAGGGTCTCTAACTGTTACCTAGGTATTTTCCCAATAACAAAGATGAGGATAATATCCTCAGGATTTATCCATAATGCATTTCCAAATATGTTTATATAGCCTGATAAATGTGCTAGTTGTATAGCCTCCTTAGGCATATGTGGCTACTCTTTGTAAAAATTGTTGACCTAAGGTCTGTGAAACACACACACGTGTGTATACATAAATATATGCACTATATTTCAATATAAGACTTTTTTGTAATCCTTACATATTTATGCCTCATAAAAAACATTATTCTTAAAAGAGATCTGTAGATTTCATGAGACTGCCAAAAGGTCTTCAGGACAAAAAGAAAAAAAAAAGGCTGAAGCCAAAGGATATTGAGGAGTAAGGGTAGGATTTGAACTCAGGTCCTTTAATTCTGAATCTAGTACTCTTTCCCCTGTACCACTCTGCCTTAGAGGATGACAAAGTTAGCACATTGCTTTTCATAGAGTAGGTGCTTATTAAATTATCTTTCTGATATTGTTATTGTTGTTTTAGCAAAAAGAACTCTGGACAAGGAGTGGGAAGACATATGAATTTGAATCTCAGGTTCACCTTACCACTTATTTCACCATGGACAAGTTATATAAACTCATTGATTCTAGATTTCATCATTTATCAAATGGTGATTATCACACTTATTATATTATTAGGTATTATTATTATATTATTAGATATTATCATACCTAATTCACATGGCAATGTTGATGAAATTGCTTTGCAAATCTTAATGCAATTTTAAAATGTGAGATAATAGTAAGGAGGAAGCTGAATATGATCAGCCCCACCTTTCACTTCCTTCTCCCACTGATAATTGTTTGCTTTATTATTTCTCTTACGTGTGAAAGGAGCCTCACTGCTCATCTTCATCTTCCCTAGGATTACAAACCCTGAAAAGAATAAAGACCTATGATATTCTGGAGGGAAGGGTGTGATCATTATCAAACAAGCTGTAATAATAAATAAGAGTTTTTGATAGAGATGTAAGAATAAGACTGGCATTTAGAGCATACATGTATTAGCTATGGATGAGTGCAGTGCAGCATGGCACAGAGGCTAGGGAACTGGCTTGAAAGCAGAAAGACTTAAGTTCCAGTCATATCTTGGACACGTATTGGTTACATAATCTTGGTTAAATCACTTAACTTTTCTATGTTCTAGGAATCTCTCTAAGACTGTAAGTAGCAGTGCCCAAGTGCAGTGGTCGAAGGACTTCCCTTAACTATACATTCCCTATACTAATGAAGTTATTCTTTCATTCATTAAATCCTCTATATGTATCATATAAGATGTGTGTAATAATACTGTCTGCTTCCCAGGACTGTTGTCAGTATCAAATGAGATAATTAGAAAGCACATATCAGATTACCTGGCATATAGTGGGCACTTAATAAACACTTGTTTCATTTCCCATGTTATTCTCGTCACCATTAACTCTGACACCTCTCTCTCTCTCTCTCTCTCTCTCTCTCTCTCT
>NW_027187368.1:7339496-7341719 GCF_028583685.1 Petaurus breviceps papuanus | reverse complement strand
CTCTCTCTCTCTCTCTCTCTCTCTCTCTCTCTCTCTCTCTCTCTCTGAAAATAATTCTTTCTGGCTATCTCTCCACTGCATTTTCTTCTCTTAAATCCTTGTCATTAATGACTCTCTTTCTTGTTCATATATGTATCTTTAGGGGTTAACGTGGTACCTGGGACATAGTAAGAACAAATTAATTTATTTTTCACTCTGTCTGCTACTACTTGACCCAAGGATGCTTTCAGGGACCCTAGAGATGAGCTTTGAGACATTCTTAAAAAATTCTGCTAAGGAGAAAAAAATTAATTTTATCCACCTGTGCAATAGATAATAGTCTGTAGAACCTTAAACAAAAGAATAATAGCAGGTCCATGACCCATACCATGGCCATTTCATTTTGAATTTTATTGATCTAGAAAGAGAGCAAAATGATGATGATATTCAGTGCTGCTCCTACTGCTACAGCTAATAGTACTACTACTATCTCTCCCAACAATCCTTTTTAAAAAGACCCTTGTTTACATTCTCTCTCCCATTGTCTGAACAAAAACAACTACTACTACCACTACTATTACTGCTTCTGCTGCTGCTGCTACTACTACTACTACTACATACATATACACAAAAAAATCAAGCTAGGGACTAAGCCTGTGATTTCCTTGATATAGGAAATTTTTGCTTGAGGAAACTCCCTCAACCTTTGAAGGACGGCACCTTTTAGGATAATATTTATGGTCTTAGAGAGGTACCTTGATCACTAAGAAGTCAAATGATTTGCCCAAGGTCCCACAACCATTGTCTTGCAAAGGTAGATCTTGAATCCAGATCTCCCTGGTTGCAATACCTGTTCTCTATACATTAAGCCATATTGCCTCTCTTGCACTGAATCCTAGCTGTTTCATCCTATTCAAAGTCTGACAATCATAGGGCAGATAAGGAAGAATAAAGAACTTTAACAACTTTGGAAACAGGGTAGAGGCATTTGACTGAGATTATGACTCTGAGGATTCAGTCTATGTTTCAAATATTCCTGAGAAATTTTGCTTCCAGGCAGCTATCTGTGGTACTTAAATATTTATATCTGAAGGTGGCTTTGACCCAGAGGAGCAACCATTTTTCCCTCCTGCCTATAATCTGTCCTATGGTCTTTAGCTACTCTTGATGCTAACTGCCCAACCTCCCATCCATGCTCTATCTGACTAAAACAAAATGCTACTTCAGCCACCTGTCTCTTGGTCATCCCTAGGCTGCCCCAAACTGTACATGGCCTGACTTCAAGGACCATCTGTACTTTCCCTGGCTCTGTCCCAGATCAGCGGTCTTGTTTCTCAGCTGGGCTCCTGACAGGCAGTTCCAAAGTCATGATATGTAGATGAGTCCCCACAGGTCCCTTTTGAATTTTGGGTTCTCTGAGGGTGCTGGAATCATCTTGGGTTGTTGCCATGTAGTGCCAACAGCCTCTCTTCCCCCACAGATTTGCTCCCTTGTTGGCTAAAGAGACCTGGGAAAAAGTAAGTAATCCTCTCCAACGGCTCTGCAAAGTCTCCAACTCACTGCCCTTTGAGCAGTCAGGTAACAAACAGTTCTGGGCTCTAGATCATGTCCAACATTCAAATTGTGTACTTTTTTTAGAAGAATTTGGATTTATTCAGCCTGAGCTAATTAAGCCCATGACACAAGAATGAGAACTGCATATGTCTGTAATGGTGTCAGGGTGAGAGAGGTTAATGAACACTGAGGAGATGATGATTGGCCCCAAATGAAACCTTCTTTCAGGTCCATAAGATGACTCCTGTTATTTAATCAAATCTAAGACATTAAAAGGGAGATAGGGGGAGGCAGAGACAGAGGCAGGGAGGAGGCTATCTTTCTGATGTTCATCTGTCTAATAATCATGACTTTGAAAATGTGTACATCAGAGGGAAAAGGGAACAAGCATTTGTTGCACAATTGAAGAGTACTGGGTCTCGAATAAGGAAGAAATGAGTTCAGATCAGGCGTCAGACACTTACTAGCTGTGTGACCCTGGGTAAGTTACTTAATCTCTGTTTACGTGACTTTCCTCATTTATAAAAAAGTGATAATAATAGCGCCTAGCTTTTAGGATTGTTTTTGGTATTAATGAGATAATCATTTTAAAACACTTAGCATGCTCCCTGGCTCACCATAAGAGCTATATAAAACTAGTTATTACTACTACTACTACTACTACTACTACTACTACTACTACTACTACTA
>NW_027187368.1:7307668-7339486 GCF_028583685.1 Petaurus breviceps papuanus | reverse complement strand
TACTACTACTACTACTACTACTACTACTACTACTACTACTACTACTACTACTACTACTACTACTGCTGCTGCTGCTGCTGCTGCTGCTGCTACTACTACTACTACATGCCAAGTCACAGTGCAAAATGTGTTACAATGATTATCTCATTTGATCATTACAACATCCTCACTAAGTAGGTGCCATGACCCTCATTTTACAGTTGAGGAAGCTAAGGCAAACAGAGTAAGTTACTGGCCCAGAGCTACACAAACCAGTTAAGTGTAGGAGGTCAAATTTGAACCAAGATTTTTCCTGACCTAAGGTCCTGAACGCTATGAACTGAGCCACCTACCTGTCAATTATATGATTTATGATATGTACATCTATATGATATTTAACACACGTTTCACATGTATGTCTATAGATATATGTACACACATATATGAAATGTATGTACATACATACACACATATATGCACATGTGTATATATACACATACACACATACATACACACATATTATATGGTAAGTCCTTACATTATACCCCTGGAGGATAGTCATGATTTGTTTCGTCTATTGGCCATGGTTTGTCTTGCCAAATTTGTCATTATTACCTTGGTCTGAATGCTCTAGCTTCATTCTTCTCTTGGTCATATCTTCATTTGCTTATTCATCTATACATTATGGCTTCTTCTCTCATTACATTTTTATTATTTCTTTGTTGGTTATGGTTTATCTTGTTTGAATGTTATGATTTTTTAAAAAATGTGTCTTCTCTTGTATGTCTGTCTGGAATGACTTCTCTTTTGTGTCTGTCTGCCATGACTCCTTGTCTACCTGTTTATCATTTCTGCGTTTATATGTGTCATGGATTCTTTTATCTGCCTGCATTTACCTTTCTTTCTCTCTTTCTTTCTCCTGCAGCTCAAGATTACCTCTGCAGCATTACATCAAAAGGACTTTGATTATGTTAACTCTGGCAAAAGGATCTTACAGATGCAGCCACATGGAAAACAACAGTGTCTTTGAATTTCATAGAACCATGGAGCTGGAAGAAGCTTCCAATCCTCTAATTTTACAAATGAGAAAACTAAGTTCTCCAGAGGGGAAGTGACTTGTCTTAGGTCATGCAAGGAATAGAAATAAGGCTGAGTGTAGAATGCATATTTTCCAGTTTTCTGTCCACACTACATCAGGGAAGCAGGATCCATGTAGAACAACCAGCAACACAAATTCCCCCCCTCTTCCTCTCTATGACGTTTTTGCATCTTATTAGACACCCTTGAGTTTTTCACTAATTGGAAAGAAGCATATCTTTTATTTAATCTTTTTCCCCCTGAGTTTTCTCTTTATTGTACCCAATTCAATGCATCATGTGTTAATTCAGCATCTTTTGCATAGGTAACATTATTCTTGCTGTTCTGAAATACTCAGGAAAGAAATAGACATGACCCATGCACAAGAGCTCAACTGGAGAGACTAAATGCTGCTGGAAAGTTATGCAACATTACCAGGCATTATATGAAGCAGAAGAAGCATCTTGATATAGTGTATGGGGAGTCAGTCTTGGATATGGTACGATCTGGGTTCAAGTCCTGTTCCTGGACATATCAACTCAAGAAATCCTCGAAGACTACAAACTTACCAATGTGTTCCAGGTATACATAAGATAAGCTTCTACCCTACAAGGAAATGACAGGTCAGGAGAATGTTTTTTTTTTAATTGAGACAAAATATAGTATATGGTATAATAGAAAAATTACTGGGTTTGAGGTAAGAAGAAAGGATGTAACAATTTGTTAAGCATGTAGTATGTGCCAAACTCTGTGGTAAGTGCTTTACAAAAATGATTTGATTTAATTCTCACACTATTGTGGAATGTAATAATTAGACTAGCTAACATTTACATAATACTTTCTCTGTGTCAGGTACTATGCTCAGCACTGTACAAATATTAGGTTATATTATGAACCTCATATTACAGTGGAGGAAACTGAGGCAGATAGCAGTTAAATGACTTGCCTAGGGTCACACAGCTAGAATGTTTCTGAGGCTGGATTTGAACTCAGATTTTCCTGGTTACAGTCCTGGTATTTATCCACTGAGATCCTTAGCTGGTTCAGAATACTCTCAGAAGAATAATATTCCAATTTGGGCTTGGCCACTTAATACATATATGAAATTGCACAAATTACTCTGGGTCTCAGTTTTCTCATCTGTAAAATGGGGCAGGAAACTAGTTGCTACCTTCCAGTTTTAAGGTTAATGGGATATAAGATTTTCCCGGCCCATTAATAGGCCTCACATGGAGCCCTGGTACAGAGCCAAATAGGTTCTGGGTCACAGGGATCCCCACACCTTTCCAATTAAGCCCTGATTTCCAAGCTTCTTAGCACTAAGCCAAACAAGTGGTATGTATTGTATTGTTTGGAGGAAAAAGTGTGGGTGGAGAGAGACAGGGGCTGAGAAGTGGGCAAGGGAAGGACTTGCCTAGGGTAACTTGCCTGTGGGGAATGGGGACCTAAAGAAAGCTTGCGATATGTGAGGGGTGCTCCCTGGATTGGTGACAAGTATCTTACTAAACCTTGCTTTTTGGTATCCTAATAGCAATGTCCCAAATAAATATTTTTTTCTTGGAGGAGGAGGGTTTATTATATTTTGTGAACAAACCCTGGGAATATGTATGCATATTCATAGCAGGTGCTATGTGTATCTCATTGACTTTACACAAGTCAAAATCCTATAACACTGAGATTAAGTGTCCAGACAGTGATAGAAACAATGAAGTCAGAATAGGGAGACATTCCCATGGCACAATGTAGTCAAAGAAGGCTTCATGGAGGAAGGTCTCATATCCTTACTAATTTTTTATTTGGCTCTCAGGAGATACAGAGTCATTTTTATTAATGCTTTAGGCTTTTTCATAATGATGATGGTTATTATAAAGTCTTTTGGAGTCCTGAATAATTGTTCATATTTAAAATAACTGCCTTGGTGTCTTCTCCAGCTGAATTGCCTATTGAACATTTTATGCTGGCCCAGACAAAATATTAAGGCCTGGTTGTCTTTTAAATCTCAGATGATAAAATCTTGACAAAAACACCCCTTAATCATCCACTCGCTCCAGGGCCAGACTAATTACAATGGAGCAAATTGTGCACTTTGAGGGAGAACTGAAGCTAATAATTCCAGCTACATTAGGCCATTACTGGGACAGGGAAAAGATGCAATAACTGATTTATAATGTGAGTTTTGATTAAGTGGAAGCATTTGACTATGCTAATCACACCCTCAATTCTTATCCTTAGGTGTCTCTGGAATATACTAAAGTTCCCTATCCTTGTAGGCAGGCACCAGTCTCATCACAGTGATCCTATATAAGAAGTTATATTTTTGCCTTAAACTAATATATGGTCCTAGATACCTAGGTGCCTCAATGGATAGAGGACTGGGCCTGGACTCAAGAAGACATGAGTTTATTTTATTTTATTTTATGTTATTTTTTTGCTTTTTGGAGGGGGGAAGATAGGGAAATTGGGGTTAAGTGACTTGCCCAAGGTCACATGGCTAGTTTTTCTGTTAAGTGTCTGAGGCTGGATTTGAACTCAGTTCCTCCTGACTCCAAGGCAGGTGCTGTATTCACTATGCTACCTAGCTGCCCCAAGATATGAGTTTAAATATGACACTCAGACACTAGCTGTATGACCCTGGGCAAGTCACTTAACCCTGTTTGTCTCAGTTTCCTCATCTGTGAAATGATCTGGAGAAGGAAATAGCAAACCACTCTAATATCTCATCCTAGAAAACCCCAAATGGGGTCACAAAAAGTCAGACATGACTGAAATGATTGAACAACAATATATGGTCCTAAGAGTAGGCAAGTTGCAAATAAACCTATTTCCTGGATAATCCTCAGGTATAACACACATATCTGCATACCACTTTCCCAATTCTATGTCTTATTTACATGGTCTTCCCTGTACCTGAAATAAGCTCCCTGGTAACCCCTATCCCCAGTTCTGAATGCTGATATGCTACCCATTGATGGGGAGCAAGATCAAATATTTCTGCCATGAAACCTCTCCTGATTTTTCCAGTCAGAAACGATGCATTTCTTTTTTCTGATCTTAAGTCACACCATGGGAAAGTGAAAAGTGCCCTGAATTTGTAGGCAGAAAATCTGCAATAGAATCGTAGTTTTGCTACTTGTTTGACTTTAGGCAAATCATTTTCCCCTTTAGATCTCAGTTTTCATGTGTATAAAATAAAAAAGTTGAGTTAAATGGTGTCGAATGTCCCTTCCATCTCTGACATGCTACATATTTTGTACTTATCTTATTTACTTAGAACAACTGATCACATTTAGGCAGTGTCTTATCTTTTAGAAAGCACTTCCCTGGAGAACCCCATGAAGTGGAAGCTGTAAGTGTTTTTATCCCCACTTGACAGATGAGGAAACTGAGCTCTAAAAAGGGAAACAAAACAACTTTTCCTGGTCAGCTGGCATCAGAACCAGACCTTACTTGTCATAGTCTCAATTATATTCCACTTACTCTTGTGTTTTTCTTATCATTTTTTTATGTGATTCCCTTGCGGGCATACATTGTATATTTTTCTATTTTTATTTTTGCATCTCTGTCAGAACCTAGCTACAGACCTGGCACACAGTGAGTGGAAGGCAAGCTCAAAGCCTGAAAAGGTCTTAAGAGGCACACATACATAATAAAAGGAGGAATGAGACTAGGCCTGGGAGTTTTGTTTTAGGGCCTCCTCCCACCCCCCTCACTCACTGACATGCCAAAGAAAAAGGGTTTTGATATTGACATCAGAGAGTAACCCAGGAGCCCAAAGGTAGATGATGGCCTGATGGACTTCAGGTGCCAGAAATTAAACTGGGAGCCAAATTAACTTTTTAGTCACATGCTAGAAAACAGTCTCTGGCAGAGACTTCAGTGTACAGGAAAAAAACAAAACAAAACAAAAAAACCAATAACAAACAAACAACAAAAAACAAACAGAATTAAGCCACTCGCTAACTGGAAGGCAAGGCTGTGTGGCAGAAAACTTGGCTACTGTGGAGTAGAGTCAAAGACAGACAAATATCTGAGAAACAGAAAGACCACTCTGAATAAATAAGTGGGGAAGATTTTTTTTTCTCCCCTCCAATCTAATAGCTGAGTGTATTAGGTTTTTTGCCTTTCTAAAAGAGTCGTAGGAGGAAAAACATCAACAATAAATAAACACACCATGTACTTTAAGCTAAAGGAGCAATAGCAGATTTCACTTGTCTTCTTATAAAGGAGAGATTGCATCCGTGTATCTGAAGCTGGCAGCTTCAGTCCACTGATTCAATTCAATTCAACAAATATTTATCAAGTCTATGAACTCTAGGAGATTGTATTCTACTGGGGAAGGAGAGGGATGGCAAGCATAATTTTAAAAGTAAGTTATCAGAGCACTAATATATTGGGGAGCAGGGGAAGGGTATTGGGAAAGGCCTCTAGGAAGAGGTATCATTTGAGCTTTTTTTTTTTAAAGGTAGAGTTTTTTGGACTTGGAGGAGAACAGGGAGAGAATTCCAGATATAGGGGTTAACCTAGGCAAAGACCAGTAAAAGGAAGATGGATGTTTTTACATGTAAAACATCAAGTTTGGCTGAAGGTGCCTGCTTTGTGTTCTGAATCAAGGCTGCAGTGAAGTTACACGACGCGATACCCAAGCACAAGCACTAGCAGAAATGCCTTGGACTAATTACATGTTTGATTTTTAATTAATTTTTGGTTTTTGAGCATTCAGAAGCCTTTTGCTGAAAAATGTTTGAGGGGCAGTACTAGGTAATTTGCCTAGAAGGTTAGGTTGGAACAATATTGTGAAAGGTCTACTATGTCAGAGTAATTGTCATTTTATCCTACAGGTAATAGGGAGCCATTGAAGCTTCTAAAATAGGGTGATGATATGGTCAGACCTGCACTTTAGGAATATCAATTTGGCAGCTATGTAGAGGATAGAAGGGAGGGAGGATACTGGAGACAAGAATAACCTCTAGGAGAAAACTTTCATAGCCCCAAGGTGACCATGACATGGAATAGAATAATCTTGTAACAGAAGAAAAGGTGATTCATGTGAGATATAACGTGGAAGTGGAATCAATAAGACTTGGTAATTGAATGTGGAAATGAGAGAGGAAAGAGAGTGAAGAGGAGAGCGTGACTTCACACCTACTGCCTTTGCCAATCAGCCTGCAAAACCATCTCAGTAAATGAGGAGCTATTCTGTTTGCAAAGTCCAGTCCGGCAAAGGAAGGTACAGATTAATGGTGCTTAAAAATTTAATGACAATATATGCCTTTCCCAAATATCCCCCAAAATAAGTCCCATGAGAAAATGCCTAGGGACAGCTAGGTGCTGCAGTGAATAGCCTCAGTCACTTAACACTTACTAGCCATGTGACTTTGGGCAAGTCACTTAACCCCAACTTCCCTGCCTTCCCCCCTCCAAAAAGCAAAACAAAAAAATGTCTAGCACTCTTTTCCATTCAATATTCAATGTGGTCATTTTTTTTTAAAACTGAGATATTGTATAAACTAATTATTTAGTGATACTATATAAATTAGAGTTTACTGGAGCTAGTCCTTCCCAGGACATATTTCACTTGTTCTCCCCAGAAAATCATAGAGTGTCATGTTTGGAATAGAGGACACGTTGTTTAGCCTCTATGTGAGTAAGTACCCTCCTTTCCCAAATCCCTGAGGAGTAGACATTCAGTCTCTGCTTGAACACCTCCAATTATAGGGAAATGCTATGTTCCTGAGCAGCCTATTTTCCCTTTGGAGTGCTCTAATGTAAAAGGGAAGTTTATCCTGACATTGAACAAAGATCTTTCTCTTTTCAACTTGGGACCTTGAGACCATGGGGATCATCAGGTTCAGGGCTTCTTAAATTTTTTCCACTCCTAACTCCTTTTCCAGTTTTGGCAATGTCAGTTGGTGTTGTGTGGCCATAGGGCATGCTCTGTGTAAAGTGCGCCTGCTTTGTATTCTGAACCAAGGCTGCTGTTGAAGTTGCACGACGTAACACCCAAGCACAAGCACTGCCAGAAACACCTTGGATTCTTTACATGTTTGATTTTTAATTACTTTTTGGTCATTGAGCATTCAGAAGCCTTTCACTGCTGCCAAATTTTTCAAGATCACATATTAAGAAGCACTGATCTAGTTCAACTCATTCCTCTTAAAAATGAGGGAACTGACACCCAGTGAAGGGAAATGACTTGTCCAAGGTCATAAGGACCAGCGCAGCAGAGGCCAGAATAGAATTCAGGTCTCAGCAGGCTCCAAATCTAAGATGCTTTCCACTGTACTACATTGCATCTCTACTTCCACTGTTTTCTCTTGTTTCTGCCCTTGGGGGACATGTTGAACAAGTATCATCTATCTTCTTCCTGACAACCACTCATATCCTTGAAAATTGTGAACAAGTCTTCTTTGAATCATCTCTTCTCCAAGCCAAGTATATCTAGTTTCTTCAAATGATCCTTGTATGCCATTGTCTCTAGCTAATTAATATTGTTTACTGCTTTGTGCAACCCTGGATAGGCCAGGTATTTTCCCTGGGCCTTAGTTTCCTAAACCAAAAAGTAAGAGGGTCCCTTTCAGTTCTACATCTGAAATACTGTGATCTCATGATCTTCTTTATGTAGCTAAAGGTTATGGGTTTTTTTTTTTTTGGACTATCATCATCCACTTTTAATAGTGAACTTAGAGTAGTGCTGATTCAGGGAATCCGAATTTAGAGCTGTTAATCTTCCCGATTGTGGGGGTCTTGGGGGAGGGCCAAAAAAAGATCTCCAAGGTTGCTGTGTAGTTTAAAATCAAATACCTTGCTATCATATCATTTTCCTCAACCCCTAGTTCATTGCAAAGATGAAGTTTCTCTGACAATATTAATTCCCATTGGGGCGGCCAGGTAGCACAGCGAGTAAGAGCACCGGCTCCAGTGTCGGGATGACCTGGGGATGGAATCCAGGCTCAGACACTTAGCACCCACCCAGAAACACCTGGCCGTGTAACCTTGAGCAAGTTACTTAACCCTGATTGCTTAAAAAAAATATTAATGCCCATTATGTATGAAAGATGGAAGGAAGAAAGGAAGGAAGGAAAGAAGGAGGTAAGGAAGGGAGGGAGGAAGGAAGGAAATATTTTTTAAGTAACTACTATGTTCCAGGTGCTGTGCTAAACACTTTATGAATATTATCTCAATTAATTTTCACAATAACCCTGAGAGCTAGATGCTATTGTTATTCTTATTTTACAGATGAGGAACCTGAGGTAGATAAAGGTTCAGTGATTTGTCTAGGGTCACACAGCTGGTGTCTGAGATCAGATTTTAATCGAGCTCTTCCCAACTCCAGGCCTGGAATTCTATCCTGCAGCTCTATTGATTTGCTAGGAAATATACAAAGTTTAGAGTGGACAAGGCCTTTACCCCTATTGAGCTTATCTAACAGGATATTAAGGCACAAACAAAGACACAAAATATTAGAATTGTGGTCAATCAGTCAGTCAATTAGTGTTTATTAAATGACCAACATAAGCCAGGCACTGAGCTAAACTCTGAAAATATATAGAGAAGCAAACAATGGTGCCTGCCCTAGAAGGGCTCACAGTCTAGAAGACTTAATAATATCCTAGTCTCAGTGACTTGAGATTTCAACCTAGAAGATAACCCCTAACTCAGGGATTACCTAGTGTAACACTTTCATCTTTTAGATTAAAAACTACGACAACAACAAAAGAAAGCAAAACTCTGAGTCTCATAGGAAGGAAACAAATAATTATTAATCACCAACTATGTGCCATGGACTTTATAAATATTTTCATATTTGATCCTTGAAAAACCCGGGGACTTAGGTGCAATTTTCCCTATTTATATATGAGGCAACTGAAATAGATACGTTAGATGACTTCCCCAGGATTCACACAGCTAATATTATGTGAGACTGGATTGAAACTCATCTTCCTGAGCAATGTCTTCTCCATCTCTGACTCCAGGCCCAGTGCCCTCTCCACTATGCCATCTAGCTGCCTCATCCAGCTGAAACAAGTTATAAGTCATTCTCAATCAGCAATAAACATTTATTTATTGACTACTGTGTGCCAGAAACTATGCTAAGTGCTGGAGATACAAAATAAGGCAAAAACAGTCCCTAATGTCAAGGGGATCACTATGTAATGGGGAAACCAATATGTACCCTATGCTCTGTGCAGGATATGTTGGGAATAATCAACCAGGGGAAGGCACTAGAATTAAGAAAAGTTAGGAAAGATTTCCTTTTGAAGATAGAATTTTGGTATTGAAAGGAAGCCAGGAGGTAGAGATAAGGAAGGAGAACAGGGCAGAATTTGAAATCTAGGTACTCTGACTCAGGGCATTGATGTGTACAATCCATAGAGGGTTTTGGCCTAGTCAGGAAGACCCATCCTCCTTATTCAAATCTGGCCTCAGGCACTTACTAGCAGTATGACCCTGGGCAAGTCCCTTAACCCTGTTTGTCTCAATTTCCTCATCTATAAAATGAGCTGGAGAAGGAAATGGCAAACCTGGCTCTGGTATCTTTGCCAAGAAAACCCCAGTGAGGTCAGAAAGAGTTGGACATGACTTAAATGACTGGAAAATGACAACAACTCAACTCTAGATTTAACATTTCTACTGCAGGATGCTGTTATTGCTCTGATAAGTAAATTAAAGGAATGTAAAACTAAGCATTGAGGTCTGAGGGACAACGTTATTATCAACTCATGTGATCAGGGAAGGCTTTCTAGAAGAGGTGGTATTTGAGTTGAAATTTAAAGGATAGTCAGTAATCAAGAGGCAACATGGGAAAGGAAGGTCATTCTTGGTATAGGGAGTAATATGAGCAAAGGCACAGAGGTGGGAAAACTTAGGATATATTTGGGGGTTGAGAGTAGTTCATGTAGGCTAGAGTAATGTGAGATAGGGCTAAAAAAAATAAGGTGTCAAGAGATTATGATGTCCTTGACTGACAGAGAAGTTCAAACTTTGTTTCAGTAGCCACTGAATACCTTTAAGCACAGGAATTATATTCGAATTTCTATCCTGCCATTAGCTGAGTATTTTTAAATGGAATACATGATCACTCTTCCCCCACATGCTTCAAACCATTGCCTTAGGACACTCGGGGCTTAACTCCATCTAAGTAAATATAAGATGCTGGGCTCAGTGTCTCTATATTTACTAAAGAGAGGTCTGCTGCCTCCATTATTCTTTGGTTCCTGTGCTGCTTCCATATTTCAACTGATACAAAGCCAACCTTCACATTGATGGTACCTTGGTTGTAACTGGACCACCAAGAAGCCATAAAGAGGAATTAGTCAGCTTAGGTGGATAATTGATGGGTGTCAAGCGTCCATTTATAAAACTGCTTTAACTTCTCCTCTGATTGCCTGAGGGTGGAATAGAATCTTTGGAGAGAGCCCAAATACCTTTCCTGACTTCCTCCAAATACCTGCATTTTACTCCAGTATAACCAAGGGCTCTGATGGTCTCAGTGTTAGTGATGTTTAATGAGAATTCTGTATTTTTGTAGGGTCATCTGAAAAAGTTCTGAGAACAAAATTGAGTCTTGCCTTGGAGTGAAGGGTCTGCTTTACTGCTAGGTGATGAAAAAAAAAGGCATATACAGGTTTCATATATTCTCATTGGGCCCACACAAAAATCACTGTTCTTTTGACAGTCTGAATTTATCCCTCTTAATTAGTTAATGCTTGGTTCATGTTATGATTGCCTCCAGCAAGGCTTGAAGCAGATGTAGCCTTTAAATACAGACTATACACTCAGAAAGACTAGCAAGGAAATGTTAGGAAGGAGAGGACTTGGCATTATCCCATAATCAGAGATAGCCCATACATGGCATCTGCCCTTTCAGCTAAGAATATGGAAAATTACAGACCTGGAGAGGACTTTCAGAGATTATATTGTTCACTGCCTACTTTTTAAGAAGGCCTAAATTTAAATCAGACAATTTCCAACATATCATTTTGGCCTGAACATGATCATGGTTTCTCAGTGGCTATGCCGTCATAAGAAGCTCTCATAGGCAACAAGCATAAGACAGAAATATTTCTGCCAATCTAATTAAATGTAAAGAGGCTGACGACCAGATGATGATTTCAGAGGGTCATAGACACTAGACGCTAAGGCCACCTTCCATCTAACTCTGTTTGCTTTTCATATAGATCTATTGACATGCATGATGTCTTCCCCATTAGAATGAAAGCGCCTTGAGGACAGGGCATAGTTTTGCCTTCTCTTTGAATCTCCAACTCTTAACATAGTACCACGAACATAGCAACAACTTAAGAATACTCATTGATTAATTGCTGTAGATAGTACTGAGGCTGAAGTTTCATGATACTGATTCATAGAGGAAGGACCAGAACCAACAAAATCACAGATTTTGGAGTGTTAAAATAGCATTTTAAGAAATACCCTCTATCCCTTTGTGCTTTTTATCTTCTCCAAGTGCCTCCTATGCACCAGGAACTGTGTGCTAAGTGCTAGACATATAAAGATAGGTAAGACAGTCTCTATTTCCAAGGTCAGTTTAACAGGGGAGACGACATGTAAACAACTATGTACAGAAAAGATACAGATAGGTTACAGTGGAGAGCAACAGTGGGTGGAAGGCTCTAGTATCAAGGTGCCATCAGGAAAGATTTCTTATAGAAGGTGGGATTTTAACTGAGACTTGAAGGAAGCCAGGAGATGCAGATGAGGACAGAGGGCATTATAGGCATAGAGGACAGACAATGCAAATGCATGAAGTTAGTAGATGGAGTTTCTTGTTCAAGGAAGTGCAGGTCAATGTTATTGTACTGTAGATTACAAGGTGAAGTGTAACATGTAAATGACTTGGAAAGGAGGCAAATTATGAAAGACTTTGAATGCCAGATAGAGGATTTTATATTTGATCCTGGAGGTGATAGGTAGCCATTAGAATTTACTGAGTAAGAGATTGGGAGTGTCCTGGTCCTATTCACCCTCTTCAGGATGGGTTACTTTAGGAAGTTCACTTTGACAACTTAGTGGCAATGGTGAAGTCGAGTTTGTCATCTTCTCTCTTTCCAAATGAGGGTTTTCTAATTAGAAATAATAAAAAAGTCTTTATGTTGTACATACATGTTTCCAGCCTATGTTGGGGTTGGAAATACATGGCTTACTGTCTGCTGTCAAAGATTTTACAATCCAGCTGGGAAAATATAAGTAACACATGAAGCCACAACAAAAAAGACTTTTGGCTCACAGGCACTACTCTACAAAGGTAGCAGGTGCTTGACATATGTTTGTTGAACAATATAAGAATTATTATTATTATTACAATTTTACAAGTGGGGGTGTAGAGACAAGATGGTGCAGTAAAAGCAGGGACTTCTTTGAGTTCTCCTGCAAAACCCTCAAAATACGTGTAAAAATTACTCTAAACAAATTCTAGAGAAGCAGAAGCAACAAAATGACAAAGTGGAAGAAATTTCCAGCCTAAGACAACCTGGAATGTCAATGGGAAAGATCTGTTGCACCATGCAAGAAGAGGAGTACAGTCTAGAATGGTGTAATGATAATGGGATTTGAAGATCTTCCATGCCCTTGATTGGCAAGTAAACAGGTACTTATCACTTAGTTTCAAGTTAATTATAGCAAGCCTTTGTTAAAGAAACAGAAGGGAAGGGCAGAGTCAAGATGGCAGAGTAGAAACAGGACTTCTATGAGGCTCCCGCCTCCTCCAATTCATGTAAAAATGACTCTAGGGTGGCCTGCGTGGGAAGGTGTGGTGGCAGCGGCGCAGCGACGCGGCGGTCGCAAGCCAGGTAGGTGCGGTGGCTGACGCAGGCCGGGACAGCGGGGCGTCGGCAAGGCGGCGTGCGGACGCAGGCCGGGAAGGGGCCTGATCAACTCCGAAGGCAAGTCTTCCCACCAACCACAAGGTCCACTACCAGGCCTATCACCAAAGGGCTGGGACTGGAAAGGGCAAGGTAAGAAGCAAAGACAGGGGCCCCTATACTGGACAGCAAACACTCCTTGGGCTACCACATCATAGCACAGAAATCTTTTTTTAAAAAGCCCCTTTTAGGACCTCCAAAGACGAGGATGACAAAGTGAACCCCACTTGCTCCAAACCCCGCCTCTGACCCTGAAAATATAGTAACTATTGTCCAGGGCAAAACCCTCTACAGTAAAGGCTTGGGATCCTAGAGGAAGGGCGTGGTTAGGACCCTGCCTCAAAATGGGTAGAAAGCAGACTACAAAGACAAAAACTCTAGAGTCCTACTATCCTCAGAGGGAGGAACCAACCTAAGAGGGAGACAATGTGGACTCCACACCCACAGCTGAAACTTCAACAGGGAATGGATCCCAAGCACAGAAGGCTCTCCTAGATGAGATCAAAAGGAACTTTGAAAGCAAAATGAGAGAGATAGAAGAAAAAATGAATAATTCTCTCAAAACAAAAATAGCAGAATTTGAAAAGCATTATAATGAGGAAAACATCTCTCTAAAAAGAAAAGAGTATGATATGGAAAAGGAGCTTCAAAAATTAACCAAGGAAAATGATTTACTAAAAACCAGAATTAAACAAATGGAAACAAATAACTCTATGAGGAACCAAGAAGTAGCCAAGCAAAACAACAAGAATGAAAAATTACAAAAAGAGGTAAAACACCTCAAAGAAAAAATAACTGACCTGGAAAACAGATCCAGGAGAGATAATCTGAGAATTATATGCCTACCAGAAAATTATGATGAAAAAATGAGCCTGGACAACATTCTCCAAGAGCTCATTAAGGAAAACTGCCCTGAAATACTTGAACCTGAGGGGAAAATAGAAATCGACAGAATCCACCGGACACCTGCTGTAAGAGATCCCAAACTGAAAAATCCTCGAAAGGTTGTGGCCAAACTCCAGAACTACCAGATAAAAGAGAAAATACTTCAAACGGCCAGAAACAAACAATTCAGATATCGAGGGTCCACAGTGAGGATTGCACAGGATTTGTCAGCCTCCACACTGAAAGATCTGAGGCAGTGGAATACAATTTTCAGGAAGGCAAAACAGCTTGGATTACAACCAAGGATCACATACCCAGCGAGACTGAGCATATTCTTCCAGGCAAAGAGATGGTCATTCAATGATATAACAGAGTTCCAGACCTTCTTGATAAAAAAGCCAGAACTCAATGGAAAATTCAACCTCCAATTATGAGAAGCAACAGTGACTTAGAAAGGTAAAGAAGGAGAACACACATCATTTTAGAGGGAAAGAGGGGAGGGAGAGGAGCTTCGCATGAGATCTGTTCCTGTCATTCTTGATGCGAAGAAAAAATAGCATACCTCATTAAGTATAACAATATCCTACAGGTAGTAGGAGGGGGAAAGGGTTACAAAAGGGGGGTAGGAGTGGTTTGTAGAGAGGGAAGTAGTAAGGGGAAAAGGGGAGGAAAAGGGAACACTGAGGGAGGCGGTGGTCAAAAGGAAAACTACTAAGGGGGGGGGAAGGGAGAAGGGAGGAAAAATATGAATATTAACAGGGGCAGGAATAGGATAAGAGGAAAGAAACAGATAACAATCATAACTGTAAATGTGAATGGAATGAACTCTCCTATAAAATGGAGATGGATAGCAGAATGGATTAGAAATCATAATCCTAGAATATGCTGTTTACAAGAAACACATCTGAAACAGAGGGATACACACAAGGTAAAGGTAAAAGGTTGGAGTAAAATATATCATGCCTCAGCTAAAATAAAAATAGCAGGGGTAGCAATCCTTATCTCAGACAAAGCAAATGCAAAAATTGACCTAAAGAGATAAGGAAGGAAACTATATCCTGTTAAAAGGCACCATCGAGAATGAAGCAATATCACTACTTAACATATATGCGCCAAGTGGTGTAGCATCCAAATTCCTAGAGGTGAAGCTAAAGGAATTACAGGAAGAAATAGATAGCAAAACTATACTAGTGGGAGACCTTAATCTCCCCCTATCTGAACTTGATAAATCCAACCTCAAAATAACCAAGAAAGAAGTTAAGGAGGTGAACAGGATTTTAGAGAGGATAGGTATGATAGATCTCTGGAGAAAACTGAATGGGGATAAAAAGGAATATACTTTCTTCTCAGCGGTTCATGGCACATACTCAAAAACTGACCATGTTTTAGTGCATAAAAACCTCACAATTCTATGCAGTGAGGCAGAAATATTAAACGCATCGTTCTCAGATCATGATGCAATAAAAATTATATGCAATAAAGGGCCAGGGAAAGACAGACTAAAAACTAACTGGAAATTAAACAATTTAATCCTAAAGAATGAGTGGGTCAAACAAGAAATTATAGAAACAATCAGTAATTTCATTCAAGAGAATGATAATAATGAGACAACATACCAAAATCTGTGGGATGCATTAAAGGCAGTTCTTAGGGGAAGTTTTATATACCTGAGTGCATATGTGATTAAATTAGAGAAAAGGGAGCTCAACGAATTGGGCATGCAATTAAAAAACCTAGAAAAAGAACAAATTCAAAATCCCCAATTAAATACTAAACTAGAAATATTGAAGACTGAAGGAGAGATTAATAAAATCGAAATTAAGAAAACTATTGAACTAATAAATAAAACCAAGAGCTGGTTTTATGAAAAAACCAACAAAATTGATAGACCCTTAGTCAATATGATTAAAAAAAAAGAAAGAAGAAAACCAAATTATGAGTATCAAAAATGAAAAGGGTGAATCTACCTCCAATGAAGAGGAAATCAAAACAATAATTAGGAATTATTTTTCCCAATTGTATGCACATAAATTTGACAATCTTAGGGAAATGGATGAGTATTTAGATACTCATACAAGTTGCCCAGATTAACTGAAGAGGAAGTAAATTACTTAAATAATCCCATCTCAGAAAAAGAAATTGAACAAGCCATCAGTCAGCTCCCTAGGAAAAAATCTCCAGGGCCAGATGGATTCACTAGTGAATTTTATCAAACATTTAAAGAACAATTGATTCCAATACTCTACAAATTATTTGGGAAAAATAGTGAAGGAGTCCTACCAAATTCTTTTTATGACACAAATATGGTACTGATACCTGAATCAGGAAGAGATAAAACAGAGAAAGAAAATTATAGACCAATCTCCCTCATGAATATAGATGCAAAAATTCTAAATAAAATACTAGCCAAAAGACTACAGCAACTTATCTCAAGAATAATACACTTTGATCAGGTAGGATTTATTCCAGGAATGCAAGGATGGTTTAATATTAGGAAAACCATCAGTATAATTGATCATATCAACAACAAAACTAGCAGAAACCACATGATCATCTCAATAGATGCAGAAAAGGCTTTTGACAAAATACAACATCCATTCCTATTAAAAACATTAGAAAGTATAGGAATAAATGGAGCCTTCCTTAAAATAATAGGTAGCATCTATTTAAAGCCATCAGCAAGTATTATATGTAATGGGAAGAAGCTGGAAGCATTTCCCATAAGATCAGTGGTGAAATAAGGGTGTCCACTATCACCCCTCTTATTCAATCTGGTACTAGAAATGTTAGCAGTAGCAATTAGAGAAGAAAAAGAATTCAAAGGAATCAAGTTAGGCAAAAAAGAGACTAAGCTATCACTCTCCACAGATGATATGATGATATACTTAGAGAATCCTAGAGAATCAAGTAAAAAACTGCTTGAGACAATAAATAAATTTGGCAAAGTTGCAGGATATAAAATAAACCCACATAAATCCTCGGCATTCCTATATATTTCCAATGAAATTCAACAGCAAGAAGTAGAAAGAGAAATCCCATTTAAAGTTACTATAGACATTATAAAATATTTGGGAATCTACCTGCCAAAACAAACCCAGGACCTGTATGATCATAACTACAAAACACTTTTCACACAAATAAAGTCAGATCTAACTAATTGGAAAAATATCAATTGCTCATGGCTGGGTCGAGCTAACATAATAAAAATGACAATTTTACCTAAATTAAATTATATATTTAGTGCCATACCAATTAATTTACCAAAAGACTACTTTATAGAGTTAGAAAAAATAGTAACAAAATTTATCTGGAAGAATAAATGGTCCAGAATATCAAGGGAATTATTAAAAAAAAAATGCTAGGGAAGGTGGACTAGCTTTACCAGATTTCAGTCTGTACTATAAAGCAGCAGTCATCAAAACTACCTGGTACTGGCTTAGAAATAGAGAAGTGGATCAATGGAATAGATTAGGCACACGAGATTCAGAAGTCAACGACTACAATAATGTATTGTTTGATAAACCCCCAGACCCTGGTTTTTGGGATAAGAACTCACTGTTTGACAAAACTGCTGGGAAAACTGTAATATAGTATGGCAGAAACTGGGCATAGACCATTATCTTACACCATATACCAAAATCAAGTCTAAATGGGTTCATGATCTAGGTTTAAAGGTTGATACTGTAAGCAGTCTGCTAAAACAAGGAATAGTTTACCCATCAGACTTGTGGAGAGGGAATGACTTTATGACGAAACAGGAATTAGAGAACATTATAAAATGTAAAATGGATAATTTTGACTACATGAAATTGAAAAGTTTCTGTACAAATAAAGCCAATGTAACCAAGATTAAGAGGGAGGTGGGAAATTGGGAAAGAATCTTTACAACCTATGTCTCTGACAAAGGACTCATCTCTAAAATATACAGAGAATTGAGTCAAATGTATAAGAATACAAGTCATTCCCCAATTGATAAATGGTCAAAGGATATGAACAGGCAGTTTTCAGAGAAAGAAATTAAAGCTATCTATAAGCACATGAAGAAATGCTCTAATTCACTATTGATTAGAGAAATGCAAATCAAAACAACTCTGAGGTACGGCATCTCACCAGTCATATTGGCTAAGATGGCAAAACAGGAAAATGACAAATGCTGGAGAGGATGTGGGCAAATTGGAACACTAATTCATTGTTGGTGAAGTTGTGAGCTGATCCAGCCTTTCTGGAGAGCAATCTGGAATTATGCCCAAAGGGCTATAAATACTTTCATACCCTTTGATCCAGCAATACCACTCCTAGGGTTATATCCCAAAGAGATTATAGAAATGGGAGAAAGACCCATATGTACAAAAATGTTTATAGCAGCTCTTTTTGTTGTGGTAAAGAATTGGAAATTAAGGGGGTGCCCATCAATTGGGGAATGGCTGAACAAGTTGTGGTATATGCATGTTATGGAATACTATTGCGCCATAAGAAACGGGGAGCAGGTGGCCTTCATATTTACCTGGAGAGGCTTAAAAGAACTGATGCTGAGTGAGAAGAGTAGAACCAGGAGGAATTTATATACAATTACAGACACAACGTATGTGTGATGACCAACTTTGATAGACTGGACTCTTCTCAACAATACAGGGATATAAGTCAATCCCAAAAGATTCATGATGGAGAGAAAAACATGCATCCAGAGAAAGAACTAGAAAGAACTAAATTTATATCCAGGTGGAAGCAAAATACCTGATCTTTTTCATTCTCTTATTTGATTTTATGTCCTCTTTACCATTTTTCATTCCAGCTGGTACAATCCATCCTTTTAACCTGTCCATTGTATAATGTGAAAGTATTTACAGATCCTATACTTGATAATAAGCCACCATGGGGGGGAGGGGAGAGAGGGAGACAAAATGTGAAATTCAAGTAATTGTGGAATTGAATCCTGTAAACTAAAAGGAAACAAACAAATTAATACATTAAAGTTTAAAAAAAATGACTCTAGACAAACTTTGAAGCTACAGAACGCACAAAATTACATAGAGCAGGCTGGGCAAGAAGCAGCCAGCACAGTGTGTTGGGAGCTGAGCCCAGCTCCAAGCAAGCCCAAGGATTTAGCCTTAGGGCAGCTACAGCCAGCCATGGGCTGGAGGGAGTTCACATCAGCAGCAGCTTCAGCAGTTTCCAGAATTATCAACCCATAGATGCTAAGGACAAAGTGAGAGGTCAGTGCAGTGTGGACTTTGGGACCTGGGAGTTCAGGAGTGCAGTCCAGTTGCCAGAGCAAGTGGAAGCTTCAGAGAGGGCACCCAACTAATACCTCCAGCACCTGCGAAAGCCCCAGCAATTGGTACAAAGCTTGCCTCTCTGGTAGCAGAGTTCTACTGTGGCAAAAAACTCAAAAGTCAACTAATTGAATGGCAACATGAGCTAGCAAAGGAAGCAAAGTGGTCCGACTTTGGATTCCCTTTTTGGGAACAAAAAGGATCGGGGCATGGAACAAGAGAAAGACAGTGAAGTCAAAACTCCTGCAGGAGAAGGTTCCAAGAAAAGAATAATTTGCTTACAGGCCATAGAGGAGCTTGAGAAGGATTTTGAAAACCAAATAAGAGAAGTGGAGAAAAAAATGGGAAGAGAAATGAGAATGATGCAAGAAAATTATAAAATAAGAGTCAACCACCTGACTGAAGAAAATAACACTCATATGGCAAAAGAGGCTCACAAAGCCAATGAGGAGAAAAAATGTCTTAAAAATCCAAATTTGCCAGATGGAAAAAGAATCTCAAAAACTCACTGAAGAGAATCATTCCTTCAGAATTAGATTGGAGCAAAGAGAAGTTAGTGACTTTATGAGAAATCAAGATACTATTAAACAGATCCAAACAAATGGTAAAATAGAAGGCAATGTGAAATATCTCATTGGAAAAACCACTGACCTGGAAAAAAGTTCCAGGAGAGACAATTTTAAAATTATCAGACTATCTGAAAGCCATGATAAAAAAAAGAACCTAGAAATCATCCTTCAATAAATTCTCAAAGAAAATTGCCCTGATGTTCTAGAACCAGAAGGCAAAATAGAGGTTTAAAAAATCCACCGATCACCCCCTAAAAAAAGATCCCAAAAAGGAAACTTCTGTGGTGCCTAGGTGGTTCAGTGAATAGAGCACTGGCCCTGGAGCCAGGAGGGCCTGAGTACAAATGTGGCCTCAGACACTTAACACTTTCTAGCCGTGTGACCTTGGGTAAGTCACTTAACCCCAATTGCCCTGCCCTCACCTTCCAAAAAGAAAAAAAAAAGACAACACACACACACACAAACTAGCTGTGTGACCTTGGGCAAGTTACTTAACCCCAATTGCCCTCCAAAAAGAAAAAAAAATGCCTAGGAATATTATAGCCAGGTTCTGGAGTTCCCAGAGAATAAAGGAGAAAATATTACAAGCAGCCAGGAAGAAACAATTTGAGTACTGTGGAAACACAATCAAGATAACACAAGATCCAACAGCTTCTACATTGAGGGAGAGAAGGGCTTGGAATATGATATTCTGGAGGTCAAAGGAGCAGGGATTAAAACCAAGGATCACCTACCCAGCAAAACTGAGTATCATGTTTCAGGGGAAAATATGGTCATTCAATGGAATAGTGGACTTTTAAGCATTCTTAATGAAAAAACAGAGTTGAATAGAAAATTTGACATTCAGATACAAGAAGCAAGAGAAGCATAAGAAGGCAAACAAGGAAAAGAAATAATAAGGAACTTACAAAGTTGAACTACTTACATTCCTACATGGAAAAAATGATAATTGTAATTTATGAAACTTTTCTCAGTATGATAATAGTTGAAGGGAATAGAAATAAATAAATAGATAGATAGAAAGATAGATAGATATAGATATATACACACACATACATACACACACACACACACACACACACATATATATATGTCTATATAGGAAGGTGTATAGGCATATGAATACATATATGAGTATATGTATATATGTGAACAAGTATACATAGACAGGAGGTACAGGACCACTTGAATAGGAAAGGATGATACTTAAAAGATGAAACTGAGAGGTAAGAGAGATATATAATGAGAGGAGATGGGGAGAGATAGAATGGAGTAAATTATCTCACATAGAAGAGGCAAGGGAAAATGGTTACAATGGAGGGGAAGAACAGGAAGGCAAAAGGCAATGAGTCAACCTTATTCTCAATGAATTTGGCTTAGGGAGGGAATGACATACACACTAAATAGAGTATCCCACCCTACAGGAGAGTAGGGGGGAAGAGGATGAGAGGGGGTATGATGGAAGGGAGAGTAGGCAGGGGGGGAGGAGAGAAGTTGGAAACACCCACTTTTGAAAAGGGACAGGATCAAAGTAGATAAAAGAACAAGTTGGGGTTGGATAGGATGGAGGGAAATATAGTCAGTCTTTCACAATATATCCACTTTTGAAATGATTGATCCATCACAGTGTATCTTCCCAGTAAGGGTGGGTGATGAGGGAGGTAGGGAAAGAATCTGGATTTCAAAAGTTTAAAATCAAATGTTATATATATATATATATATATATATATATATATATATATATATATATATATATATATATACACACACACACACACATATATATTTATATATGTATGTGTGTGTATATGTATATATATAAATGTATGTATGTGTGTATATGTATATATTATATATAAAGTTATAATTATTATTATTATTTTACATGTAACTGGGAAATAAGATGCATGGGCACTGGGGCATAGAGATCCACCATGCCCTACTGGAAAGTTGGAGGGGGGATGGGGGAAGATATGGGAGAAAGCAGATTGGGGGAGGGGATATTCAGTAGGATTGCTGTTTTGGTGTGGTTGGTAGGTGAAACATGGGGGAAAATTTCGTAACTCAAAAGCTTGTGGAAATGAATGATGTAAACTAAAAAATAAATAATATATAAATATATAAAATAAACTGCAAAAATAATACTTAAGGTAAATAAGATGAAAATAATTAAAGAAACAGAATGTATGAATGCCTATTGCTTACATAACAGGAAGGGGTGGAACAGGGAGGAACTGATACCATATATAAGGAAGAGCACAAGCTGCAAAGTCAGAGCTTCTTGAAGAATTTCTTGGAGCAAGCCATGTGGAGACCCAGGCTGGAGAAAGTGATTTTGATTTCAAGAATGGAGCTGGAGAAAGTGATTTTGATTTTGAAAACAGAACTTGTGGTGGTGGTGCTTCTTCTTCTTCTTCTTTTTTAAAGCAATCAGGGTTAAGTAACTTGCTCAAGGTTACAGGCCAGTTATTTCTGGGTGTGGTGCTGAGTATCTGAGCCCAGATTTGATCCCCAGGTCAATCCCGACACTGGAGCTGGTGCTCTTACTCGCTGAGCCACCTGGCCGCCCCTAAGTAATTGGGATTAAATAACTTGCTCAAGGTTACACGGCAGGTGTTTCTGGGTGGATGCTAAGTGTCTGAGCCCTACATTGAATTGCTTACCTTCTCAATGTGAGTGGGTGGGAAGGGGGGAAGGGAGAAAATGTAGAACTCAAAAGTTTTAAAAATGAATGTTAAAAATTGCTTTTACATAAAACTGGGAAATAACTTATACAGGCAATGTGCTATATAGAAATCTATCTTGTCCTGCAAGAAAATAGAAGGGAAGAGGATAAGAGAATGTGGGAGTTATAGAAAGGAAGGCAGATAGGAGGAAAGGGTAATCAGAATGCACACCATCTTGGGGAGGGGGGAGGGGGGAGATGGGGAGAAAATTTAGAACTGAAAATGTTGGGGAAGCAAATGTTGAAAACTGAAATTAAGTAATCAAAACAACAAAAAAATTATTGTTACCACATGGCCAATATGGTATTATGTTTTACATGACTGAACATCTATAACCTATATTAAATTGCTTATTGTCTCTAGGAGAGAGGAGGTGAGAGAGGGGGGAAAGAAGAGGAAAAAAATAAAATATTTTTAAAAATTACAAGTGAGGAAGTGGAGGCTTAAAAAGGTGAATTGATTTGCTCAACATTACAGGGCTAAACTTGAACCCAACTCTTGTGACGTCATGTTCAAAACCTTTTGACCCATACCACTGATTCCTGTAGTAAGTAAATAACTGCAAATGGAGAACTAAAAACGTTAAATTCTATATAAGTTCTGGAGAAAGATATAGAGAGAGCACTCACCTACCCTTCTCTCCAATCCAATCCAATTCCCATCCAATAAACTTCTTGAGTTTTACGAGAATAGTCTTTTCTAAAACTTAATGTGTTATGTCAATGAAAATGATTACAGCTGAGAGGTAGTGGGGAGGGAGATGGGTTTCAAGAACTAGATTTGGAGTTTAGGAAGCTTTGTTCAAATACTGCCTGAAGTCCTTAGAAGCTGTGTTATCTGGCAAATCATTTAACATCTCAAACACTGTTTCCTCCTTTGTAAAACAGGTAAAATGAAAATATTACTTGCAAATGAAGTGGGCTGTGATGCTCTGAAGTAATTCTACTTCTCTGCTTTTCCGTTCCTCATTCATTTACATAGGAGACCAAAAATGATTTTAGGTTTATGAATAGGACAGAATAGACAAACCTTGTGTTATGTGGGAGACAAGGGAGTAGAACCTTTTCTACAGGTGTTCTAGGAGTTTCACTCTTGATCTGGGCAGACAGGAAGACAGCATCAGAGGAATAATAAGGGGTAATAATTGAATAAGCTGATTATTCTAGTCTTCTCAAAGGGGTTTGCTTATAATTGGAGCACCAACTGCTACAGCATTTCCCAATTACTCTTCTCATAGGGGCAGGCAAGAATAGAGTAGGAACTAGAGTTATAGTTTGTGCATTCCCTCTCTAAGCCTCAGAGAGGGCTGCTTAAGGCAAGCACACATCTACTTTCCCCTTGTGCATTCCTATTCCCCACTTACTAACCAGTGCCTGCTTGACTTATAGGGTAACAGACAAAGAAGGCAGTTTGTCAGCAATAGCCTCCCAAGTTTACATTAACTTTATCAATATCATGGGGACTTAGCACAGAGCATATGCAGTAGGTGTTCACCAGCTCGGTCCAAATGTTTACATTATCTTAAAATTATAATATAATTTGCAAGCAGGGTGGAGATGTTTACCAACCATGAGCCTGGGAACTAGATGATTATTATGTCAATGGATCCTGGGAACCAGTATCTTAAAAAGAAACAAAAATCCACCTTACACAAACTTAAATCTACTTTACATACACCTTGGTATTTTGTTAAATGGGAAAACACTAAATATATCTGATATCACTAAATATATATCTAGAGGGTCGCTCTTTTGTGATCAACAATTAACCTACAGTTAACACACACACGCGCGCGCACACACACAGTCTCCTAACTTTAAGTCAGACCAGGGATTGGGGCAGGGGTGTTGCCCTTGGTAAATAGGAAATTGTGTTTAAAGCATAAACTTACTGCCTATGAGTACTCTGTAGTTGTATGATGTAGATGATCATGATCCCTGGGACTAGGATTCTCCTTTTGGAGAAGAAAAGTTCATCACAGCCGAGCTTCTGAGGACCAAAATATTTTTTCTTATGGAGGAGGAAAAAAAGTGGCTAAGGGTTTTCTTTTAGTCCAATGACTAGGATGCATAAACTATAAACCCCTGTACTCTGACAGAAAGACATATTGTAGGGTGCACTATGTCTTTTATAGGAACAAATAACACTTGAGATCAGGACTCCAGGTGATTCCAGAAGCTAAAATCTCCTCAGCCTCATTCCCGGTGAATTCATACCTGGCAGCAATGAACTACAGCTAGCAACTTCCACAGGACCAGAGGAGGACCATTCAACAGCTGGTGTAAGATACCAACAGGGACCTCTATACACCAGATGCCACTTCACATATCTTGCAGCAACCACACATGAGGCAGAGAGCAAATACCACACCAGACCATCAGGGAATAGTGTGATAACATCCTCAGAAAATGTCTTTGTCCCTCCACACACAAACTTATGGTAATTGTTTCCTATCTATGTTATAGAAAGATGTAAGATACATCTATCTTACATATCTTATAGAAAGATGTAAGATACATCTATCTTACATATCTTATAGAAAGATGTAAGATACATCTATCTTACATATCTTATAGAAAGCTTACTTTGCATGTCTGTTGAATGTTGTCTCCTCCATTAGACGTCAAACTCCTTGAGAGTATGGAGTATATTTTACCTCTTTTTGTTTAGTACAGAGCTTGGCACATAGTAAGCACTTAATAAATGCTTATTGATTGATTGATTGATTGTTACCTTGGACATATATACTCTGTAAGTGTTAATCTATGTGTGTGCACCCTGGCCACATGAATTCCTTTCAGATCTCTCCACATTTGTTCTCTGGTTATGTCCACCCTTCACATTGATCATATCTATGTTTCTGAGAGAATGTGCCCCAGGGAAATGTTCAATTACCACTTCTCTTAACTCTGATATTTCATTAAATACCTTTGCTCTAAACAAACTGTGTGTCCACTAGTGACTCACAAAAACAAAGCTATCAGTGGGAGCTTTTTCTCCCTTTTTTTCTTTTTTTTAATGAGTGGTTTTGGACCTACTGAATACCTCAAATTTTGGTAAAACAGTTTGGGACCCTGTGTATAAGTAATGAGTCAGTACCAGATGCTACATACAGATGAAGAAACTGAGGCCCAAAGAGGCTAAGTGGCTTGCCCTAAATCATATAACTTGAAAGTAGAAAAGCAAGTATATGAATTAGGATCTTCTTACTTTAGGTCCAATGCTCTGAGGCTTCTACTTTGCCATTACACCCTAAGGATCAGAGTACCTTTCCATTTCACTTGCCACTGGAACCTTCTATGTGTGAAAAGTTGTCTTCCTGAATTAGAACGGGAAGCTGCTGAAGAGTAAGAGTTGTTTTATTTTCTATTTGTATCCTCAGTTCTCTGTCGTTCAGTAATTTCAGTTGCGTCTGACTCTTTGTGATCCCATTTAGAGTTTTCTTGGCAAAGATATTAGAGTGGCTTGCCATTCCTCCCCCAGCTCATTTTACATATAGGAAAACTGAGGCAGAGTTAAGTGACTTGCCCAGGGTCACATAGCTAGTAAATGTCTGAAGTCAGATTTGAACAAGGAGGATGAATCTTTCTGACTTCAGACCCACTGTGCAACCTTACCTAAATTCTAAGCACAGTTCTTTGCACATTAAAATGCTTAATAAATGCTCCTTCCTTCCTTCCTTCCTTCCTTCCTTCCTTCCTTCCTTCCTTCCTTCCTTCCTTCTTTCCTTCCTTCCTTCCTTCCTTCCTCCCTCTCTCCCTCTCTCTCTTTCTTTCTCTCTTTCTATTTCGTTATTTCACCTCACTTATGCATCCATTCCATTCATTGCACCACACCATAAAGGTCCTTAGGGTAAGAGTACACCCTCCCCCCCGCAAAGAACCTAACTCTTTTCAATTCTAATCCAATGTTGTTTTACTACACAATCCCATAGCCTGCATGTCACACTACAAGATTAGACTGTGAAGTTTAAGAGAGAAAATGTCAGTCAAGTCTCCATAGGAAGTCAGATATAAAAATAGACTGGGGAGCAGCCACTCCTACTGATTAGTGTAGCTTAATTCAGCTGTATACCTGTTTATACCATACTATCCTGCTAGATCCAGCATTTTCTCTGGTGTAGGCTTCATACACAAAAGAATCAATACATCATTAGCCTGTAGGAAGTTGGTTTCTGGGTACTAGAGAGCTCCTGGGAGTATCATCTGAGTCATAATGACAAGGGAAGGGCTATGCTAAAAGTCTTGAATTATACCACATTAAGAAACCTCTCTCTGGGGGATGGTGAGCTGCTTAAATATTCCCTTCTGTGGCCTCAGACTTAACTATCAAATATTTACCATGGATCTCAGCAAGCAGATTTCACTCATCCCAAGATTTTTCTATGGAACGGAGAGCTGGCATTACCACCATTTTTACAGATGGGAACAGACTCAGACAAATTTAACTGGACACTTAACATCCACAAAGGAAGCCAAGCAAACCTGTTACATCTTTCCACTGTTCTAGTCACACTTTCTCCCATACCTGCCTTTCACCTCTTTTGCTATTTCACTGTGGGGGCTGGATTTTGAAAATTCATCTCATAGGCAGACTCCAGATGCTTTCTCCCTAAGTCCATTTGAGATCACAACCACTAGCTGGCGTAAAACTACTTTCTGCTTTTCCCCCAATTTGTATCCAACCCTTTCCCCAAGACTTTGAGGTGCACTGCCCCCCACCCCAACCTCTACACTCTGTCCTTTCTTGCTCCATCCCCATGAATGACTCACTCTGTTTACTGAGCTGAGAAGCTATTAGAAGTGAGCAGAATTTAAGCTTCCAAGGGACTTTGTTTTACCCACTGACAAAATCATTCGTTTCTCTTTCTGTTAAATATTCATGGCTCTCAGATTTTTAGATACAAAAGTACATTTTGTTTTAAAATGTGCTGATCCAGGACATAGTACTCTGCATTGATTTCTCTCTCTCTGCAACTCTGAGGCACTGGAAATAAAGGGGCCCTCATTCACCATTACTGAAATATAGTCTTACATTTCTCTTTGGTTTTCTTTTGAATTTGGCTGCTATTTGTTGCAAGGGGTAGTATAGATTGTGACTCTGTGTGGATGTGGGCATATCCCTCTTTAGCACTGCACAAAACACAAAGCCTTTCCTGAGCTTATGTTAATATCAAGTGAAAAAAGGGCTTTAACAAAGACCTGATCAATTGCTGATTTCAAATATTTGCTATTTTGACGGGATACACACATGCATATGTATGTGTGTATGTGATTTTTTTTATACAGATGAAGGGGTCTGCCTGGAGTCTTTAGTGTGATGCAGGAAACATGGTAGAATGGGAACCAAATGGGGAGAGAAAGACTACATTGTAAAACTGCAATGCAAAGGGGAAAGTAGCAGGCTATGGGCATTATGAAAAGAGAGATCAAATGTGGAGATACAAGTCCTGATTAATGCAGTTCACTGGACTCATCTCTGTGAAATGGAACTCAAAAAGTAGGTAAGGGAAGGAAAGATGTAACCCTTTCAAACCTGGAGAGATTTTGTGGGGATTTCTTCAGGGAGTTTATAGGAATTAGGTGAATTGGTGATGCTTAATTGAATAGTCTTATTCTTCCCAGATAACAGCTCTGCATTGACCTTACTCATAGACTAAAGTGGTACCTGCCTACATGAAATGATTTCAGGAATATGAAGAATGCCTCCCACTTACAGTACTATGTGAATTTCATTTTGTTAGTTTAAGAGATAGGAGGAAAGTTGTCATAATGCTATGGGGGAAAACATAACACCAAGAGGCAGAGGCCTGGATTTAGTTGTGACTATATCATTAATTTGAAATATGATCAAGGGCAAAGCTTTTTTTACTTTTCTGGGCCTCAGTTTATACCTATAAAATAGAGATAATAATATCTTTCCTGCCTGAAGACAGAAGATCAGACCAAATGGCCTTCTACTCCATTCTTTCAGCGTTAGATAAGACAACTTGTAATGGCTCGTGAGAGGAATTTTACCGAGTATTCATAAGTAATTGGTATTTCAGTGGGAATCAATTTAACATATTTTCTTGCTGGTAGTGTTCGTGCACGTGCATGTGCATACATGTGTGTGATCCATTGCACCTGTGTGTTGCAATGAGCATGTGTTTGATAAATATGTCATGGTGGAGGTGGTTGTCAATAAAGGTTATGAAGAATATTTGTGCATTCTGCCCCTGAGGAGGCTACAGAGAGTGTGCTGCTCAGTATTGGGAAGCAGGGGGAGGTAGAATGATAGTAGTTTGGAAAAAAAACTGACTTCTAAGAGTCTTTATAGTTCTATATTGTAATATTTTTAGCTCTAAATATTAGTTTTTTATAATTCAGTGCTCTTACTTTAAAATTCTGTGTTCTAAGTTCTTTTTCTTTATATGCTAATACTCTAATTTTCCTAGTTCCTTTCTGATATAATCCCTTGTTGGCATCCACACTAAAACAGAAAAGATCATGGGGACAGATAGAAAGTAGTGATCAGCTCCAATCAGAATTATAACGGGCCTTAAATGCCGGCTCCTAAGCAGTCTCACATTCTGACATTTGATGTACCAGCAGGAAAGAAATAAATACATTGGTCATGATAGCTACAATCCCAGAAAATGATTCTCAAACAAACAAACACTCTTGGACATACAGGGCAAATACCCAGCTATTGATTTCTCCCACACTTACTCTTTATCGCCTCCCTCATCAGGGGCTCTCTGGCTTCACACTGTGTTGTCTTCAAAGAATGCAGGTGAAACTTCAAGGGAGTGGGCATGACATAGTAAGGGAAAGAAACGCTTAATTTAGCTAATTCATGGTGTTAATAATGTAGTGTAGATGGTGGAGAAGGGGGCAAAGAGGGAATTATGTCAGTGTAAGAGCACTGAATGACAAGTAAAGAGGTCTACATTCCAGTCCTAGATTTGTTTCTAGGGTTGAGGGATATTGGGCAAGTCATCTGGCCTGTCTTAAGCCTCAATTCCTTCATTTTTCAAATGAATAGGTTGAATCGGATGACCCTTTCCAGTTCTAATATTTTATATTGTGACACTTTGTGCCCCTTAAGGACTCTTTTAGCTGTCACATGCTATGTTCTAACACTTCATGTTCTGAGGTCACTCCCAACCATGACAGTCTATGACTCTATAACCTATCTGTGCGAGAAGAACTATGGTAAGTCAGAGCTCTGAGTTGAGTACAGAGAGTAAACTCCCCAGAAGTAAATTACAAGCCATTTGCTAAGAAAGATGATGCTATAGGCAGATCAGGAATCAACAACAGGAGGAGATGAATGCCTCAGAAGTGCCTCTGCTCTGCTGGGTGACATGTCATCCTTTACCATGACTATTTCCATGGACATTTATCCCATATACATGGAGCAGAGATATTACTCAATGGATGCCAGCAATGAGAAATGCACAGGGAGATAAAGGACAGAGTTTTCCTCTGGGTGCCAGTGCTCAAGGAACTATTCCCTGTATCAGAGGATCTGAGCTGTAATGAATGGGTTTCATAATGCTGATCTATCACCCAGCAAGGAGAAAGGTAACAGGCACTGGTGCTTTGGCAGGCATCTGTCTGCCTAAAGGCATCCCATCTTGTCTACGTGGTCTCTCCTGCAGTGCTGTGTACTGTACCCCCCAGGGTTATGATCTTGTCAGTTCACATAGAAAATAGGGAAGGCCCCCAGGAGCTGCCAAGATGATGTAGAGAGAAGGTTTAGATGGTTAACTAAAAGACATCATAGGTTTCTCCTGGACTATCAAGTGAATCTATGTTCCAGGGCTGTTCTCCACATGATCCCTCCCAAACCACATCTCTAAACAACAACATCAGGACAATGGAGAAGCTGGTTTTAAGATGGCTGAGTCACTCAGACTCAACTATCAAGTCATTAGGATGATGAGACTCATTCCTTCTCTAAATATCATGATTCAAATATAAAGATGGTAGCCACACATTGAAAGAAAAATCTACTTGGCTTAATTGAGAGAAAGACATCATCAACAGACACTGCCTTTCGTAACCTGATTGGCTGGGATCAGTTTCCTAAGTCCTTGCTGCTCTCCAATTCCGAGGTCTGCCACCCCGTGAACACACAAAGTAATAGATCTATCCCTTAAACAAAAGCCTCTGCTCCCCTGCAAACCCATGTGTGAGGCCTCACTTCTATAATTCAACTTAGAGTAGCATGTGTTTTGAGGCCAAAGCAGGAGATTTCCAAAGAGACAGACAAGAACAGGGGCTCTTAATATTTTGTGTGTGTGTGTGTGTGTGTGTGTGTGTGTGCGTTTATTGGGCATCTTTGTGAGAATGGTAAAGACTATGTACCTTTCCTCAGAATATATATTTTTAAGTTTATAATTGAAGGCAAAGATAAGTTTCAATTGAAGGTTTTATATATATATATATGTAATATATATGTATATATGTACACACACACACACATATATATATATATATATATATATATATACATGATCTAAACATCCCCCCCAATCTTTTCAGATTAAGAACTCCTAGACTAGATCTCTGATGCCAAAATACATCAGGCCTTTACTATAAGCATATTTTACCTAGAATAAAAGAAAATGTTTTACTTTGTATACTGAAGGGAAAGGGAAAGATGGCAGAGTAAGAGAAGTTGCATAAAAACACATCTAGGTACAAATCTGTTGAAAGGTCAAGGTATAACTTGATCCCTCTTGAGGTAGGATGCATCGTAACTTAGACAACAGGGAGATTGAGACCTTGGATGTGATGTTCTCATTGAGACCATGCAAGAAAGAAAATTGGGCTAGATTACCTTTTATTGTAACTAGCCTGACCTAGAACTACTATGTAGCTACTTCCTAGCAATCTTCATTCAATAACCCCAAATTTTTTGCTATTGGCTCCAAGATCAGTAAGCAAATAAATAAGACTATTCCTGAAAAGGTTATATCAATGAATTGCCCTGAGATTCCACTCATTATCTCTGTGGTGTCACTGAATTAAACACCCTACCCCAGCAGCTATCCTTTTTTTTTTCTTTTTGGAGGGGGGAGGGCAGGGCAATTGGGGTTAAATGACTTGACCAAGGTCACATAGCTAGTAAGTGTTAAATGTCTGAGGCCACATTTGAACTCAGGTCCTCCTGACTCCAGGACCAGTGCTCTATTCATCACCTAGCTGCCCCCAGATTTTCTTTTATATATGTTGTCTTCCCCTCTTTTTTCTTCCTTGAAGAAGGGACTGTCTTGATTTCTATCCCCAGGCTTACCATAGTGCCTTATACATAGTAAAGACTTAAGACTTCCTTTCTCATTCATCTTTTAAATTTATTCATTCAAGTTTTATTTTTTTGTTTTTTTCTACCTTGGGTGGGGAACCTGAGGCCTTGAGGCCACAGGTGGCCCTCTAGTCCT